>NW_012105475.1:5353050-5383099 GCF_000951045.1 Mandrillus leucophaeus
GGAAAGAGAGAAAGAAAGAGAGGAAGGGGGGGAGAGAGAGAGAGAGAGAAAGAAAAAAAGAAAGAAAGAAAGAAAGAAAGAAAGAAAGAAAGAGAAAGAAAGAAAGAGAACGAACGAACGAAAGACAGAAAGAAAGAGAAAGAAAGAAAGAAAGAGAAAGAAAGAAAGAAAGAGAGAAAGAAAGAGGAAGGAAGGGAATGGGAGGGGAGGGGAGGGAGAAAGCCTTTGAAGGGCTTATTTATAGACTGAACAGAGTCAGAGGAAGAATCAGTGAGCTTGAATATCAATAGAAACTTCCAAAACTGAAACACAAAGAGAAGAAATAATGAAAAAGAACAGAAAATGCAAGACTTGTGGGACAATTACAAAAGGTCTGACATATGTGTGAGGGGAATACCAGAGGGAGAAGGAAAAAAGAAAGGAGCACAAACAGTGGGCAAAGGACACAAGCAGACTTCATCCAAAGAAGACATACAAATGGCCAATGGGCATATGGAAAAATGCTTGACATCACTAATCATCAGAGAAATGCAAATCAAAACCACAATGAGATATCATCTTACCCCTGTTAGAAAGGCCATTGTTAAAAAGACAAAAATAACAGATGCTGGTGAGGATGCAGAAAAAAAAGGGAACTCATACACTGTTGATGGGAATGTAAATTAATACAGCCATGATGGAAGAGTATGGAGGTTTCTTAAAAAACTAAAAATACATCTACCACATGATCCAGCAATCCTACTACTGGGTATTTATCCAAAGGAAAAGAAATCAGTATATTAAAGGGATACCTGCACCCCCATGTTTATTGCAGCACTATTCACAATAGCCAAGATACGGATCAACCTCAGTGTTCATCAATGCACACATGGATAAAGAAAATGTGGTCTATATAAACAGTGGAACACTATTTGGCCATAAAAAGAAAAAACAATGAAATCTTGTTATTTGCAGTGACCTGGATGGAACAAAAGGTCATTATCTTAAATGAAATAATCCAGACAGAGCAAAACAAATACCACATGTTCTCACTCATGTGTGGGAGTTAAAAATGCTGATCTCATGGAGGTAGAGAGTAGAATGATAGATACCCAAGGCTGGGAAAGGTGTGTGGGTAGAGGGGATGAAGAGACGTTGGTTAATGGGTACAAACACCCAGTTAGATAGAAGGAATAAATCCTAGTGTTTGAGAGCAGAGCAGGGTGACTAGTTAACAACAAGGCATTGTATAATTCAAAATTATTATAACAGAGGACTTGAAAAGCTCCCAACACATACAAATGACACATACTCAAGGTAATAGCCCAAACACCTTGACTTGATCGTTACACATTCTGTGCAGGTAATGAAGTATCACGTGTACCCCAAAAGTATGTAAAATATCATGTATCAATTAAAAAGTTGGTGCAAGTTAAAAAAACACAAAGAAACAGAAGAAATATTTGAAGTAAATAATGACTCAGAATTTTCCCAAATCAATGACAAGATACCATACCACAGACCTAGGAAGCTCAGACTACATCAGACAGGATAAATAGCCCCAAATCTACACATAATTATATCATATTTAAACTGTAGGAAATCAAAGACAAAGAGAAATTCTTGAAAGAAGCCAGAGGTATGAAACCACCTTACCTGCGCAGAAACAAGAATAAGAATTACGTCATTCTCTTCAGAAACCACATAAGCAAGAAGAAAGTGGAGTGAAATATTTAAAGTATTAAAAGAAAAATACACTAACCTATAATTCTTCCTGTGAAATTATCCTTCAAAAGTTAAGAAGGTTCGAGACCATTCTGGCCAGCGTGGTAAAACCTCGTCTCTACTAAAAATACAAAAATTAGCTGGGCATGGTAGCAGGTGCCTGTAGTCCCAGCTACTCGGGAGGCTGAGGGAGGAGAATTGCTTGAACCTGGGAGGCAGAGGTTGCAGTGATTCGAGATCGTACCACTACAATCCAGCCTGGGTAACAGAGTGAGACTCTGTCTCAAAAAACAAACAAACAAACAAACAAACAGTGGAACTAACCAGTGATTGCCCTTGACTGAAGACGTCCACCTTGCTCGAAGTCATCCCCTCTTCCTGGGGACTGCTCATGCCCAGTGACTGACAGTCAATGAGAAGTTTTAAAGGCCCAAATTCCTCGTCCCAATTTGGAATGCCTTGGGACCAGCCAATCTCTCTCTCTCTCTCTCTTTTTTTTTTTTTTTTTTTGAAAGAGTCTTGCTCTGTCAACCAGGCTGGAGTACAGTGGCATGATTTTGGCTCACTGCAACCTCTGATCACCAGGTTCAAGCCATTGTCCTGCCTTAGCCTCCCACGTAGCTGGGATTACAGGAGGGCACCACCACGCCCTGCTAATTTTTGTAATTTGAGTAGAAACAGGGTTTTACGATGTTGCCCGGGCTGGTCTCCAACTCCTGATCTCAAGTGATCCACCTGCCTTGGCCTCCCACAGTGCTGGGATTACAGGCATGAGCCACTGCACCTGGCCAGTTCTTCCCAATCTTTATAGCCGTGTTTCCTCATCTGCAAATAGTTGTCCAGATTTCCATTGAATTTTTTTGTGTTCTACTTTTGTAAAGACTAAGAGACATGGCTGGCCCAACCAATGTATGATTAACTTATCTTAAAATTTAAATGCCAGTTTAGGCTTGTTCCAGTAGACCCTCCTCCCCTTGTCCCCATATTCTCTAGAGTATGAGCCTATTGAGAGGCAGGAGAATGCACTATTCAGTGAATTGAGAGGTTCTTCCCTGGCAGTGAGTGGAATTCAGAAATATTCTGGAGCCCCCTTTCCTTGTTTGGAATGGACCATGCCCTCAGGCCACCCCTGTAAGGCCTGAGGTGTGTGGCCAGCCCGACCGCTGGGCTTCAGCCTGGGTTCCTGGTTTTCTCTTCTATCATCTGCGGGGCTAGTAGCCAAGACTGAGCCCAGTCCAGTTGGCTGAGACTCTGCTTCTCCTAGTTTCTGCCAACTTTCTTTGTTTCTGGTATTTCTACTTTTAATTCATACGTTGATCCTTGGGCCAAGACTCTGGTCAACAGGATACCAGGAACTCATGCTTCCCAGAATACCCCCTCCTCTCCCCGCCCTCAGATCAGGCCCTTCATACTGATGTTGGCCCAAGTTGTACCTGTTCCCATCCTGACTGCACCTGAGTCCACACTAAGACCTTGAACCTGAACCATTAGCATCTTGCAGCCTGGGTGAGTTCCCCTGCCCTGTGCCAGGCACCTCAGCAAAATCCTCACAGTGAATACTTCCATACCCATCACTTCAGCTAGTACTGCCGCTTTGACAAATTAGTCCCTGTTAATGAGAATTAAGTCCAGGGTAGTTTGTTCCCCTGATTAGATCCACACCCTCTGAAGTGTAAAATTGCTGGCAAAGCAAGTGAAATGTTCCCAGAATTTGAGCATTTATCTTAATGGGGCTTTGTATGAGGATTTAATTTAGGTTTAGTTGTGACCAAAATATCCTGCCTTTTTGTTTTGTTGCCTATTATTAAAACACTAGTCAAAGCCTCCATCTCAGCAGATCTATTTATTTTCCCACAATTACATTTTAAAAATTTTCTTTAACTTCAGATTTGTAGATATTCAAAACGATAGATATCTTACTCCAAAGCAAGAAAGAATTTATAACAGAAAACAAGCAGTATTAACACATAAACAAGCCACAGTGGAACAGTTTACTGGGATTTGTAAAATAGAGCACTACTGAAACGCCAGACACTCTAACATCAACTATATGTCAGAGGGGCTAAAAGTCAAGTACCAAGAATCAAGATGTTCTAAGGATTGGCGGGGAGAAAGTGTCTTATAATCAAGCAGTAATGAGATGACTAAGGTTTTAATAGTCTGATATCTAAGATATTTGTTGATATTTCCAAGGACTGTAAGTAGCTTAAAATGTTATATTAAGGTATTCCCTACAATTTCCTAAACTAAGATCCTACATTTGTAGATATTTACTCAAAATCATTTGTTAGCATAACCTCTTAAGCAAATTATACTTTGCTTGGGCCAGTATTAGATTTCATTTTTATTCTGTAGCCCAGGTATACATACTAGCCCTAGAAAAACACAGGGTGGACAATTTACACACAAACGAAGAATCGGTGGACAATTTACACACAAACGAAGAATCATTTGCACGTATGAAGCCAGTGAATAGTCTAAATTGCACAACGTACTACCACCCAAGCAAGCCTATTCATAAGATTATCTGTCCTGAGCTCAGTAAGTTTGTAAGTGGCCACTCTGTTTTCCTTCAAACTGGTATTCAGCTAAGTGGACAGGCTAGGCAAATCTACTGGCAGATTCCATCTCATTATGCTGGAACAATGACTGGAATTTAAGGAATGATATATGAAGCAAGATAATTTAAGACCACCAAAGAAGTGACAAAGGGAATCACATTTTTGTGTGTCCCAGAAGTTGTCCTGCCTCCAGCTCAACGGATGTCTCTGCAAGTTCAGCACAGGGCAAATGGAGGGCGCACTCAAACTTCAGGGCCCTTTGTTTAACCTTATGTGCTCCAGGTAGGCTCTTGAGAATTAAAAACCAAAACTCACATTACAAGCATCTTTCAAATTCTATAATTGAACTAGAGATATGGAAATAGATCTAGACAAATTATGGGGGTGAGGGGGTGAAGAAGGGACAGGCAACCGCCGTCCTCTAAGGTTTCACAAAATGTAAGCGGGGAGCCCAGAGAGTCACTTTAGCTTCTGAACCGACTTCAGTAAAGGTTGGTCTTCTTCATGATCCGAAGGAACTCCTCCTCATTCACTTCGCCGTCCCCGTCCCGATCAGCTTCGTCGATCATCTCCTGCAGCTCCTCATCCGTGAGGTTTTCCCCCAGCTCGTTGGCCACGCGCTTCAGGTTTTTGAACGAGATCTTCCCGGTCTCATCGTCATCAAAGAGCCTGAAGGCCTTCAGGATTTCTTCTTTGGTGTCCTTCTCGGACATCTTCTGAGTCATCACGGCCAGGAAGTCATTGAAGCTGATCTTCCCCGTGCCTTCCTTGTCCACCTCGGAGATCATCTTCTTCATCTCTTCCTTCCTGGGTTCGAAGCCCAGAGCTCTCATGGCCACCTTCAGCTCCTTCACGTCGATGGTCCCGCTTCCGTCCGCGTCAAAGAGGTCAAACGCTTCCCGAACTTCTTGCTTCTGATCTTCAGTGAGCTCGGGCTTAGGCGCCACCTTTCTCTTTTGGCTGGTGGGGGCGGCGCTGGGCTTCTTGAAGCTGGAAGCCATTCTCCCGCCTCGGCTGTGATCCCAACGGCGCCGCCCCGCGCTCGCGCTCGGGCGCCCCCAGCTGGCGCGGCGCGGGGCCACCCGTAGTTCACCGCCAACCCCTAAGTCCGTTGGGGGTTGGAGCGGGCCTGAGGAGACTCTTCCTACGCCCCGACATCTGCGAGATCCTGTTCACGCGAGAATCCGCAGTTTCCTCGGTATTACCCAGTTTCCACGAGTTGACGCCTGAGCTGGAAAACAGCTTGTAGCCGCCGTGGTCTTCCGTAATTGACTGGAGCTGGCAGTTCTTTCCAAGATATTTGCTAGCATCCATAAGACCCCAGTTTTATAGTTTTATAGGTTTATTTAGAGCCTCTGTCTCTCTCTCTCTTTTGACAGGAGTGCACTGGTGCCACTCGGCTTACTGCAGCCTCCAACTTTCAGGATCAAGTGATCCTCCCACCTCAGCCTCCGTGGTAGCTGAGACTACAGGGCATGCCACCACACCCGGCTAAATTAAAAAAATCTTTTTTTTTTGTAGAGACAAAATCTCACTATGTTGCCCAGGCTGGTCTGAAACTCCTGGGCTCAAGGGATCTTCCTGCCCCAGCCTTCCAAAGTGCTGGAATTATAAGCATGAGCCACCAAGCCTGGCCTCTGCTTTTGATATTAATTTAAAAACCCTCTTGTTCTGGCTGCAACACACAATGGGGTGATAGAGCCTAAGGGTAAATTTAGGATAATCAAGATTGAGTGTGATCACTTGACATTCAATGTGGGGAAGGAGAAGGAAGAGAGAATATTAAAAGTCATACCATGTGTTCAACTTGACATAAATGGGAAACAGAGAAAATGGAAAAATTTATGTATAAAATTTGTAGAAGCTTGTCTCCTGACATTACACTCAACAATAATAAAATGTTTCTGGAATGTTCTCAAATATGAAATGTAATATCCAAATGTATGATTTACTTTCAGTGTTTCCATTTTACATACTCAGTATAATTAGACTTGAATAATGGTCATAATTTCATTCACAAGGCTTTTGATTTGGAGGGAGGAAATTTGAAATACTACATTCTGGTATTCTAGTTTTTTTTTTTTTTCTCTAACCCCCTAGCAGGATATTACTCTCCTTGCTTATCATCCAATCAGAGCTGTGCTGAAACCCAGGCTCTGGTAGCCTTCCTTTGGCAGTGGGCACAGGAGATGATGCAGGACATGTTGGGACTCAAAATTGCCTCCTGGGAATAACGGGGTTCTCCTACAAACCAAAGAGCAAGAGAAAAATGGAAAAGAAAGAAAAAAATTACCAAATAAGCCCACCAAGGAATTACCTGTAGAATTACTTTGTATTTCTTTAAATGGTTACAGAAAAGAAAGCTGACTTATTTTTTAGCATTCTTTCCCCCAGCAAATCTCAATCTATTAATACCTTTTGTAACCTATGAAGGTTACAAAAGATGGCATTTTGAAGAGTTTGTGTTAAAAAGTTTTAATGGCCGGGCGCAGTGGGTCACACCTGTAATTCCAGTAATTTGAGAGGCCAAGGCGAGCAGATCACCTGAGGTCAGGAGTTCAAGACCAGCCTGGCCAACATGGTGAAACCCCGTCTCTACAAAAAAAATACGAAAATTAGCCGAAAGTTGTGGCACACAACTGTAATCCCAGCTGCTTGGGAGTATGAGGCACAGGAATTGCTTGAACCCAGGAGGCGGAGGTTGCAGTTAGTAGATATCGTGCCACTGCACTCCAGCCTAGGCAACAGAGTGAGATTCTGTCCCAAAACAACAACAAAACAAAACAGTGCTTGATACACAGTAAGTAGGTGAATAAATATTCGTTGAATGAATGCATGACAATGTTGGTCCTAAAATACCTTCTGAATACAACAAGTGAAAACCCCAAAAGATTAAATGATGCCAGGAGTGTTTTACAAACTGTTTTTTAAAATTTGTGGTCAGGAATTTTTTACATGGCACATTTAATTAGCCATATATCACTACCTGCCCCAGCTCGATATGTGACTTAGTTGACAGAGAGCCTGGACACAGGGTTTCTTCTAAAGGCCAAGGAAACTTACATAGGACCTCCCCTCTCCTGCCTTCCAGTGCTTGTTGTGGACAGTGTCAACTCAAGGCCCACTTTGGCAGGCAGACGCTACAGCTGCTGTTCTTCCAACACCGCAAATCCTTGTGACCTGCTTTCTTCCATGACAGAAGCCTGGGATCTTATCCCAAGTCCTTGCCTTATTATCTCTGTGACCTTGGAAAGTCATTTAAACCACCCAGAGTCATCGAAACACCTGCAAAGTAGGCATCATCATAAAGCTTCCTATTGCATTTTCAGTGGGAGAATGGACACGAAAGCTCCAGGAACAGCGCCCCAGTGGGGCCATACAGATCTGGGTAATTGTTAGTTGAATACGAATTTTTCCCAGACATTGTACATTTCCTTTGGCACCCACCCCTCTGCCCAAACTCAAGCCAAGCTATGATGTGTTGGGAAAAACTGAAGTATAGAAGCTGCCTTATATAGAGCCACATTTGGGCCAAGCTGAACTCAAAGCACAACGGTTGTCATGGTTTCCAGATGTGTGCAATCAACAGTTACAACAAAGGGCCACCAAGAGCTTCCTTCATAGAAACAGTGCCCATAGTCAGAGTCAACTCTTGGTGGGGAGTTACATTTTATGTTCAGAGTCCAAACTCTGACTTAAGAAGGGAAGGGAAACACATTTAATGTGTGCCTAGCTTTGGGCTTGCTTCTTGTAGTTGTTGTCTTATTTGATCCTTGCCATCACTTTCCATTTTGCAGATGAAAAAAATGAGGACCAGGAGAGGCCTGTAACACATATCTGATGGTACATGGCCAATAAATGGTAGCTCTGGGATTTAAATCCTGGCCTGTTGAAGCTTTGTTCACTACATCATGCTGCCTTCTCCACAAGTTGATTCTATATTACCAAAATAAAGAATCACTGGGAAGACAAGATACTGATTTTGTTAGAGTAGGTAGGTAGCCAGGCATGAGTGGGGCAGAGAAGGGCTCCCCTCCCAACCGGCCAGAAATGTCAGGTGACGATCAGGGGATGGTTTGGCAGTTCTCACACTGCCGCTCTAAAATGATCATTGATCACGGCCGCAACAGGGAGAGGCAGTTTCCCAACAGATGAATACACTTGAAATTGGTAGTCGGCAGCTTCCAATTAAGATCTCAGGAACTGGGCCAGTGGGCTTGAGCATGCGCATTAAGAGACAAAATGGCAGAGTATGACCTTCTAGCAGCGTTCCACTGGAAAAGGGAAGAAAGCCTTAGGTGAGCACGCATACAACTTCTTAAACACACTGCACATGCTCACCTCCCAATCACAAGCAGGGCACTATGCACGTGGGAGGTTCACCCTAAGGGAAGAATGAGGGAAAGGGGCACAAAATGCCGGAAGTAGGCCAGCATATAAAATCCTAGGTTCAAGATCAAACGGGGCACTTGACCTACAAGGTGTCCACTTGGCTCTCTTCCAGGTGTACTTGTGAAGCGGCCTTGTTGTCTGGGATGACACCCAAGGTTCTCGGTCTCACAGCCTTGGAGGTAAAGGATGCGGAAACACACAAAGGGTGGGGTTTAGAGCAGAATTTTAGTAGGTGAAAGAAAGAGAATAGCTCTCTGCCCCAGAGAGGGGTCCCGAAAAAATGAGTTGCCTATCCGTGGTTAAATGCAGGGGGTGTTATAGATGAGCTAGTGGGGAAGCAGTGTCGGATCTACATAGGGCGTGAAAAACTGGTTAGGACCGTGTGTGCCATTGGCATAGGGCACGAATCTCTGACAGCCCCCACCCCAATCTTTTATTATACAGGTGAGTAGCTACTCCATGTTGCTTCTTTTTCTTTTTCTTTCCTTTTTTTTTTTTTTTGAGAAGGAGTCTCACTCTGTCACCCAGGTTGGAGTGCAGTGGTGAGATCTTGGCTCACTGCAACCTCCGCCTCCCAGGTTCAAGTGATTCTCCTGCTTCAGCCTCCTAAGTAGCTGGGATTACAGGCAGGTGCCACCACACACGGCTAATTTTTGTGTTTTTAGTGGAGACGGGGTTTCACCTTGTTGGTCAGGCTGGTTTCGAACTCCTGACCTTGTGATCCGCCTGCCTTGGCCTCCCAAAGTGCTGGGATTACAGGCGTGAGCCGCCGCGCCCGGCCACTTATTTCTTTCTTACTGTGCATGTGCTAAAAACAGAGGGGAGGTGGAGCCCCCATGGTGGACATTCCTGGCCCCAGGCACCTCTTTCTAACTGTGCAGCTGCTGGCATCCCCTCGTGCAAGTTTCCAGCTTCCTTCTCTGTGTTTGCAGCCCGATCTCCCAGGCTGCTCTTTGCTGGAAAAGAAGTGATTTCTTGGGCTGTTCTTTGTTAGAAGCCCTTCTGCCGAGGACTCTTTTGCCCTCATTATCTGCTTAAAATAATTTCTGTCTCCTGTATCACTTGCCTTATGTTCCTGCTCTCAGGCGTACATAAACTTCCACTCCTGCTCTGAAACTTGCCTCAGTCTCTTTTTCTGCCTATTGACCCTGAGTTGAATTCTTTCTTCTGAGGACGTAAGAATAGAGGTTGCTGCCGACCTATACAGATTCTCTGACGATAACTTGGGTATTCGCTACCAGTGATACATTTTGGTGCCATGTGACTCGGATACCTTCTGCCGATAACAATTTTCTTCCCTACACATAACAATAATTAAGCATCTTGCCTAGAAGGATTGAACAGGAATTTGTAGGGTCTAAGACAGGCTCCCATTCTGGGGCAAGTCACTGAACCTGCAATATGCTTAGTATTTACATGTGTTCTTCTTCCATTCCACTTCACCCCATTCCCTGCTTTCAACTCTGTGTATAAGCTGGGGAAAGCAATCTGGGCAGAATGCCTTTGCTTGGCATTAGTGAACGTCTGTACAAGGCATGTGAAAATCAGCTTTATTACTTTAAAAGTGATTTTTAAGTTCTAGTGAGACTGACATAAAGTAAACAAGACATACTAGAAAATCAGTGGAGATGAGTGGGTTTCTGTTTGGTTTTGGGTTTTTGGGGGGCCTTCAATTTGTTTGTTGTACCACAATGTCCTAAGTATTATGCAAAATTGGTGGTTGATTCTCTGAGAAGGGGAGAGGAGATGGTTATTTAAGTCCGGTCATGGAGACTTAACAGCTGGAAGCGGGGAGAAAAGAAGCACTGGAATTGCACAACAGGGTCTGGAGTCAGTTGAGACCAAGAGAAAGGACCTACCAGCTTGCTTATGCTGATTATTTGGTTTTCCATTTGACTTGCATGGCATGAAAAAGGTGAGGCTCAGGAGCCTTTTAAACTTTAAGTTGCACTCAGCAAATTCAGCAAATTCCAGGTGCCACCCAAGGCAGAAAACATGCATAATACAGCTTCTTTACTGCTGCTTATTTACTTTCCAACAAATGCAGAACAGACAAAATGTGAATGCTGGATGCTGCTCCTACAAACCAGGATAACTGTGCTGGGGCTGTGGAGGGGGACCCCAAAACCAACACTAACAGAGCTGAATTATTTATTCTTAAATACATGGAGCCAGTTACAAGAAATGGACTCAGCAGCAAAAGGTTTTACAATCCCAGTGGTCTCCGAATGGGAATTTGAAGTCAGGTCCAGTGACTCAACCCAAGTCTTTTTGGCAAGTCCAGGAACATATTTAAGTGTCCAGCCAAGGGCTACATGATTCCTTATTCCATGAACCCCAGAAATAAGAAAATATTCCTCTCAGATACAAAAGCAGACTTTTCTAAAAAGATCTGCCAGAATTTCACATGGTTTCTCAAACTTTCACCCAAATATTCCTAATCGCAAAAGAGAGTTGAAAGCTATCCCCTGAGATACAAGGAAACATTTGGAAGAAACCTGCAAAAAGCATCAAATGTCTTTATAATCCTGTGTTTTAACTTTTTAAAAAGTGAATGTTGCTTTCTGTTTCATAGTGCCTTTGCTGGTTCTATGATAGTTTTAAATGACTGACCATTCCAAAAAAGTACACATTGCTTATTTTATGACTTTAAATGGTCTCCAAGGACATGACCAGGGGTTACAGAACCTTATATGTTTTAGCAAACACGGATGTGGGATTTAATGTGGGGCTTGAGGTGAATAAAATAAAGATCTACAATGTTTCTCACCCCTACCCAACCCCTAGCTGCTCACTTATACCCCATTTGGGTTTGGGAGTCAAAGAAGGGAAAGGATGGAAAAGTGTGAGGAGGAAGGGAAGGAAGAATGAAAGTCTAGAGCATTTTGAACTTAAGGTAGAGTAAAATTAAATGCATCCAGTGAAAGAATGACTGCCCTCTCCCCTTCCTTCCCGGAGCCCAGATCAGCCCCAATTAAGCATTACTTTGATGGAAACAGGCTGAGAAAAGACGAGATCTATGTTGACATAAACTCCAAGCAGAACCTCATGGGGTTTGCAATTCTGCAGTTGTCCCACCCTGTAAGTGGTCTTCAGAGTGCCCACCAGGTGCAGGCATCCAACAGAAAATGCAGAACCAGGAGGCCCAGGAGTGGCTTCATTGGATTTTTAAATCTCATTTAAATCTCAGTCTATGAGCGATTGGTTTACTCTTTGATCCACCTTTTATTCTCCAAGGGCCCTGGAACGTCAGGATCTAAAGCTGTTTCTGAGGCTGTTAACTGAGAATTTTTCGTTCACCAGAGGTTGAAAGGTCAGAAGCCCACAGTGGTGTTAGGTAACACAGAATGAGCCAAGTGGGCTGCCTGGGAAGGGTGGATTTAGGGATTAACAGTGACCTGGAGAGTTTGTGCCCTTTTTAAAGACACTGACATTCAAATTAAAAGAAAAAAGAAAAAAAGAAAACTGTGCAGGTCCAAGAAAACAGGTGAAGCAGAACTTGGCCTATAGGGTGCACATTATCCAGCCAGCCCTTGCAGAGGCCACCTCTTCCGCCGAGGTTCAAGCAGTAAGGACACTTCTCAGAGAAAAGGACAGAGACAGAGGGAAGATGGAATTCTAGCCTAAAGTCCATCTGTGCCTAATTCCTTTAGCATAACTATCTTTACTAAAGGTTAGGCCATACTACAGGACCAGCCCACAGGGGAAAGTCAACTAATGAAGATGTAGCAATTAACCTGTTTGATTTTTCTCCCCAAACCAGCTTGGAAGGAGAGAAGCCCACTCTGCCTGCCATGTCCCTGTGTCCTTTCCTCTGGAACCTCCTTGGGCCTAGCAGTCCTCTAGGATTGGCAGCGAGGCTGATCTAGGTCCAGTCTTAGAGGCCATCCATGAGGTCCAGTACATGGCACAGTGAGGGAACAGAACAGCTGGGGGCTAGGACTCTCTCCCATGCACTTCACAACAGTCTTGTTTCCAGAAGTCTGCTCCGAGCTCAGAGGGAATTGGAGAAGCCAAATGAAAGTGATGAGATGGGAGAGGAAACTTATGCCTTTTGTGAAGAAAAGACTTGCATTTTAAAAAATTCTGAAAAGTGGATTTTAGATAAAAATCAGTTCTCTGACTGAAGTATATGTTTAAAAACAAGCTTCTGAACTAAATTAGAGTTCTACTGCATTTCAAAGTCCAGCAGTTGTGTCAGCAAACAAAACATCAAAGGAAAGCAATAGGTCATTTCAGTCTCCTCTGAAGCAGCAACTAGAAATCCCTTTCTCAACAAGTAATCATATTACAGCCCCCTCCTGCTAAGCTCTAAGTAGGAAAGGGGGGGTGCAATTAGGCAAGACGATGATGTCTCCCTCATCCTTTTGAGTTGGCAACTGACCACGCCCAGGGAGATTTTTTCATTTAGATGCTGCTTAAACATCTTTTGAAGCTCAGTGGGTTCCCCACCCCGAACTGAGGCCCTCTTAGTTTTCTTCATGTTCTGCATTTGCTCCTTTGCGTCTATCAAGTCTTTCCCAAATTCCTTTGGTTTCTGGATCATTCTTATCTGAAATCCATGTTCTTTTCCTTTTTTTCACGTGGCACTGGTCAGGGCTTCTTTTGCCTTGAATGCTGCACAGGGGACAAAGCTTAGAATGGAAACTGGGTTATTTAGTTGTACTAGTGTTTTCAATTACACCTCATGCAAAGTGTTTGCCTGCCAGGGTGATCTCAGACCCCATTGCATTACTATTGAGTCCGTAGTTAATCTTAAAGCTCCCACAGCCTGTAAGAACAGATTTCATACAGGCACATTGAAAAAGAATATTTTACAGATAACATATGAGAATGAGGCAAGTGGGGGAAAGAAGAGGCAAACTCACTCTCAAATGTAAACTCACATCAAACTCATCTACCAAGCTGGACTCAAAAGGGGGGATACATATCTCACAACAGAAGTGTCTTCGTGAACTCAAAATCATGAGTATTTAGTGAATCCTAAGAAAGTGGTGGACATTCTTAGTCTCTCTTTCTGCTTTAAAGCTGTGAGCATCTTTTTAAAATATTTATATGTTTATATATTTTTAGAGACAGGGTCTCACTCTGTCACCCAGGCTAGAGTTCGGTGACACAGTCAGGGCTCCCTGCAGCCTTGACCTCCTGGACTCAAATGATCCTCCCCCTTCAGCCTCCTGAGTAGCTGGGACTATAGGCACATGCCATCATGCCCAGCTAATCATTTTTACTTTTATTTTTATTTTGAGACAAAGTTTTGCTCTTGTTGCCCAGGCTGGAGTGCAATGGCATGATCATGGCTCACTGCAACCTCTGCCTCCGGGGTTCAAGCGGTTCTCCTGCCTCAGCCTCCGGAGTAGCTGGGATTACAGGCGCGCACCACCATGGCTGGCTAATTTGTGTATTTTTAGTAGAGACGGGGTTTCACCATGCTCATCAGGCTGGTCTTGAACTCCCGGCCTCAACCGATTTGCCCTCAACCTCCCAAAGTGCTGGGATTACAGGCGTGGGCTACCTCGCCTGGCCTCAGCTAGTTATTTTTTAAAAAATATTTATAGAGATGAGGTTTTGCTCCGTTGCCCAGGCTGGTCTCAAACTCCTGGCCTCTAGTGACCCTCTCACCTCAGCCTCCCAAAGTGCTGAGATTTCAGACCTGAGCCACTGTACCTGGCTTAGACTGTAAACATCTTAATTTCCCAACACAGCCAAATTTTAGAGACTAAAACGTAAGCTGTATGTGTTATGCTTAGGTACTCTTTAAGATAAAGAGGTACCTTAGAATTCCTGATTCATTAAGGATGAATTATAATACACACAAAATAAATACATTTAAATTTAGCATGAGGGCACTCCAGAAATTTATCAGACTAGGACTAATGTCTAGATAAATGGGATAAAATTAAGAATGTGTTCGGAAATTGTATCCCAGGTCTTAGGAAAAAGCAGCTCCCAGAGAGAGGTCTGTCCTCTGATTCTCATCATTCCACTTCTGCCAGAGCCTGTTAATACTGCAGTGAGGACAAGGCAGGAATGTTGCAGCTGTAGAGTCCGTTTGAATCTGAGATGGGTTGTCCACATTACGTAGGTGGCATGTAAATGTGTAGGTAGTGGCCATATGACCACGTGTACAGGGCAGCAGTGTGGTGGGGGGCTTGAGTGTGGACCCGTAAGCCTTTGAACATCAGCCTCCTCCTTCTGCTAGTTACTTGGCCACGGGCAAGCTGAACTTCAAATTCCTATACCACAAACAGAAGAATAATTAGCTCATAGGGTTGTAGTGGTGATTAAATGAGATTATCCATGTAAAGTGCTTTAATACTGCGCATGGCCCACAGTAAGTAAATGTAGTACTTTATGGTTTATAAAGCACTTCTATATACACATACACTCATTTAATATCTCCAAAAGCCTGTGAGGTAGGTTGTATTAATCCCATTTTATCAAGGAAGTGCCTGAGGTCAGACAGTCTCAGCTGTTTTCCCATTCACACAGAGAACAACACTGGTCTTCTGATCTTTTTATTTATTTATTTTTGAGACAGAATCTTCCTCTGTTGCCCAGGCTGGAGTGCAGTGGCACAATCATGGCTCACTGCAGCCTCGATCTCCTGGGCTCAAGTGATCCTCCCACTTAAGCCTTCCAAGTAGCTGGGACTATAGGTGTGCACTGCCACGCCCAGCCGACTTTATTTTTTGTAGAGATGGGGGTCTCACTATGTTGCCCAAGCTGGTCTCAACTCTTGGGCTCAAGTGATCCTCCTGCCTCAGCCTCCCAAAGTGCTGGGATGACAGGGTGAGCCACCGCGCATGGCCGAGTCTTCTGATCCTGACATCGTGCTCTTCCTTTATGGCCCTCCCTTTAAGCACCAGGCGAGCAAGCTATTTATTTTAGGTGTTCTAGTGTCCAAGAGAATATCAGAGCTAAAACTTTCTTCAATCAGATTTAGCGCAATGAGTAAAGCAGAGACTTGAGTCAGACATACCTGGGTTCAAATCCCAGCTCTGCCAGTTTTGAGTTGGGCCACTTTGGTCAAGTTATCCCTCACTCCCTGTACCTACTTCCTCCTTCATAATGTGGCACCGATTTTTCCTCAAGTCAGTATGTGCACTTTGAAGGAAAGCAGTTAACACAGTCCCTTTATATATCCTATTCAAGGCTCTGTCATATTTAGTCACTTACTAGCTAAAAGTTTATTCAGTGAGGGGTATATTTAGTGTGCTAAAGCTATATCAATTCTTAATAACTGGTATGATACAATGACATAAAATAATCATATTTGTAAAAAAAAATCATCATTACATTGCTTCAGCTTAAAATATAGTGTGCTAAGTCTAGAACGTGTATATTTTATTTTATTTATTTACTCATTTATTTTTTGGGGACGGAGTTTTGCTTTTGTTGCCCAGGCTGGAGTGCAGTGGCACCATCTCAGCTCACTGCAACCTCCACCACCCAGGTTCAAGCAATTCTCCTGCCTCAGCCTCCTTAGTAGCTGGGATTACAGGTGCCCACTACGCCTGGCTAACTTTTATATTTTTAGTAGAGACGGGGTTTCACCATGTTGGCCAGGCTGGTCTTGAACTCATGACCTCAAGTGATCTGCCCACCTTGGCCTCCCAAAATGCTGGGATTACAGGCATGAGAAACTGTGCCTGGCCTAAGAATGTGTGTATTTTATAAAGTATTTGGAGGGGTTGTGTTTGGATGGCAACACCATCCAGCGAATTCAATAATTCAGTGCCAGTTGTCACAATTGTTCTTTGGTGTCACGGACTGAGCCAAACAGAGGTGAAATTTTCAATGTGTCATCATATGGACCATGGCTTTGCTGCTTAGTAACACCTAAACTTTTTATTCGCTGGTCTAAACAAGTCTCTCCAGTTTGATGTTTGTAGCTCATGATTATCAGATGTGCTTTTTATTGGTTTACACAATAAGGGTCGCTTAAATGAAATAGATTTATTTCTCTCTTGTACAGCTCAAGTTCACATGGCTACTTAGATATTTCCAGGGTGCCAAGATCCTTCAGTATTATCGCCCCAGGCCTCCCAGGTGGCTTGCCCTTGTCTACATGGTCTGAGCTGGCTTACTACCACAGGCATCTTACCCAGCAGGAAGGGAAACTACTTAAAGATGACTTCAAATCCTCTCAGCCCCACCTAACTACTCCTGTGATGATCAGATCTGTGCAGACTTTGCCAGTTTGCACAATTGCAACCTGTTAGTACCTCACTTTGGCCCGTGCCCCAAGCCTCTCAATTTCCATTCTGGGGCTTCTAGACATCACAGCAGTGTAGACTTAACACCTTGATCAATGGCAGACTAGTATCAGTGGATATTTCCCCCTTGTGTCTTCCCGTCAGAAGGTCCTGTGGGACTGAGCACCAGTCACCCATAAGAGTGTCCAACTTAGTACCTCTTTCTTGCATTGACCTCCCCTCTTTCTTGCCACCCTCTCTATCCCTCAGCCTTGCTCCCTGAGATCACTTCCCAAATAAACCTGCAGTTGAGTTTTAGGTTTAGATTCTAGTCTCAGGGGGACCTTGGCCAAGACAGGGGAGTACACAAGCCTTTTATGTACCAAAAGTTGTCTTCATCCTTTCTGCTCACATTCCACCGGACACATGAAGCTGCAATGGGGGCTGAGCGTTGGATTTTTTATTCTGGAAAGACTTGCTGTCAGTTTAAAAGTTCATTACTGTGGATGAAGTCTCTGTGCATGCTTCATAAAATTTGATTTGCACAACTAAATGCATCATGGATAGGCTAGAGGTTATGACCACTGAACTAAGAGACCTGAGTTTTCATCCACACTCTTCCACCCATTTTCCAGGTGAACTTAGGCAAGTTGCTAAGTCTTCTGAGCTGGTACTTCCTCATTTGTAATTGGTGATCATCATAACTTCTTTCTCTGAGTGACTGCGAGAAAAATTACATTGCACGTGGGAAAATGCTTTGAAAGTTTTAAAATATGATGTATTAGGTTGGTGCAAAAGTAATTGCGGTTTTCTGCCATTACTTTTAATTTCTTTTGCACCAACTTAGTAAATATAGGTTAGATCTAGTATGAAAACAATAAACCAGTTGTAGAACATTTGATTCCATTGTGTTACTGTATTACTGGTTACACCTACAGAGCACGATCCAGTTTATCCATAGGTGGATGAGATTGCCCAGCTCACCATCCCGAGAAGCAACCATCAAGCACCAGGTAAGCATTTTCCAATTTAAAAGATTTCATTGTGTGGGTCTCTGGCACATCATCTCTCATCATTTCATCATTGTTTTCCAAAAGGTTATCCACCTCTGGAATTTATCCTTTTGAAAATAATCATAAAGAGAAGAAAGGGAGAAAAAAGTTGCCCATGGTACTCATTATGTGAGCACAAGGGACGAAACAGCATTCTCTCTCCCCATTAATAACCTAAACTTTCAAACATGTAGCCATGGTTAAGGATTCCTTCTGGACTATTTTAAGGAGCAAATTTATTACTTCTATAGCATCTCATAATCCTGAGGTATTTAGGAAAACTACATTCTTTGGATTCTGAAACCCTGGCTGTTTCCCCAAGCTACTTCAAACAATGCAGCTTTTGCTGACGGGGCATTCCATGGGCCAGCAGTGTTGTTGAATTGTAAGTAAATAATCTTGAAACAAATCCATGGTTGACACACTGTCATATTATGCTTACTGCTCCAGAGGAGGGATTTATTCTGAAGATATTGAAAAATTCCATTGCTGTTTGGGGGAAGCGACAATTGGGATCACCCATAAATTAGAGTAATTGCCCTCTGTTCTGTACCATAGATATGATCCAAAACATTGCGCATGTACTGTATCATATGTGAAATAGAACAGTGCTGGATAAAAATGTACAATATTACTAAATAAAAACAGATACCATGGATATGACAGAAGTTTAAATCGCCAAGTTTGGCTACAGCTAGCTTTGTTCTTCTTGAGCATGGGAGCTCAAAACTAGAGGAGAAAAATGAACCAGTCCAACCACATCCTCCTTTTTAGCATAGGTTTCTTGATGTAATTTTTAAAATGATTAATATTTAATTTTATTTTTTGAGATGGAGTCTCCCTCTCTTACACAGGCTGGAATGCAGTGGTGCAATCTCGGCTCACTGCAACCTCTGCCTCCCAGGTTCAAGCTATTCTCTTGCCTCAGCCTCTTGAGTAGCTAGGATTACAGGCATGTACCACCATACCTGGCTAATTTTTTGTATTTTTCGTAGAGACGGCATTTCACCATGTTGGCCAGTTTGGTCTTGAACTCCTGACCTCAAGTAAGGAGTTCAGCCTCCCAAAGTGAACTCCTCAGCCTCCGTGCCTCAGCCTCCCAAAGTGCTGGGATTACAGGCATGAACCACCGTGCCCAACCTAATGTTTAATGAACCAGATCTCTCTTTCCCTGTAAGAAGGGGACTGGTATTATAGCTTTCTAAAACTCAGTACCTTCTCTCTTCTCTCCTTTTCCCTCCACCCTGGCTCACTTAGGGGTTGATTTGACTTTGCCTCTGGTGGAGGTTGGTGAAAGCGGTCATTTAATATGAAGGAGGAACCAATACACAGGGGAGGAGGGCATCAACTGCAGTCCTTTATTTCAGCAAAACTTGTCTAGGCTAACTTCATCTAAATCACAGCAACACATAATTCTGGAAAATCGAAAAGAACAAAAACCAGGATCAAACTGCAACATCCCGTTGCAAACATAATCGCCTTCCTCTGATACTTTCTACAATCATTGAAATAGCAAACATATGCTTTTTGAGACCATTTTTCTATGTATAATGGTGGCCACAGAGATAGGCGATTGTGATTGGAAGAGAACATTTTCCTTCATTTTCTGGCTCTAATGAGTACCTCCTAACATAGAGCTGAAAACTCATCTTCGGATTCCTCTACAAGAGGCTCCAATATTTAGCAGAGGAACAGTTCAGCAGGGTGGAAAGAGCCAGCCATGTTGCAAATACTTATAGCCTGGAGGACGATGCTGTGTAGCAGAGGACGAACAGCTCTGCTCGGCCTGTGGAGTCAGGGAGACGCCTCCCTGGAGGAGGAGGACACACTTGAGCCCATTCTGGTAAAATGACTATGAACTGCCCAAGAGAACAAGGGGTAGGGAGGAGCAGAAGGCTTTTATGCTTTTATGCAGAGGGAAGAGCACATAGAAAGGAGTAGAAACCAGAAGGGGAGCACGTTCCGAACTGCAGGGGTCTACTTGGTTAGGCATAGGAGGTGAGCTTGTGAACTTGGAGGGTGGAAGTTGGGGGTGGCCTGAGTCCTGTGAAGGGCTGATGGGTACTCAGGTATGGTGGGAACTGGGTTGGCAGCTGCAAGCCATGGAAGTCCAGAGTCAGAGTCTTCGAAGGGCAGTCAGAGTCTCAGAGTCTTGGAGTCAGTCTTAGAAGGGGAGAGTCTGGTGATGGGGCTTCCTCTGTCATAGACCACCCAAGTCAGGTGGCTGATAGCCAGTGTGGCACTACAGGATGGCCACAGCGTCCTGTTTGTGGGCTTCCTCTGGCCAGCCCAAGGGCTCAGGGCCACAGCACGGCCCTGAAACTTTGCAGCAGCAGCAGCAGCAGTGGGATGGACTCATGCATAGCTCTAGAGCTGTCCATGCCGGCCTTCCAGATCCCACCTCCTCCCCCGCCTCCCATGCCAGCCTGGCTGGGTCTTTCGTGTTCTCATGCTTGCACATTGTATGTGTTCTGGCCAACTAGACTCTTTCCTGCATGTAAAAAGCTGGCGAGTCCCCCTTCATTTTGTTCCCCTTTCTTTTTTAATCTCCTCTGTTTTATGCTTTATAGCAGGGAATGCTTAGCATTCAGATAATCCATAAATATCTTCACTTGTTCCAGTTATCTTCTGGTGAGGGTTCTCAACCCTTGTCCCCTCTTACCCCTCCTCCTCACACATACACAATAGGAGGGAGAAGAGTACAAATGAACCCAGCTTCAGCAGTGACCAACTCGCGGTTGATACGTTGCATCATTATCTACCCCTGTCAGATTATTTGGAAGCAATTCCCAGATATTTCATCTCCAAGTATTTCAGTGTATGGGAACATGAAAGGATTGAGTCACATGCCAATTTGAAGTCTTTCCCATGGTCATACATGAAAGTATCATTTTTCTGTTCATGTCATCAAGGTGTTTTGTTCTCAGCAATTTATTGGAAGATCCTTGTCACTTTAGAAATGCATTCTAGGCCAGACACAGTGGCTCACACTTGTAATCCCAGCACTTTGGGAGGCTGAAGTGGGTGGATCACTTGAGGTCAGGAGTTCGAGACCAGCCTGGCCAACATCTCTACTAAAAACTCCATCTCTACTAGAAATACAAAAATTAGCTGATGTGGCGGCACATGCCAGTAATCTCAGCTACTTGGAAGGCTGAGGCAGAAGAATCGCTTGAACCCGGGAGGCAGAGGCTGCAGTGAGCCAAGATCGTGCCACTATACTCCAGCCTGGGCAATAGAGTGAGACTCTATTTTTAAAAAAATGCATTCTATGTGCAGAATGTGTATATAATCAATACTCTCAGAACTAAAAATATTTGAATAATATTTGAACAAACACCTATATAACTATGATTGAGCTCAAAGGAGAGAGAGTGCGAGAGAGAATATTACCAGTATCTTTGAAGTCCATGTTTGCCTCCTCCCTCTCCCCACTCCAGTTACCCTCTATTCTGAAATTTGGGCTAAGCATTTCCCTCATACGTGTGTGCACGCGCACGCAAGCACATTTATAAGTTTGGTGCTCTAAACAATATATTGTTCAGTTTTCCTGTTTGTGAGCTTTGTATATAAATAGAATTACACTGAAATTGCCTTCTGTGACTCTTTTCCACTTCAACATCATGTTTTCAAGCTTCATCCACATTGAGGCATATCTAGCTGTGGGTTATAGTATTCCATGATATGAATCCACTGCCGCTTATTTCTCCATTCAATCATTGATTGGCATTTAGGTTGTTTTTAGTATTTCCCCCCAACCTCCCAAATCCTCCTAAGAATATTATTTTACTTGTCTTCCGGACATATGTACAAGAATTTTCCCAAGAGTGGGACTGCTGTGTATATACACTCATCTTTACTAGGCGATGCAAAATTGTTTTCTCAAGTAATGTGTAATTTTACACTCACATTAGCTGTATATAACAGTTCCCACCAATACTTGGTCTTATCTGACTTTCAAATTTTCACTCTTTGGTAGATTTAATATATTTTTCTTGAATAATGAGAGTAAACATCTTTCCATATGTTTACAGGCCATTCATGTTTCTCTTCTATGGATGTCTGTGTTTTTGCATTTTTCTATTTTTATCTTTTTCTTGATGATTCATGGGAATCCTTTACATATTTTGGATATTAAAACCTTATCAGTGCACAGAATGTCTGCAGAAAAGGCTGCCAACAATTCCTCTCATCCCTGCAGGTGCGCGCCACCTGTCCCCTTTCATCATGAAGTGGGGTTATCGCACCTCCTCTTCGATTGGAGGTGGGCCTGTGTGTTGCTTTGATCAATAGAATATGGCAGTGATGCTGCGTTAGCTCCAGGCCAAAGCCTTAGAGGCCTTATGGTTTCCATTTCACCATCTTGGAAGTTAGCGGCTGTGTGAAAAGCTTCAGCTATCCTGATGGAGAGAGAGGCCATGCAGAGAGACTCTCCACAGGATGAGACATGGTGTACAGAGAAAGAGAGGCCCAGGCAGCCGCTACTCATTCAACCGCCTCAGCTGATGCTCTATCCATACAAGTGAAACTGTCTTGGAAGCCTCAGCCAAGCTGCCAGCTGAATGCACCTGTGATCTCCACTAATGCCCCAGGAAAGAGAAGAACTGCTCATTGAGCTCAGCCCAAATTCCTGATTCAGAGACTCACAGGTAATAAAATAGTTATTGTTTCCAGCTAGAAAATTTGTAGTTATACAACAATACAGAATAGAAACAATTCATCAAATGTGCTCTAAAAATCTTGTTTCAAGGCATACCTTTTTTACTGTCTTTATAATACAGAAGGCCGCCCTTATCCACTGTTTCACTTTCTGAGATTTGTTACCTGTGGTCAATCGAGGCCCAAAAATATTTCAGTATTTTGAGAAAGAAAGAGAGCTAGAGACCACATTCATATAACTTTTATTACAGTATAATTGTTATATTATTCTTGTTAATCTCTTACTGTGCCTCATTTATAAATTAAACTTTATTACAAGTTTGTAAGTATAGAAACAACTATACATACTATATATAGGATTGGGGACTATCTGTGGTTTCAGGCATCTACTGGGGGTCTTGGAGTGTCTCCCCAAGAGGTAAGAGGGGACCACTATATCTTGACTATCACAAATTGTAACATATACAAGTGGTCCCCAACCTTTTTGGCACCAGGGATCGGTTTTGTGGAAGACAATTTTTCCATTGACAGGTGGGGTGAGGTGGGGGGTGGTTTTGGCATGATTTAAGCACATTACATTTATTCCACACTTTTATTTGTATTATTATTACTTACTCGCCATAATGTAGAATCAGTGGGAACCCTGAGCTTATTTTCCTGCAACTAGACAGCCCCATCTGGGAGTGAAGGGAGACAGTGACAGATCATCAGGCATTAGATTCTCATAAGGCGCATGCAACCTAGATCCCTCGCATGCACGGTTCACATGGGGTTTGAGCTCCTATGAGAATCAAATGTCTGGGCTGATCTGACAGGAGGCAGAGTTCAGGTGGTCAAGCTCACTCGCCCACCACTCACCTCCTGATGTGCAACTGGGTTCCTGACAGGCTACGGACAGGTACCGGTTTGTGGCCTGGGGGTTGGGAACCCCTGATTTATACTGTAGTTGAATTCTTCAATATTTTATAGTTAGTGATTTTTATATCTTATTTGAGAAATCTCTCCCTACTTTAAGGTACTGCATACTAAAAGTTTAAAAGTTTTGCCTTTCACGTTGAAGCTCCTTAATCTGTCTTGAATTGATAAATTCCTTAATTTACCTTGAATAGTGTAAGGTAGGGACACATTTTCATCTTTTTAAATATGGATCATTGCTTCAGCACCACAGATTGAACGGTCTCATCAGTTTTCCATGTATGCTGGGTCTGTGGCTGCTCCATTGATTCGGTTTGTCTGTCCCTACACGATGACTGCATCATTTAAATTAATACAGTAGCTATAGAATAGTAAGTCTTGATACCTGGTAAGCACATCCTTCTCTTTTATTTTGCATGTCTTTGCTGTATTATTGACTTTTTGGTCTTCCTTATAAATTTTAGAATCATCTTGTCAAATTTCATGATAGACCCTTTTTGAGATTTTGATTGAATTTACATTGAATCCATAAATCATTGGGGTAGGGGCATTTGTGACTTTAATTATTGAGTGTTTATCTATAAACATGTCATCTTTCCAGTCTTAAAAAAGTTTTGGCTGGGTGTGGTGGCTCATATAATCCCAGCACTTTGGGAGGCCAAGGTGGGAGAATGACCTGAGGTCAGGAATTCGAGACCAGCCTGGCCAACATGGTGAAATCCCATCTCTACTAAAAACACAAAAATTAGCCGGGCGTGGTCGCTGGCACCTGTAATCCCAGCTACTCAGGAGGCTGAGGCAGGAGAATCGCTTGAACCCAGAGACAGCGGTTGCAGTGAGCCAAGACCACGCCACTGCACTGAGTGACAAGAGAGAAACTCTGTCTCAAAAAAAAAAAAAGTTTTCTTTAATGCCTTCTTTAAAAAGTTTTATAATTTTTACATATAAGTCTCATACATCTTTTGTTGGACTTACTCCTAGATTTTTATATTTTTATTGCTAGTATTAAATTATTAATAAAATGTTTTTATTAATTAAATATTCTAATTGACAGTAGCTGGTGAAGAGAAAGGCAATTAACCTGGTATATTGATTTAGTATTTGGAAATTTTACTAATCTTATTTTACTTCTAATAATGTGTAAGCTTCTTTGGGTCTTCCATGTGAAAAAGTCTATCATCGCTGAATGGCAGCTTCGTTTTACCCTTTCCAACCCTATTAATTTTCCAAAAACTTTAATGTGCTGGCTGGGACCAGTTTTAGCATTAAGGTTAAGCTGGTGTCATAATATGAATTAGGGATTTATAATTTGAAAATATTGTAAAGCTTGAAGTTATTTAACCCTTAGATGTCTGGTAATATTTAACAATAAAACAATGGGTCTCATATTTTCTTTAAGGAAAGATTTTGAATTATTTCAATTTCTTTTATGAATTCTATTTCTTTAATTTTTTTTATGATTCAGTTTCTTTAACGCATATGAACCATTATGATTTTCTGTTTCTTCTTGTATCAGTTTTTGTAATGTATAGTTTTCTAGTAAATTACATATTTCATTTATGATTTTGAAATTTATTGGCATAAAGTTGTATATAATATTATTATTTACTATTGTACATTTCTGCTATAATTACAGTTATGTCTTCTTTTCTATTTCTAGTAAAACTTATGGATACCTTATCTTGTTTTCTTGATCAGTCTTGCCAGAGATTTGACAATTTTATTAGTTTTTTGAGATAACCAATTTCTGGCTTTGTTGGTCCTCTTTATTAAAGCTTTTTCCCCCATTAATTTCTGATCTCTTTATTATTTTCTTCCTTTTGCTTTCTTTTTTTTCTCCATTACTCTTTTTAACTTCTTAGGCAGCATGTTTAGTTCACAGAATTTCAGCCTTTATTCTTTACCACCATGAGCATTTATGGCTAGCAAATTTTCAAGTATTTGAATATGTAATAGTTAATAATAAGTATTAATATCTAATAATCTAAAACACTTATTAATGTTAAACAACCTTTGTTCTCACTTCACTGAGACATTAAATACTTCTTCATATTTTAAAATCTTGGTTTAACAGTTTAACCCTCAAAGGGCTTGGTTCTCAGTTCAGTTTATTTCTATATACTCGATTTTAATGGCTATGATAGCAGAAAAAGATACCTCACAAAAAATATATATATACACAAAACTGAAAGATGTGAGTTGTTGGGTACAGTTACAAATAATTGTGTGTGCATATATATATATATATATATATATATATTTTTTTTTAGTGCCAAGCACCAACTATACAAAGGTTTTTGCTAAAATTTGGTTAGAAAATTTTCACCTAGGGCCTGGGCGCGGTGGCTCATGCCTGTAATCCCAGCACTTTGGGAAGCTGAAGCGGGCGGATCACAAGGTCAGAAGATCGAGACCATCCTGGCTAACATGGTGAAACCCCGTCTCTACTAAGAACACACAAAAAAATTAGCCGGTTGTGGTGGCGGGCGCCTGTAGTCCCAGCTACTACTCGGGAGGCTGAGGCAGGAGAATGGCGGTGAACCCGGGAGGCGGAGCTTGCAGTGAGCCGAGATCGCGCCACTGCACTCCAGTCTGGGTGACAGACTGCGCCTCAAAAAAAAAAGAAAAAAAGAAAATTTTCAGATTCCCTCATCGGAGGATGTTGCTTTTTTATGTTTTTGACAAATGGTTCAAAGTACGCTGACATTCTCCATTTTGAAGAGTTGAAAAATAATCTTTTTTCAAGTCTAAGTAGGCATATACAAGTGTTTTAATAGGTGAGGCACATCTTTCAGGCAGGAAAGTTACGTAATAATGAAGAGATTTCTTAACATACTCTGCAGGGATCATCTAGTCTCCAGTTTCTTATCTTTGACATAAGTCATTTTACTGAGTTTCAGTTTAGCTAATACCTTGTAGTGCCTGATGGGTATTTTATTCCATTTACTCTTAGTGAAAATCTTTTATGTCAAAGATTTAGACAATGGATCATTTGAACACATTTCTTGTTATTTATTATTATTGTATATTTGAAATACACACGCAGGGGGGAAAATTGATAACCTGAACATCTACCATCCCTTTATTTTTGACCCAGGTAGCATTAGCGTTCACTCACATCCCTACGTAACTGAGTTTTTTATCCTGACCTCAATATGTGGTACACACAGTACATAGTAGGTGCTCAATAGGTACTATTTGAATGAATGAATGAACAAATGAACGACCTAATTGTTTTGACTTCCATAGATGGTGATCTGACATGTGGGACCATTTCTTATTTATCTTTGTATCCCAAGTGTCTAGCATAATGTTTGTACATAGTAGGTATTAAATGTTTTTGGGAAAAAAGACTATAGGGGAGAAGAAAAGGAGAAAAGAGGAGAGGGAAGAATTCTGTGTGGTCTTATCTAGCTGTCGAAGTTAAAAAGAATACTTAGTGGATTTCACTTTGACCTTATTTAAAGCCCTTTCAGTGGTCATTTTGAACAAGAGCGGTCAGAAAAGATTCCAGAGATAGCAATTACCTCTCTATATGTGAAAATGTTTTCCCAAGGGATAGAGGAAATAGAGAATTCTCTTTTCGTAAATTCTCAAGGCTACTTCTAATTGCCTATGGATTGGAAAAAAATCCTTTGTCTTTGATGCTTTGTTTTGGCTTTGTTTTGTTTTGTTTTGTTTTTTGACTGAGTCTCGCTGTTGTCGGCCTGGGCTGGAGTGCAATGGTGCGATCTCGGCTCACTGCAACCTCCGCCCTCCGGGTTCCTGCAATTCTCCTGCCTCAGTCTCCCGAGTAGCTGAGATTACAGGCGCCCGCCACCATGCCCAGCTAATTTTTGCATTTTTAGCAGAAACAGGGTTTCACCATGTTGGCCAGGCTGGTCTCGAACTCCTGACCTCAGGTGATCCACCTGCCTCGGCCTCTCAAAGTGCCAGGATTACAGGTGTGAGCCACCATGCCCTCCAGATGTTATTCTTTAACCATCTTTTAAGAGATAAAAAGCCATCAGAGGTCTGTGGCTGAATTGCATTCCTGCTACCTGAACCCCAGAAGTCTGTGGTGGGTTAGGATATAATAATACTTTAATTTACTCAGAGGTGAAAGTGAATAAAGCATAGCAAATAGATGGCTGTTAATATTGCCTGCTGCATTTAAAAAATTTTTTAAAATTATTTTTTAAATGTTTGTGGGTGCATGGTGTATATATTTATGGGGTATGTGAAATGTTTTGATACAGGCGTGCAGTGTGAAACAAGCACATCGTGGAGAATGGGGCATCCATCCCCTCACGCATTTATCCTTTGAGTTACAAGCAATCCAGTGACATTCTTTAAGTTATTTAAAAATATACAATTAAGACCACGCTGCATGTTTATATGTGGGATACACATCCTCATGCTGATACTTTGCCTCATGCCAGGTTGTTTGATCAATGGCTTTGACAGAGTTACACAGTTACCTGCAGTGAGACTCCAGTAATACTTTTAGAAACCAACCCACCATGAGCTCTTGCTGTGAAGGTATTTAAATAATTAAAAACATTCCTTTATCAAAGGAGTCTCCTTCTGACAGTGGAATCCATAACTTTTGCAGTTTTTCAAAACATTTAGATCAAAGAGATGGTTGTGTTTTGTGCAGCACCATCAATTTTTTTTTTAATGAGACCAAACTTTGTTCAAAGCTTCATGGGTTCAGAATCTTAATAATTTTAGATTTGGGTACCCAGCTTCACATGAGGATATGTAAAGTCTTCTTCCAAGAGAAATGAATGCTATAACTGTGCTACATAAGGAGATGTTCTTATTTATTTCTTTGGATCTTGACAGGCTGTTTTTGTTTACACAGGAAGTTGCAGCAGTTGGTTTCAGGCTGAAATCTCTGAAAATCAGTGAGGAGAGAAACAGAAGGGCCTGAATGCGCGTGTGCATGTGCGTGCACACACACACACACACACACACGCACACACGATCATCAGGTCTTACTCATTGTAGAGGAAACACAAACAACCTCGAGAAAGGCCCTGAGATTTAAGATGGGACACATCTGGAGGGGAAGGTCAAGAGAGGACATGATGCCCAAGTTGGGGAAATACCAGTCTCTGAGCATCATTTTATTATTAGAAAGTTTTTTTAGTGACAGCCCTCTACAACAGCAATAGCTTCTGAGATTCAAGCTATTGAAATTCACCTAGACAGGTCCAGATGGTCCGAAGCGCTTTCAGAAGGAAAGGGCCTGCTGTGGGGTTTAGAGACGCTACTGATGAGATTAACATGCCTCCAGAGATATGAGAAGGAGCAGGCATCATCTTGTTAACGTCTTGTGGCTGGATGGTCACTCATGGTGAGAACTGGATGATATGGAGAATAAGGAGTGTTGTCACGGTAACAGAAAAAAGGAGGTCACCAGGGAACCTGGAGAAGGAAGCCTCTGTCCAGCACACTAAGGAACTCCAATTTGAGTGGTAAATTGTTCCTGCCCAGGGCAAAATATCCAACTGGATGAAGATCTCAACTCTTTGCATTCTAATCTTCCATTCTCCAACCAAAACTTATAAGGAAAGGCATGTCCTGGCCAGTGGGCCAAGTATTCCCCTCTCCACTGCAAGCACATCAGCGCGTAAGTCAATTTTCTCAAGTTTGGGCATTCCCCCAACTCCAGTGCCTCTGAGTGAACTGATCAGAGCACATTTTGAACCCAAAGATATAACCTGAGGCCCAGCTTCTAGGCCTCAGTGACTCTATGACCTCAGCTGTTCATAAGGCCCCAGCTGACCTGAAGGGATGCTGGGTCTGACTCCTGCCACCTTGAATGCCTGGGGAGGGACTAAGGGCCCATAGTATAAAGCCCCCTAGGTTGCTTTAGTTAGCAATCAGTTGTCCACTTTGTGCGTTTTCTGACCTTGCATTTCAGCTTTCGGCCTTGGGACCATAGACGCCCCACCTTCGTTAGTCTGAATTCCTGCTCACCTTTATGGGGCACTGTACTGTCTGTGAAGCTTTTCACATTCATGATCTCATTTGACCAAAATAACAAGCTTGAGCAGTAGGTAGTATTACTGTCCCCATTTCACGGATGAGAAAAATGAGGCTCAGAGAAGCAAGGTGACTTATGCATGATCACTTACTTGTACCCAGACATTCTGGCTTGATTTCTATATGAAATATTAGTCATATCCTTAAATCACGGATACACAAACAATTTTTAGCCTCATATTGCTGTGAAAATGTTTCTGTATTCCAAACATAGGTATATTTATTCATCTATGAATTGTAAAATCGATGACAATGTTAGTGTATTGAGTGCATTATAGAAGATACAATAAAACATGTTTTAAACAGATAAGAAAGAATGAAATAAATGATGTTTTAAAGATAACTCTATTAAAAAATTATTTTTGCTTTTGCTTCAATTATAAGTAATGTTAATTTTTAGGGATGTGATAGTTAAAATGTCAGTGTTTATGAAAATCTTGGTTTAACACTTTGTGATGTAATGATTTTCAAGTTTCGTCCTCAATTTAATATATTTTGATTTTTTTAACTTTTTTTTTTTTTTTTTTTTTTTTTT
>NW_012105475.1:5384526-5403720 GCF_000951045.1 Mandrillus leucophaeus
GAGAATGACATAAACCCGGGAGGTGGAGCTTGCAGTGAGCTGAGATCCGGCCACAGCACTCCAGCCTGGGTGACAGAGCCAGACACTGTCTCAAAAAAAAAAAAAAAAGAGAAGGAGTATCTACATACATTGTTCAGAATTCTGTAAAGGTTTGTCTCTCCTTTTTTTAAATTTATTTATCCAATCATTGACTCATGAATATTTATTTTATAATTTGGGTTGTAATCCTATACTACATTATTTATTTTTTTGCTCAAAAATTACTAGCTTTGGCCATTGTAAATTCTTTAATTTTAAAATTAATTAATTAATTAATTTATTTATTTGCATTCATGAGATCCCTTCCCCTTGAATCTGAGTTGGGATTTTGTTTTTCTGTGGGTTTTTGGGGAACAGGTGGTCTTTGGTTACATGAGTAAGTTCTTTAGTGGTGATTTGTGAGATTTTGGTGCACCCGTCAACTGAGCAGCATACACTGCACCTAATTTGTAGTCTTTTATCCCTCACTCATTTCCCACCCTTTCCCCCTGAATACCCCTGCGTCCCTGGCTGTTGTGAATTCTTTCAGATTGACTCCTGTGTCCCTTTGACTTGCTACCATCCTTTTGTGGTTTTGGGGGACAGTTTCATGCTTTCAGGTATTACAAGATGCTCCTGGTTCATCTTATATTTTCTTTGCCCCAGTCCTGGAATCAGCCATTTCTTCTAGGAGTCCTGGTTTCTTTAGTAAGAGAATGGTATTTAGAGACCAAGATCTAAGCACTGGGTATGTTTATTGCTATTAGGGTGTCATTGCTTCTAGCCTCATTCAGTGGACAGGATTAAGATAGGCATGTACACTAACTTATGTATTCATATAACACTTGGTTTTTAATGGACTACATAGAAAAAGATTTCTTACAATGATAAATAGACACAAATAGAAGAATTGCGTGATTGGCTAAACTTTCTGAAACATCATACTTAATTTTTAATTGGATCCAGCAGTTATGCAAAGCTCTTTTGTTCAAATTCAGCTATTCCCTAATATTAGTCAGTTGGATCTTGCAAATTAATGAAAAAGTGTTGCATTTTTGTATTGTGGATTCAAAACCATTGAAATTTTTAAAATAGAGGATTTTTTAAAGCTAGAAATTATCTTCCCATGTTTTTAAAATATGCAGATATTAGAGTCTTTATATAGATGTCACACACTATTTTTGACAACAAAACTCTATGATTGTGGAAATATTTCCATTCATCCAGTTTCATACTGTATAGTATTAATTCCATTCAGAAAATATTTACTTTCTCACTCATTGTGAACATATCACCTTTATTGGAAAGTGACAGAGTAGGAGTGTTTATTTTTATATGTTTGTTTATTTTTTATTGTCATAAAATATACATCACATAAAAGTTACTGTTTTAATCATTTTTTTAGTGTACAGTTAGGTGGCATTAAGTGTATTCATGTTGTACAGCCACCACCATCAGCCATCTTCAGAATGTTTTCATCTTGTAAACCTGAAAACCTATAGTTAAAAAATAACTTCATGTTCCTCTCTCCCCACAGACCATGGTAACCACTATTCCACTTTCTGTTTCTATGAAGTTGACTACTCTAGGTACCTAATGTAAGAAATAGAATATTAATATAATCAGAAATCTTTATTTTTTCTTCTCATATACCAATGGACCCCTGCTCTAAACAGCACAGGAAGTAGTGAGGGTTGGGGAGTCGGGGGCCTGAATCCTATCTTTTGTTTGCATGTCCTGCTCTCTCCACCCTTGACAGTTGTCTCTAAACACTCTGGGTGACAGAGTGAGTCCAGGCCCCTCTCTCCTGAGTGCTCTGCTGTCCCCCTGGTTGGCTGTGCCACTGACTCCCATTAATCACTGAAGTTAACCCCTTAATATTTCAAGCCCTCAGCCCAAGACACCTGGCTGAGAGTTCATCCATTTGCTTTATTTTCTCATAAGCAAATACAGCAGAAGGCTCCGAGGTCCTGGGGCACCTCTCTCAGGACTTAGAGTAAAAATTTGCTCAGTGAAATTGCTCTGGCCAGGAGCAGTGACTCACACCTGTAATGCCAGCACTTTGGGAGGCCAAGTGGGGTAGATTGCTTGAGACCAGGAGTTCAAGACCTGCCTGGGCAACATGGCCAAACCCCATTTTAAAATAATAATCATAATAAATTTTTAAAAAGAGAAAACAGTTGCTCCTGGGCTCAGGACCTCCTGTCATGTTGAGAAACATTCAAAAATTGCTAAAAGTTCTTGAGATTAATTGATGTAGGTAGAAAAGTTCCTGCAGAGACCTAGATATCAGGACTTTGGCTGTCTATACATGTGACAAAATAATTACCAGCCATTCTCACTGCTTTCTTATGAAGCTCATTAGCCATAACATATATAGAAAACTGCATGGTCTGTGTGTGCAGCTATGTATATGTGTTCAACTATGAGTTAGAATTGGAACAGACTTGGAATTATTCTGTTGTCATCCGTCTAGACCTTCTTTTGCTTCATTCGAAAAGACAACCATAGTTAGATAGTTTAGTGCAAGTACATTTATTTAAACTGTCAGGCAACCCATTTATTCATGCTGGAGTTTCTTCAAGCACTCCTGGTGTTTTTTGTTTTGTTTTGTTTTGTTTTGTGATAGGGTCTGCCAGGACACGGATCAGCACCCATTTCCCCCCAGATCAACACTGACACTATTCTGGCTGAAAAAGATTTTTTTTTTATTTCAACTTACTCATTTGGCAGAAACACCATGCTTCCATGCCAATCAAAATAGAAAAGAGAGAAGGGGGCATATGAAAAGAAAGGAAGAACTGTTTTCTAATTAACCTAGATATACACATTAGCACTTCATTTTTTACCCCTGTAACGGCATTGTGCCCCACAAATGGATATATGTGGCTGCAACTGAAAAATGTAAACCTTTTGATATCATGAAAAAAACTGTTGAAGTGAAAGAAAGTATAAAAGAAGTTGGGATCTTCATCACTGCTCTGTCCTACAAATGTGCTCCAGTGGATTAAAGACTACATTGATGCACACAAATCTTTCTTATCAAGAACTTTTCTCAATAATAAAGCCGAATTTCCAAAACTGTTATTACCTATGTGCAAATGGTTTCCCCATGGTTTTTTCCAACAAAAGTAACCTCCAGCAATGCAAGGAATATATCACAAGTATGGACCTGCCTGCTGTTCACACATTCAGCACTGGGCCCATGTCCATGATGCACGTAAACAAAGAGCTAGGAGATGGCCAAGGCAGGACAGGTGGTTTCAGGCTGGGGAGGAGGGAGTGTGCAAGGCGGGGCTTGAAAAAAGGATGGTGAAGGGAGGGCATTCAAGGCTGAAGAAATGATGCCTATAATCCGAGTGCTTTGGGAGACCAAGGGAGGAGGATCACTTGAGCCCAGGAGTTCAAGAGCAACCTGGGCAACATAGCGACATCCCATGTCTACAAAAAATTTTTTTACATGGCCATGCATAGGGCCAGACACAGTGGCTCACTCCTATAATCCCAACGCTTTTAGAGGCCGAGGCAGGTGGATCACTTGAGGTCAGGAGTTCCAGACCAGCCTGGCCAACATGGTGAAACCTCCTCTCTACTAAAAATACAAAAATTAGCCAGGCATGGTGGCTAATGCCTGTAATCCCAGCTATTTGGGAGGCTGAGGCAGGAGAATTGCTTAAACCCGGAGGTGGAGGTTGCAGTGAGCTGAGATCATACCACTGCACTCTAGCCTGGGCGACAGAGTGAGACTCCATCTCAAAAAAAAAAAAAAAGAAAAGAAAAGAAAAGAAATCCACCATTCTTGGGCAAAGATTGTCATGTGACCCTATTTGAGGTAGTAGGAAGCAAGGGAAGGTTTACTGGAGTCTTCAGAGAGAGCTTCTGGAAAACTCGGCTGGTATCAGCGAAATGGGAAAGCCAGGAGGAAACAGAATTGGATGAGAAAAGGTCATTTTCGATATGATGACTTTTATTCTTCCTTTCGGTAAGTGTTGGGTGTCTATCATATACTGGACACCATGTTCCTGCTCTCGGGACACAAAGACCAGTGGGGGAGACTGACATGTAAAGAGATAATAGCAATACAACCAGCAAGGGAAATGTACTGGGGTGTGTGCACGGGGTACTGTGAAAGGACCTGTAAGTGACAGGGCCAGGGAAAGCTTCTGCATCAGTTACCCCCTAAGAGGAACCCCAAAGTGGGGTGAGGTGGGAAGGGAAGAATGGGAATTGCAGGCACATGGGACTGCCCGAGCCGATGCATATGGCACCCCCCACCAGAGCCACATAAGGAGCTGAGATGCTGAGGAGAGACTCTTACCCAAGCCTTCATCTGCAGACACAAAGTGGAACGGGGTGAGTGGTCACCCTTGGCAATGGGACCAACATAAGTGTGTGTGCTAATACCGCCGACCCTTGAACAAGACAGGCTTGAACTGTGGAGGTCCACCTATGTGTGGATTTTCTTCTGCCACTGCCACTCCTGAGACAGCAAGACCAACTCCTTGTCCTCCTCTCCTTCCTCCTCAACCTACTCAATATGAAGACGACGAGAATGAGGACCTTTATGAGGGTCCACTTCCACTTAATGAATAGTAAGTGTATTCTCTCTTCCTTATGATTTTCTTAATCACATTTTCTTTTCTCTAGCTTACTTTATTGTACAAATACAGTATGTAATACATATACAAAATATGTGTTAATAGACTTTATGTTATTGGTAAGGCTTCCATCAACTGTAGGCTATGAGTACTTAAGTTTTGGGGAGTCAGAAGGGATACTCAAATTTTTTACTGTGCCGGGGGTCGGCACCCCAATACCTGAGTTGTTCAAGAGTCAACTGTAATTATCACCTCCCAAATCACATGCATCTCCTCTCAGGGAGAGGGAGGTGTAGGTGGAAGAATAGACATAGCTACTCTTTGTTGAGTTCCTACTACGTTTCAAGAACTGTCTTAGTGGCTGGGCACAGTGGCTCACGCCTGTAGTTCCAGCACTTCGGGAGGCTAAGGTGGGCAGATTGCTTGAAGTCAGGAGTACGAGACCAGCCTGGGGAACATGGCAAAACCTCATCTCTACAAAAAATATAAAAATTAGCCAGGCATGGTGATGTGCACCTGTGGTCCCAGCTACGCGTGAGGCTGAGGCAGAAGGATTGCTTGAGCTCAGGAGGCCAAGGCTGCAGTGAGCCATGATTGGATCACTGCACTCCAGCCTGAGTGACAGAGCAAAACTCTGTCTCAAAAAAAAAAAAAAAAGAAAGAAAAAGAACTGTTAGATGTTGTCTCAATAATCATAACAATTCTCATGCTAAAGAAGATACATTTGAAATTCTGATAGGTTCTATGATTTTCCTAAGGGCATACAGCTAGCAAGTGGTAGGGCAGGGATTTTCAGATCATTCCGGCTCCAAAGCTCAAGTCTACACTTCATTTTGCTTATGTTGAATCAGCTTGAAACTTCAGTTTGAATGTAACCACTTGGTATTAATTAGAAAGAAGGAGAAATTGGCAAGTGCTATTTTAAATGCTTTGAACCACTCTCTGGAGAGCACATTAAATACCCAAAAGCGAAGCAAAAATGTATATTAAAAAGATCACAGTCATTCAAAAGGCAATTGTTTGCCATAAGTTCCAAAAAGAATAAAAGGGGGGGAGCTCAATTTCCCCAATTTTTCATGCCAAGTGCTCAGGTTCCAAGTTTCCCTCACGGCTCTTTCTTCACCTCTTCTCCTAACACGTTCCCCGTCACAGCTTCACTCCATAAGATGTAAGTGGTATTTATAGGAAATGCTGATCACTGCCAACAAGAGAATACTCACATTAAACACAATTTAGAACAACCTTCTCTCCAGTTGTTTGTAATAACCTCTTGGAAGTTTGAAATTAAAATCTGTATCCCATCCAGCCTTTCTCCCCGCCTCTTCTATTACACTAAGCCAAGAGCTTGCCCTGAACATCCTTCAGCTCCCTGGCCCACCACCCTGATGTGCTCTGTAGCTAATTATCTCAATCCCTAAATATTAGTCCTTTCTCGTCTCCTCTGGTTTCCTGGACATGATTCATCCTCCCTGGGTATTTCATTATTTATGTCAGTGAACAAACTCTTTGTCCCTTGAACACGCTCTTTCCCCTTTCCTTACCTTATCTTCTCTTAATATCTTTTCAACAAAATATGTGTAGAATTTCTCTTCCTTCACAGGAAAAGACCCCAGTGTTGAGATAATCCAACCTTCTAATTCAAGAGACAAGGTCATTAAAACCCAGAGAGATTATGCAACTTATCTAAACTCACACAGCTAGAAAGAAGCTAAGTCGAATCAAGAAAGAAGGACCCTTAGGTTCTAGCTCAATACTTGTTTCAAGACCCTGCACTACCACCGATTCACACCCACCCCAGCCACTTGGCAATTTGGTGTCAGATTGTGTCTGCCCAAGGCTGGGGTTATGTCCCATTTCATTTCTCAAGTGACATGTACCATAGTGGCACAGGTGCAATTGTCCTAGTGGCTTGTCTTGTGGCCCAAATGCTGCATATGTACTCATTATTCTGCAACAAGGTTCTTAAAAGAGGTATCTTCCAAAAGCCTTCCCTCCAAGGCCATTTGCTGGTGTGTGCTCTCCCTCCTCTAAGAAAGTTTTAAGGGGACAAGGCGAGAATCGTAAGTCAAAGTATGTGAGGCTGGGTGGGCTGGGTGGGGCTTCTCAGAGGCAGGGCCCAGAATTGCTAAGCTTTGCAATTGTGCTGCAGAGAATCTGGGAGGGGTGTGACAAAGACGTTTTGCTTTATTCCTATTGCCTTAAGGTTCTTTGGGACTATTGCTGTTCTAATGAACACAGCAAACTACCCAGAAAAAGCAGCCATCGAAGCCAGAGTTTTCACTGTGGCATGTGGGTCTACACAACAGCAGCCCTCATGCCCCTTTGGGTCATTCATGTCTTGACATTTGCCGGTGTGGATATAATCATTCGTTGTTCTTGTAAAGCCCGAAATGTTTGTAAGTACCAGGACACAGAGGGTGAGCTTCTGCACATGAGAGGAAAAGCCCCGGCACCTGAATTTGGTGGGACAGGACAATGTTGGACCCGCTACCCAGGGCTGGCTTTGTGGGCATGCAACTTGTGTTCGTTGTGATGCTCCGCTAGTGTTGTCTTGAAGTTATTTTTATTTTTATTTAATTTTTAATTTAATTTTATTTTTATTTGAGACAGGGTCTCACTCCATCTTTTCTTTTCTTTTCTTTTTTTCTTTTGAGATGGAGTCTCACTCTGTCTCCCAGGCTGCAGTGCAGTGGCATGATCTCTGCTCACTGCAACCTCCACCTCCTGGGTTCAAGCAATTCTCTTGCCTTAGCCTCCCAAGTAGCTGGGATTACAGGCTCCCGCCACCATGCCCAGCTAATTTTTGTATTTTTGGTACAGACAGATTTTGCCATGTTGGCCAGGCTTGTCTCGAACTCCTGATCTCAAGTGATTCACCCACATTAGCCTCCCAAAGTGCTGGGATTACAGACGTGAGCCTCCGTGCCCAGTCAATTCTTAATTTTTGAAATGGTTCTCCCATCTCATTTTCCAACAAGGCCCACAAATCATGTAGCCAGTATCCTTCCCTTGCCCCATTAACTCCCACATAGAGTTCCTTCTCTAAGCTAGGCTGAAAGAGCTATGATCTTTTCATTGCTATTTTTCATCTGTGCCTAGAAAATTGTATATTGATTATCATTGGACCAAAACTTTTTTCTCCCTTACCAATGCCCAACTTTATGAGTTCTCAGAACTTAATTACAAACATCAATCTACATGGATAACTTGAATTTTATTTCTTAGCTTTCCTAGCTCTAAGAGTCTATCATTCTAATTTTCTTCTGGCTTGGATGCTAATTAATTCTGTAACTAGGGTTTTTTTTTTTTTTTTTTTTTTTTTTGAGACAGAGTCTTGCTTTGTCACCCAGGCTGGAGTGCAGTGGCATGATCTCTGCTCACTGCAATCTCCGCCTCCCAGACAATTCTCCTGCCTCAGCCTCCCGAGTAGCTGGGATTACAGGCACGTGCCACCATGCCTGGCTAATTTTTGTATTCTTAGTAGGGACAGAGTTTCACTATGTCAGCCAGGCTGGTCTCAAACTCTTGACCTTGTGATCCACCCGCCTCGGCCTCCCAAAGTGCTGGGATTACAGGTGTGAGCCACTGCGCTCAGGCCTGTAACTAGGTTATTTATAGCAACTTCTCAAAATTACTTTTAGAAAGCTTAAAAGACAAGCTTTTTTCACTATAAATGAAAATTAAAATGTTTATGAAGTTGTTCCTAAGAAAGATGTTTAAAACTTTTTTCTAAAACATGAATAAAACATCAGGGATTCTCAACCTGGGCAACAAAGTGAGACCCCATCTCTACAAAAACTAAAAATGAAAATAAAAATTAACCAGGAGTGGTGGCACATGCCTGTAGTCCTAGCTACACAGGAGGCTGAGGTGGGAGGATTGCTTGAGCTTGGGAGGTCGAGGCTGCAATGAACCATGAAGGCACCACTGTACTCCAGCCTTGGAAACAGAGTGAGACTCTGTCTTTTAAAATAACAAAAAAACAGGCCAGGCATGGTGGCTCACGTCTGTAATCCCAGCACTTTGGGAGGCTGAGGCGGATGGATCACCTGAGGTCAGGAGTTGGAGACCAGTCTGGCCAACATGGCAAAACCCCATCTCTACTAAAAATTCAAAAATTAGCCAGGCTTGGTGGTGGGCACCTGTAATCCCAGCTACTTGGGATGCTGAGGCAGCAGAATCACTTGAACTTGGGAGGCAGAGGTTGCAGTGAGCCGAGATTGTGCCATTGCACTCCAGCCTGGGCAACAAGAGTGAAACTTCATCCCAAATAAAAGAAAAAAAAAAACCAGGGAGTAATTTAAATTTCAGTTGGCCAATTATAAAATTTATCTTCTAATTATTTGCATTTGGGCAATCTTTATGGATAAAAGAAAGTTATTAGGAATACTAAAGCTATTGGGACTAGTAATAGATAATATGCCTGGTGTATACATTAACAATCATTTAATGTTAATATTGTTAAGATTTTTATTAGTTATCTTTAAGTCTTTAGTAACAAGGAAATGAGTAGCCGGTAACTAATCTCTTGACTCAACGGACCCAAAACAAATAAAATGTAAAATAAACAAGCCAACACAAGAGACGAAATGCTCTTGTATAATTCCCAGTAAGTCTCAATTTCAGGCTCTTCTAAAGCAGGAAAGAAGTTGAGTTCCTTCCCTCTCACATAACCCTGTATTCTTTTCTCAATTTTGGGAAGTAAGTGGCTTTAATCGTTCACTCTAAGTTAAATGTGCTCATCCCTTCAGTAAATGGTTATCTTGGACTCCAAGGAACAGATTGCTGAAGTAGGTGCCAGGTGAGCAGAGAGGGGACCAGCTTCATCCTTGCCTTCAGGCAGCTCATTCTCCAGGCGGGAAGACTGAAACATACACTAGCACCTCATCCACCAGACTGCGAGCTTTAACCGAGATATAGTGTCTTTTTTTTTTTTTTTTTTGACAAGGTCTGGCTTTGTTAACTAGCCCGGAATGCAGTGGCATGATTACAGCTCAGTGCAGCCTCAACCTCCCAAACTCAAACAATCCTCCCACTTCAGCCTCCTAAGTAGCTGAGACTACAGGCATGTGCCACCATGCCCAGTTTGACTCTGTCTTAAGCCATCTTTGTCTAGCACATGACTAGCACAGTGGACATAACTCAGTGTGCAATAAACATTTCATAACTGACTAATTAAATAAATGCACGCTCATGAGTGGCGTACTAATCAGCTTCTCTTTTTCTCATAAATACTAGCTCCCTTTAGACACAAATCAAAATATCGAACAAAGAGCTTTCAGGGATAAAGATGTTTTGGAGGAAACCATACAGGTCTATATGTCAGGCTACATCAATCTGATCTTCTATACTCCAATTTTTTCATATTGTCTTCAAATAGGAAAGGAGTCGTAACAAATGATTTAGGTGTTACTGAGGTTTTCAGTTAGTAACATAAAAAATCTGAGACAACCTTAATTCAACAACTCAGGACTGGCTACAGACAATACAGGGCATACCTACGGTGGAATTCTATGCACCTACTACACATCCCATTATGGAAATAGATTCGTGGGTATGGAAACATTTATGGTATGTATAGCACTAAGTGGAAAAAAACGCATGTTACAACCTAGGCCTCCTAACAGCTTTGAGTATCATTTGAATGTTATTACAATTGTGGATCTCAAGGAACCATGGACTCTGACAGATATTTCGTGTCTTTGTTGGTGTTCCTGCCCTAGACTGCAACTGCTCGCTCTATCCTGAGTTTCAGGATGAGACTGATGATAAAACAGATGAAATACTTAGGCCCTAAAGACAGAGTACTAAATTTAAGAGAAGACCTTGGGTGAATGTATCCAGATTGGCCATGATGCTTCCAGGCTAAGCCAGGAAGCACCATCTGAGCAAATGGACTCTTCCAGAATCATTTTATCGCATTGACTTCACACTTAGGAGTTTATTGCTTGAACCGGATCATTTCTGTTGCCATGCATAAATTTGTGTGTGCACCTTTGACCCTAAAATACAAGTGTGAGCATGTAATGGAAGACAGCAGTTGGCCCAAGACTCCAGAGTTCAAGCCCTCCTTCTACCACTTAATAGACAGGTGGCCCAATGGAAGAGACTCACTTTCTTAGCCTTATTGTTTTTATAAATAATAATAGGATTCGTACATAGCCAGCTGGCCTGATGCCTAGGCTGAGTCCCATATGGGAAAGTGTGCTTCTACAGTGCAGATTTTATACATGTCTAAGGTGTTACTGTTATCAGATGGTGGTGGAGAATGTCTGGGTGCTGGGAGCCCCAGTTTTAATTCCTACTTCAGTTGTGTAACAACTGGAGACAATCACAAAAGCTCCTCAGGCCTATTGACTCAATGGTCAGACGCAGAGATTTGCGTAGGGACTTGCTAGATATACTTCTGATATGAAAATTCTATTATATTGGAAAATAATCTCCAGTGTTTCACTCTTGTTTTTAGTTTTCTCTTATAATAAAAGATTGAGTGTTGGATTTGGCTTTACGGAACTATATGTGAGCGTGCTTATGCAGAGGAGTTACTGGGGAGAGGGAGAGAGAAGAAGGAGAAATGGTCAAGAGGAAGGGGAGAGGAAATTGGAAAGCGGAAGAGGGATAAGATGTTACAACAGGCGTTGTAGATTGGGAAAACAGACCACCCGGAACTGAAGGCCCCTGATTATGCTCTGAGGAAACAGGAACCCAGGGACAGGGCGGATATCAATGCTTTGACAAAGCCTGCTCTGGTGGTGAGTGACTCATCAGACTCACCTCCCTCTGTCCCCGGCCCCACCACACGCTGCTTCTGCTGTGCCAAGTGTTTCTGATTTGGGTGTGCTCTTCTGCTTTCTCAACTTGCTTCTCTGAGAAAAATGAGTTACCTAATTTAAGCACAATGACTTTGATAAGTGAAGAATTCCTTGGGAGTAATGACAGACAAATCCACATTGAACTATGGACAATTTTCTATCAAAATGGATTTCTTTCTACTGTTCTCAATTAAAATTCTGACTTCTGGGACTCGGTTTCAAAGGTTGTATTTTTCTCCTTGTGGTTGCCAGAGACATTGTGTTACAATGACCATCTGAACACCAGAAGACCTGATTGCATCTAGCTCAGTCCTCCAGGCAAGACAGTAGGACATCAGAGACTGCATTATTTGGTCAAAGGAGGTCAGATAATTCAGGCAAGGCTAAAAATTTGACTTCTTAGCATTTTTATTATTATTATTATTATTATTTTAATGGAGACAGAGTCTCGCTGTGTCACCCAAGCTAGAGTGCAGTGGTGCAGTCATCACTCACAGCAACCTCAACCTCCTGGGGTCAAGTGATCCTCCCCTCTCATCCTCCTAAGTAGCTGGGACTACAGGTGTGCACCACCATGCCTGGCTAGTTTTTGTATTTTTTTTTTTGTAGAGTCAGGGTTTGCCATGTTGCCCATGCTGGTTGCAAAACCCTGGGGTCAAGCAATTCCCTTGCCTCGGCCTTCCAAAGTGCTGGGATTACAGGCATGAGCCACTGCACCTGGCCTTATTAGCACTTCTTTTTGGTCTGAATCATTCTGGACAGTTAACTTAGTTCTCTGTTTCACCTTCTAAGACACATGTTCTGAGAAAGGAAATAAAGTGCCAAAATTAAATTTACAAACGTATCACTCTAGGGAGGTCCTTTCTATTTTTAGAAGGGAGAAAGCTGGAGATCCTGGAGGAATAGCTCCCAGGATTAAGTGCTGGGGAGGACCTTACTTCTCAAGGGAGGATTTGGAAGTCCAGAGAGGTTGGGGGACTTGCCTACAGCCTTCGGTTTGCTCAAGGCCAGCCGGCAAGCAGAATGACTCCTAGTATATTCTTTTTATCTTAATTTTTTTTTACTGTGAGAGACACATAAAATTTATTATCTTACTTTTTTTTTTTTTTTTGAGACAGAGTCTCGCTCTGTCACCAGGCTGGAGTGCAGTGGTGTGATTTTTTTTTTTTTTTTTTTTAGACAGAGTCTTGCTCTGTCACCCAGACTAAAGTGCAGTGGTGCAATCATAGCTCACTGCAGCCTCAAACCTTTGGGCTCAAGCAGTTCTCCTGCCTCAGCCTCCCGAGTAGCTGGAGCTACTGGCAAGCAGCACTACATTCAGCTTCAACCTTTTTAAAGTGTACTGTTCAGTGGTGTTAAATACACTCGTGATGTGCAGCCGTCACCACAATCCATCGCCACAGCTCTTCATCTTGTAAAACTGCAACTCTGTGCCCATGAAACACTAACTCCACATTCTCTCCCCTCCCCCCAGTCCCTGGCAACCATTCCACTTCCTGTCTCTATGAGTTTGGTGACTCTAGGTACCTTCTATAAATGGAACCATACAGTATTTGTCTTTCTGTGACTGGCTTTATTACTTAGAATAATGTTCTCAGAGTTCACCCATGTTGTAAAATATCTCAGAATTTTCTTCCTTTTTAAGGCTGAATAACATTCCCGGGTATGTATAGATCACGTTTTGCTTATCCATTCGTCAGATGAACACCTGGGTTGCTTTGGTGTTTTAGCTATGGTAGTAGCTCATTCTTTTTTCCTACTACATGGCAAACCCTGTTGGGTTAAAAAGAATTTTGAGCCTGAAAACATAACACGTCACAGGTAGTGCTATGGAAAGACATCACCAAGTCAACCTGACTGCATCTAAACAAGCCTTTGTACTGAAGTCTGAAGAAATAAGCACGGAAAGAGATCATCTAAAAGGTAGTCGTTTCAAGAGAACGCAGCCTCTAAGAACAGATTATTACCCTACCAAAGGACGTCTTTTGAAGAAGCTCCAAAATTGAGTGGTAAGGCCAGGCATAGTGGCTCATGCCTGTAATCCCAACACTTTAAGAGGCTGAGGCAGGCAGATCATGTGAGGTCAGAAGTTCGAGACCGGCCTGGCCAACATGGCGAAACCCCATCTCTACTAAAAATACAAAAATTAGCCAGGCATGGTGGTGTGCTCCTGTAGTCCCAGCTACTCAGGAGACTGGAGCAGAAGAATTGCTTGAACCTAGGAGGTGGAGGTTGCAGAGATTGCCCCACTGCACGCCAGTCTGGGTGACAGAGTGAGACTCTGTCTCAAAAAAAAATTTTTTTTTGAGTGGTAAAAAGTGTGAACTCCAATGGGATTTGAGTTCTGATCCTCTGTCATCCCATCAAATCCCTCAAGTCTCAGTGTCTACATCTCTAAAATGAGGGGAATAATAATATCTACCTCATTGGGCCCAAGACTAAATGACATTAAATACATGTAGAGTGTTTTGCTTAGTGCCTGGCACATTACACATGCTTAATAGACATTCGCTATTACTATAATTCTGGTTATTAATTTATAGGATAACCAAATTTCTTCATTGCATACATTTTTTTTTCTTTTTTCTTGTTGCCCAGGCTGGAGTGCAATGGCACAATCTCAGCTCACTGCAACCTCCGCTTCCTGGGTTCCAGCAATTCTCCTGCCTCAGCCTCCCGAGTAGCTGGGATTACAGGCGTGCACCACCATGCCTGGCTAATTTTGCATTTTTAGCAGAGATGGGGTTTAACCGTGTTGGTCAGGCTGGTCTTGAACTCCCGACCTCGGATGATCCACCCACCCTGGCCTCCTAAAGTGCTGGGATTACAGGCGTGAGCCACCATACCCAGCCCTGCACAAATATTTTTTGAGCTTCTCTGTGCCAGGCACTGAAGATAAAACAGTGTGTATGATACAATGTTTGACTTTGAAAATAAAAACAGATTATTATAAGGCAGTGAAAGGGCTAAATTGGAGCCCCAAGGAGGGGTACTTGGCTTGGTTTTGTCAGGTCTGAGGATATCGTTTCTGGAGAAGAGCACGTCCAAGTAAGCAGCAGGTAGCAAGGGTTAAAGGGGATGAGAAAGGAGTGGGTGAGGGGAGCCCACAGTGGAGAATGCCAGGAAGGGGTCAGGGCTGAAGAGTGACAAGTAAATGGGGAAGGCAGTGGGCTGGAGGCAGGTCCTGAGTCCCATCTGCTTCCTCAATGGTGCTTTCCATATGCATTTTGAAAAATTAGTTTCAATGACTTCTGCTTAAGAGTTGTAGTAAATATGTAGATTAAAGGCAGTTGCCAGGCTAAATGTGTCCTGGAAGTAATATGTTCCAATTGACAGATTGACAATGTGGTTCAAGAGCAAGAATCAAATTGTCATTTGATTCAACTGAAAAAAACCAAAGTTATTAATACAACAAGAAAAAATATTCACAAGGAAAGAAGGAAGAAAGACGGAGAGAAAGAGAAACAGAAAGGGAGGAAAGAAGGAATGAAGAGAGGATGGATGAGGAGGAGGAAGGGGGAGGGAGGAAGGAGGGAGGAAAGAAGGAAAGAAGGGAGGAAGAAAAGGAAGGCTGTTCCTTGGAAGTGAGAGTTTGTCACAGAAACTTTTCCTTTTCTGCGTTGTTTTGAACTTTGTGTGTGTGTGTGTGTGTGTGTGTGTGTTTAAGATTTAGTTTTATCTTATTTTATTTTTTATTTTTATTTTTCTTAGAGACAGGGTCTCTGTCTCCCAGGCTGGAGTACAGTGGCATAATCATAGCTCACTGCAGCCTCAAACTCCCGGCTCAAGTGATCCTCTTGCCTCGGCCTTCTGAGTGGCTGGGACTACAGGTGCAAGCCAGCATGTCTAAGTTTTAGTTCATTTTGGTTTTGTAATGAACTTTTTAATAATTGGTACTCAGGCCTGGCGCGGTGGCTCACGCCTGTAATCCTAGCACTTTGGGAGGCTGAGGCGGGCGGATCATGAGGTCAGGAGATCAAGACCATCCTGGCTAACACGGTGAAACCCCGTCTCTACTGAAAATACAAAAAAAATTAGTCAGGCATGGTGGCGGGCGCCTGTAGTCCCAGCCACTCGGGAGGCTGAGGCAGAAGAATGGCACGAACCTGGGAGGCGGAGCTTGCAGTGAGCCGAGATCATGCCGCTGCACTCCAGCCTGGGAGACAGAGCAAGACTTGCCTCAAAATAATAATAATAATAATAATCAGTACTCAAATTCCTACTAATGCTATAATTGTGAAAATGAGACTAATTTCATAGCCATTGATTCTCATGAGCTATCTTTCAAGCCCTTGAGGATTCTGGTGTAAAACAAACAGAATTAACAAAACTCCACCTGAGGGACTGACTTCAGATGTCTATCTTTGTTTTTCAGAGTCACTAAGGCAAAGTTCTGAAGCCTGGTGATCTTTCAGGTATGCTCAAATGATTTCAATCTTGCATTCATCAAGTGTACCTCACTAGAGGTGAGCTAGACATTTTTATTACTAATGGCTTTCTTCCACAGTGTCAACATTTTGATTTGAATGTCTGTAAAATTTAAAGATGTTAAAATTATGTAGAGTTCAAATGATTCTCCAAACTTGAGAATTTCCAGATGGCAAGGGGGAAGGATTCTGCATAGGGTTGGAACACAAAGTGAACTTACGTCTCACGTGTAGCACGTTGTCGCCTCTGTGGAGACCTGGACTCCCCTGGAAACTGTCTCCCTCCTTCCCCGACTTCTCAGGACTGCTTACAAATCTCCCTCACAGCATGAATGACCCTATGACTATCTGCTAACTTTCCAATCTCTGCCACTGAACAGTCACATCCCCCAGGGGCTTCTGAGCTACCTTCAGCATCTAGAACACTGTCTGGCACCAAATGGATCATCAAGGAAAATGTGATAGTTTGTCAAATGACTGAGTGACTCCAGACAACGAGCGACGATTATCTGAGTAAACTCACTCCATTATGTGATTTGTCTAGCAGTCTGTCTTATCTCTAACTTAATCTGAGACCAATGAATAAAACGATGACATCATCTGAAGCTCCGCTTAGACATACCTTTGATCTGATAACCAAGATTTTCTCCTGTTGAACCATAGCCATCTTTCCCCTTTCTCCAGTGAAAATCGTTGCACCAAAACTTCTTCGATCCAAAAAGTCAGCATCAGAATTTCTAGTCTGGTATTAAAGGATTTTGTATAATATGAGTCATGTTTCTGTCTCTGTGAATTATGGTGACTCCAGCTGTGAAGACTGATACCACCATAGCTGCTCCAACTTTGACATTTTAGCAGGGAGGCTGGGTATGTGTCAGTGCCAGAATCATGAAGGTGGCAGAGGGATAGGACATCAGAGCACGGAATTTACCTGACAGTGTGAGGGTGTGATGAAATTTGGTTTGCATCTCTAAGCAGATTGGTGCAGAAGCAATTAAGAGCTGTTGTTCGGGAGAACAGTAGGTCATAAAACCGAGCAGGTCCAGCTTCTCAGCACCAAAAGAGATCACAGATTCCATTCACACACATATTCCCTCTGCAGCGTCCCCAGCTGGTGCCTGTGGTGATTGACCGTCAGCAAGAGTACAGACGCTAAGGCCTAAGACTAGCCTTGAAAGGGTAGATGCTCACCAGAAACCCCGGCCTCCAGAGGGAGCCCTTGATTTTTTCTTTTCTTTTCTTTTCTTTTTTTTTTTTTGAGATGGAGTCTCGCTCTGTGTCCCAGGCTGGAGTGCAGTGGGGCGATCTCAGCTCACTGCAACCTCCGCCTCCCAAATTCAAGAGACTCTCCTGCCTCACCCTCCCGAGTAGCTGGGACTACAGGCGCATGCCACCACACCAGGCTAATTTTTTGTATTTTTTAGTAGAGATGGGGCTTCACCGTGTTAGCCAGGCTGCTCTCATCTCCTGACCTCGTGATCTGCCTGCCTCGGCCTCCCAAAGTGCTGAGATTACAGGCGTGGGACACCGCACTCGGCCGGAGCCCTTGATTTTGAAGCAAACTCCTGTCACAATGGGAAGCTTCATAAAATTCTACCTAGAGTAGAAACTGAATTTAGGGCTCAATCTGTCCTGGGCCTTCAGGAATCAGGAACGTGGTAATGAAGCAGCATTGCTGTCTGGGGTAAATACCCGAGATTCGTTGTCTCATGGCCATGGAAAACTAGGATGCGGACGCACAGAGTGAGGTTCAGAGCAGAAGTTTAATAGACGAGAGAAAGAGAAGAGCTCTCTGAATAGAGAGGGGTAGCGGAGAAAATGCGTTGCCACTGATGCAATGAAATGCAGAAGGTTTTATAAATGAACTTGAGGAGCCGGTGTCTGATTTACATAGGGCACAAAAGATTGGTTGGACTAGGTGTGCCATTTGCATAGTGCATGAAGAAGCTGGCCGTCCCACCCTAATCTCTTTTATTATGCAGATGAGTTCTCTACCTGGTTGTCGCCATGTTACCTGGTTCTTTACTATACACGTGGTGACAAAGAAAAGGGAAGATGGAGCCTCCATGTTGAATATACCTGGCCCTCAGGTAGCCCTTTTCTATTGGCACAGCTGCTGGCATTTTACCCATGCAAGCTTCGAGCTTGTGTATCTATGTCCGCAGCTCGATTTTTCAGGCTGTTCTTTGTTAGAAAATAAATGATCCAGCAGCTGCTTTTTTTTTTAAAAGGGAAATTACACAGAGGGCTCTGTTGCCCTTACTAGCTGCCTAAATAATTTCTAGCTCCTGTATCAGTAACCCCTGTCTAAGAGGTAAGGGAGGGTCACAAAGAACAACCTCATCGGTCTAGATATTCATGGCGCTCATAGCCCTCAAGAGGCCAACGCTATCAATAGTCATAACTAATTTGGGACTGCAGATTATTAGAGAGTGCACTGTCAGACAAGAATAGAAGGCGTTAGTGGAGAGATCGTTGAATAAGTCAATAGCATAGACATAGGCAGTTGAACCGATCACAAAGATGAGGCCCTTTAAAAAACATCTGAAAGACTGATTTTTGAAAACAGCTGACATTTATTGAGAGATCACTGTGTTTTAAGTACCTTCCATAAATCATTTCATTTAATCATCACAACAGTTCTATAAGGGATGTATTATTGCCCTGATTCTTTGATGAATATGAAATCCAGAGAGGTTAAGCAAATTGTTCAGTGTCACTCAGCTAAACAAATGGCATAACAGGAATTCAAATTCAGTGTGCGTGACTGCAAAGCCTATTCTCTGCACCCCTGCACCAGAGGATCCACAGCTAGGGTCTCCAGCTGAGCATCCACAGTGTGATGGAATAACATGTCAATAGACTCATTCAAATAACAACTTGGTTGACAGCAGAATAGTGAGGTACTTGTACTTTAATCACTTCGAATGTGCCACCCCCAAATCTATATTCAGCAGTGTTCAGCAAACAAAAAATTGAGAACCACCTCTATATGCTATGAACAGCGAGAAAAAATCCAGTTACTATCATGGAAGATCCAGAAACTGCATAAAGAGTTGCCAAAGGGAATTTCAATTAAATGAATATCTGTTCTTTAAAGAGGTCAGGAAATAAGATTAAGAATATCTACACATTCTTGAGAAAGTCCTTGCTTGATATGTTTTCTTAAGAACCAGCGTAATTTTACTTTATCAGGAAGATTATGGCTCTGTTGAAATACTGTTAAAGTGGCAGAATAAATGTTTCAAATTTTTTTTAGCAACGGTAAGTTTACTAATGTATAAAAACATGACTCAGGAAAGGAAGGAGGAGAAATGACTGTTTTTATGCCCTAAAAAA
>NW_012105475.1:5404530-5410777 GCF_000951045.1 Mandrillus leucophaeus
AACCAGAATTTAAATTTTATGATTAGAAAAAACTCTGTGCATATATATGAAGATCAATAAAATACTTCTAATGAGCACTACAATATTCAATATTACTCTTTTGAAAGAAAATGAATATTCACCATGAAGAATCAAATGAGATCTCAACTATCTTTGAGAATAACAGAGAGAAAAGGGTCAGAACAATTCATTCTGGCAATACACACCAGCCAATCCCAGTTCTCACTTTCTCCTCATTTTCCCTGCCCTGCAAAGAAACTAGAGCACAGCTGTCCATAGACATGCTGTACCTACTTCCTACCAACCCCACAGTGAGTCTCTGCAACTCAGAAAGCACGGGCAGGGTTAAAAGCAAACCATCTGAGGTCAGATAGCCATGAGTCTGAATCCTGGTTCTGACCCTGATCACCTGTGGTGCTTGGAGCAAGTTACTTAACTTCTCAGAGCTTGAGTTTACTCATCTGTAAAATGCAGACAACCATAGTAACAATCCTGTTCACAAGGCAGTCAGTGGAGTATTAGCTCACAGGACATAATCAGTCAATGTTAGCTAGCTGTCCTTACTACTCCCAAAGGGTGAGAGCCTGGAAAGGTGTGTGTTTGATACATTTTTTTTTTTTTTATTTTCCCAAGTACCCAGAGAAGGGCCTCAGCCACAGAAGGGGCTAAGTAAAGGCTTACCGAATAAGTGCTGGCTGCCTTCTACAGCTTGCTGGTGGTAACCATAGACACAGTTTAGGTTGGATCTGAGCATGGGAAAAAAAGGGGTTTGCTTAAGGCTGGTTTGTCCTCCCTGACCTCCATTATAAGTGGGTTGGGGTTTGCTTTCCCTGGAAGATGCCTCATTTTCTTTCCATGGACTCACTTTGTAGTTGTTCACACTACTCTGACTCACAACTCATAAATCACAGACTCTACACACTGGGACACTGGTTGTTTTTTGTTTTGTTTTATTTTGTTTTGTTTGAAGAAATAGGGTCTTGCTCTGTTACCCAGGCAGAAGTGCAGTGGTGCAATCACAGCTGAGTGCAGTGGTGTGATCACAGTGCTCTGCAGCCTTGAACTCCTGGGCTCAAGTGATCCTCCTACCTCAGCCTCCCAAAGTTCTAGGATTACATATGTGAGCCACTGCACCCAGCCCTGGGTCTTATGTGTCTTTGGGGCCAACCTCTTACTAGCTTCAATGACCGAGGAAAAATTTACTGTGAAGCTCCCTCTCCCTCTTTAAAAAAAAAAAGTCTCTTGCTATAAATCTACCAAACATAGCTGGATAGATGCCCTCAAAATTCAAAGAGCTTGCTCACATACACAGACCTGTAAAAAAGAAAGCCAAATTCCAAAAATAATCTGCACAAACTGATTTTTATTTCCACTTTTTCTTTCCTTGAGCTCCAGTTTCACATTGCTGCCCTTCTTAGAAGCTACTTCTTACTGGTCATTACAGAAATTATATGTCTGGTAAAATCATTACACATTTCATTTAGAAACTGAGATGGAAAATACTTCCTTCTGAGGTGGTACAAGTTCCATTTAGGGCCAAACATTGAGAGGCCAGCCTCGCTTCTCATAAAATCTAATCCTCTTTTTTCCTTAGATGACTTTTCCTCATCCTTTGGGATTTCATGTCAATGCCACTTCCTCCTGGAAGCCTTTTCTAATATATAAAAACTGCTAAGAGCGCTATGCATCGCCTTAGTCTCTTTACATGCATTATCTTATTTAATCCTGAAACTAACCTGAGGGGTAAGTTACTATCATTATCTCTATTTCATAGTTGAAGAGGCAGAGTACAGGGAAGGAAAGTAAGTTGGCAGAACTGGGATTCACGCACAGGTGATATGACTTCAGAGCTCTTACTCCTAACTGCTACACTATCCTACTTTCCGAAGTACTACTTGCTCTCAAAGCACTCTTGTTTCTTCTATCACAGCACTTGTAGTAAACCTCAGTGGGGTTCTAGCCCACCCCGCTTCTCCTGCACCTTTCCAAACACCTTTCTATTTCAATCTGGTTACACAGTGTCCATCCCTGGCCAATCAACGTATTTCCTCCCATTGTGCACAGTGATTGGTTGGGGTAGGGATATGCCCTAGGCTAACCCAATCAGAATTCATCTTGAGACTTTGGTCAGGATGCAGGGAATGGGATGCAGATTCCTTATTCCTCGCTATATGTGAATCACATAGCTTTAGGAGTTGCTTGCAGCCATCTTGGAAAGAGAACTGTGATGACAAAAGAGCTTATCATGGAACCAGAGCTGAAAAATAAAGAGAAAAAAGTGCTTGGTCTTGTCACATGCTTTGAGCTGCCTGGAACAAATCTTCCTGAAGCCAGCCTACATCTGAACTTCACAGGTATATGTAAATTTCCTTTGTTGTTAACTTAGTTGGAGTTGGGTGTTCTGTTTCTTGCACTCAGAAGCTTCTTATCAGCATTTACACATGATATTTTTCTTGTTTTTTTTTTTTGTTTAAGACAGAGAGTCTCACTCTGTTGCCCAGGCTGGAGTACAGTGGCACAATCTCAGCTCACTGCAACCTCCCCCTTCTGGGTTCAAGTCATTCTTCTGCCTCAGCCTCCTGAGTAGCTGGGATTACAGGTGCCTACCACCACACCCGGCTAATTTTTTGTATTTTAGTAGAGATGGAGTTTTACCATGTTGCCCAGGCTGGTCTCAAACTTCTGACCTCAAGTGATCTGCCTACCTCGGCTTCCAAAAGTGCTAGGATTACAGGCGTGAGTCACCGCACCCAGCCTTTTCTTGGTTATTTAATTGCTGTTTTTCCCCCAGTAAACACTAAGATCCTTGAGGGCAGGAACCACCACTGTCCTGTCACAGTTGTGTTCCCAGTGCTTGGTACCTGGTAAGGGTTGCATGAATATATGTCAAATGAGTGAAATGAATGAATGGCAGATTTTCTTGGGCAGTGAGTGACCTGAACCACACATTCAGTTTGCTTAGATTTCATGTCATTTACAGGTGCTTGAAATCTCCAACTGGAACCTGAAAACTTTGGGGTAGCCAAACCAGGCAAAGAGATTGAAAGGAATTTTCCGATTTTAAAACTATTTCAATTGTTCTACATTAGCTAAGGTCTCCATTGAATGGATTTTTAAATCCTTAAAACAACAATACCACAAAATCCAAACAACTGCAAATGAAAGACTCCCATTGGAATAAAACTATAATCAAATACTTTAAACAAAAATATAAATACTATATTAAAATGTCTGAAGTAATTACGTACAATATAAGCTTGCAGTAACATACCTTTTACCCGATGGTCTTCGTTTGTGTTTTATCTTTAGCTGAAAACAACAACAAAGAAAAACTCCCAAACCAGGATAAACTAGAAACATTTATTAAAGCAACCATCAATTTTACTGCCATCATATTTTGAGGCCTGAAACATCAAAGATTTACTGAAGTTACCTATAAATAATTTTTACATGAGTTACAGTTAAACTATACATTCAAAGCGTAACAATGGCAGGAGGAGTCTGGAAGAATTCTTACAGGTTATCTAGTCTAACTCCTTAATTTACCAAAGAGAAGACAGAAGACCTAGTGGAGGCCAGGCATGGTGGCTCACCTCTGTAATCCCAGTATTTTGGGAGGCTGAGGTGGGTGGATCACTTGAGGTCAGAATTTCGAGACCAACCTGGGCAACATGGTGAAACCCTGTCTCTAGAAAGAAAATGAAAAACAAACAAACAAACAAAAAATTGCCAGGCATGGTGGTGAGTGCCTGTAGTCCAAGCTACCGAGGAGCGTGAAGTACAAGGATTACCTGAGCCTGGGAGGTTGAGGCTGTGCTGATCAATGATGGCACAACTGCACTCCAGCCTGGGCAACAGAGCAAGACCTTGTCTCTAAATAAATAAATAATAAAACAAAACAAAAAAGCAAATGAAGGATGAACAGTCAATTGGAGGCAATTCATGGAAATTATTTTCTGAGTAGGTAGTTTTTGAGTCTTGAACATTTGCCAGATGAGCCATGGGCAGGGCAGGAATGGGGACTAGAGCCAGAAACAGGTTGACAGAGCTTGGCAATTGTCAACAGGTTTGTTTTGTTAAAGCCAAGGGCAAGATAGCCAGAGCTGAGGCTGAGAGAGAATCAGGCCACAACCGTGCCTGTCCTTCCCTCTATGCTGCACTAAGGGCTTTGGACTTTTTCTGTAGCTGAGAAGTTTCAGGCTGTGGAGTCATAGAATAAGATGTCCATGAACTTACTTCACAGGTGCGTGGAGGGGAGTTGGTTGTCAGATGGGATGCAGATACATATGGAAGGTGAGAGGAAAGAACAAATGAGGATTCTGACTTCAGCAAATGAGAAGAGGATGGGAATATTAACCAGAATACGGAATCCAGAAAGCCGTGGTTTTATGGGAAAGACATGATTAGAATTTTAGTTTTGTTTTGAGTATATGAAATTCAAGTGTTTGGTGAACCTGCAAGTCGAAATTCCAGGGGAATTCTGGTCAGAATAGCATTGTGAGTTCATGAGTTCATGCAGTGCACCCCCCTTTTCTGCCTGAAACTCACAACATGATGGGGAAAATATATTCAGAAAAACTGAAAAGACATTTTCATCTCAGAAGCAAGGTGCCTCACACCTGTAATCCCAGCACTTTGGGAGGCCGAGGTGGGCGGATCACGAGGTCAGGAGGTCGAGACCATCCTGGCTAACATGGTGAAACCCTGTCTCTACTAAAAATACACCTGCCTGCTGGCAGGTGCCTGTATTCCCAGCTACTCAGGAGACTGAGTCAGGAGAATGGTGTGAACCCGGGAGGTAGAGCTTGCAGTGAGCCGAGATCATGCCACTGCACTCCAGCCTGGGCGAGAGTGAGACGCGGTCTCAAAAAAAAAAAGCAAGGTGAACAGAGCATTGGGCTACATAAAGAAGAAAAAGACAAGCAAGACTGAAGCTGTGGCCTGCTGGGCCCAGGTGTGGAACTAGGTAGACATGGAGTTGGTGTCCTGTGGGATGATGAGGACTAAAAGAACCCGAGGCAAGGCAGAAACTAAGTGAGCCAGGCTGACCCTTACTCCTGCATCAGTGGAAACTGACAAAAGCTTTAAGCTTCAACCACCTGCCACCCGGGTCTCCACCTATGTGATCTTCATACCTAGAGAGAGGGAAAGATGCAAACACAGCTCACACCCAGTACCTGGGCCAACACATACTCTGGCTGGAGGACTCTTCCCTCTATAACCAGGGATAGGACGTGAAGCATCCACGGAAGACTTAGCTCTGGACACAAGGCCCAGGAGGCCTGCAGGAAGGTTTCTGAACTGTACTAACAGGCAGTGATAAGCACAGAGAAGAAGAGGAAACAAACAAAAACTCTCACATTCAAAATAAACCTGTGAACCAAATATCTCAAAACATGAAGAAAACTAAATAAAGTATGAGGCATTAGTCGGCTACGGCCACAACAACACTGTGTAACAAAATTCAGAAGCGTCCACTGTTTTAACTGTTTACTCCCAGGAACATGGGCTGCTGGCAGGCTGTCACTTTGCTGGGTTTGGCTGGACTCCAGGCTCTAGCAGCCAGCCTCTGGGCTGCAGGCCCCAGGCCCCAGGTTGGCTTCCATTCTGACCCATGTGTATCTGTCTCATCCCTCTGGGACCAAATGCTACTAGGCCATGTGGTCTGCTTCACATTTCTCATCCGGGGGCCCAGGCTCGGGGGACAGCAGTTGTTCATATTCCTCTCATGACAGCTCATCAGAGAAGGGAGAACCCAACAGCAAGGCGTATTCCACGTCGCTCCAAATATGCCTGTGAGACAGAAGAACACCAAGCTGTTTCCTCCTCTCTACTCTCACACAGTCACTCCACGCTTTTGACACCAGGTATGTGGGGGATTTTCCAAAACATAGTATGGGGATTCAGATGGTAGACACGTAAAAGAAGCGAAGAGGGGTCTGCTTGCCCAGCGCAGTAAAACCAGATATTCACACCGAGGCTGTGCAGCGGTGGAAGGAAAGGCATTTATTTGCAGGGATCTAAGCATGGAGGACCAAGCAGCTAATGCTCAAAGCCTGACATTCCTGATGGCTCAGAGGTCAGGGTTTTTAAAGGCAGGGGTAAATTTCAGGAAAACAGTAATTACAGACAAAAGCATACATCAGTACATGAAGGCTACACATTGGTTTTGGCTTGAAAGGGCAGGATATCTTGAGGTGGGGCCTTAAGGTCAGAGATTCAAAGAGAGGAGACATTTTATGTAAAA
>NW_012105475.1:5410827-5413227 GCF_000951045.1 Mandrillus leucophaeus
GGCCACAACAACACTGTGTAACAAAATTCAGAAGCGTCCACTGTTTTAACTGTTTACTCCCAGGAACATGGGCTGCTGGCAGGCTGTCACTTTGCTGGGTTTGGCTGGACTCCAGGCTCTAGCAGCCAGCCTCTGGGCTGCAGGCCCCAGGCCCCAGGTTGGCTTCCATTCTGACCCATGTGTATCTGTCTCATCCCTCTGGGACCAAATGCTACTAGGCCATGTGGTCTGCTTCACATTTCTCATCCGGGGGCCCAGGCTCGGGGGACAGCAGTTGTTCATATTCCTCTCATGACAGATCATCAGAGAAGGGAGAACCCAACAGCAAGGCGTATTCCACGTCGCTCCAAATATGCCTGTGAGACAGAAGAACACCAAGCTGTTTCCTCCTCTCTACTCTCACACAGTCACTCCACGCTTTTGACACCAGATATGTGGGGGATTTTCCAAAACATAGTATGGGGATTCAGATGGTAGACACGTAAAAGAAGCGAAGAGGGGTCTGCTTGCCCAGCGCAGTAAAACCAGATATTCACACCGAGGCTGTGCAGCGGTGGAAGGAAAGGCATTTATTTGCAGGGATCTAAGCATGGAGGACCAAGCAGCTAATGCTCAAATCCTGACATTCCTGATGGCTCAGAGGTCAGGGTTTTTAAAGGCAGGGGTAAATTTCAGGAAAACAGTAATTACAGACAAAAGCATACATCAGTACATGAAGGCTACACATTGGTTTTGGCTTGAAAGGGCAGGATATCTTGAGGTGGGGCCTTAAGGTCAGAGATTCAAAGAGAGGAGACATTTTATGTAAAAATTTAGGGTCAGCAGAAAAGAATGTTAGCTCTTTCTAATGGGTGTGACTATCTCTAAGCCTCTCAGGAAAAATTTAGAACAAAGAACGGTGGTTAGAGTTCAGTCCTCAGTTTTCCCTTATCTGAGGTCTCTGTGCCAACAGATCCATTTGGGGGGGGTCTGGGTTTCTGTAAACAGCTCAGGGACATATGTTAAGATAAAATGTTATCTTTAGTTTCCATAGGGGAACCAACCATATCCTGACTCCAACTTCCTTGGCTATTGTTTTAGGCTACTATTACCTTCTTGCTTATCAAGTTGTTTACTTCTCAAGGCTAGCTAGGTGCCTGGAATTTCCCTTCAAGGAACTCAAGATTTGCCTTTATTTCCAGGCTTGGGGGCCAAAATTCCCTAAAAACGGGGATCCCTGCTCCATCTCATATACTCCAAAACAAAAACAAATATCTACCGCAATCCTTTGCTCCATCAACAAAAAAGTAAGAAAATTTACTCATCCGTATAAGTTAGCGTTCATCTAAAACAAAACCCTAGAGCAACACAGCAAAACCAAAGAAATAAGGAAGAAAATAATAAAGATCAGAGCAGAAATAGAGAAACAAAACAAAATAAAAATACTATAGAGGTGAGCAGGGCTGAAGGTGTTTCTTTGAAATGGCTAACCTCTAGCAGATGAGGTCAAATAATATAAGAAGTAAGAAATATAAATACAGACACAGATGAGGTTTCTAAAAAAATCGTAAGTGGGTACGGTGAACTTCACGACAGTAAATTTGAAAAACTGGATGAAGGGGCATGGTTTTGAAATATCTAGTTAGCAATTGGATATTTGTGTCTGGAGCTCGGAAAAGTCCAGATGGGAAACAAAGGTGACCAGAAACGGACAGTTACTCATTCAGGTCTAGGAGGCAGAAGTGATGGCAGGGTACGTGGGAGTGTCATTATTTTGAAAGTAGGCAGATAACGAAAAGCCAGAAATGAAAACCCAAAATAAATAATCACAGAGTTCGTGGAGAAATCAGAGAAACGCGATGACCCCTAACAGAGGAAGGGGAGAGAAGAAGTTGAGTGGTCCACAGAGAGACATTAAATAGAGCAAGGAAGGAGTGCAAAGTGCCTGCGGGACTGGGCGTTGCTACGGCCACGCATGTCCTTCGGTAGAGCAGGGTCAGCGCCACCGTGTGGCAGCAGACGCATGGCCGAGGTCTGAGGTGGGGTCAGGAGGCCTGGAAGTGCACGCTGCCAGTGTAGACTACTACAGGAGCTAGGCGCTGACGAACAGGAAAGAGGGTAGGCAGTAAGAGAAGAATCTCCAGGGAAAGAGAGGGGGACAATAATAGATAGCGAAGGCGTGTGAGCAGGGAGAGGCGGGGGTTGAGCAGAGAGCTGGAGGGGAGCCTTGAATGGCAGACAATTGCTTCTTCCTATGAAAATAAGGGGAACTGGTGAGGCCAGGAGCTGAGAGAGACCTTTGCAGAGAGAGTGGAGTAGAGGCATAGTGCAGGCACTTGCAGGGATTCCTGCTAGATAACTTCTGTTTTCTTCTTCGTGTGTGTGTGTGTGTGTGTGTGTGTGTGTGTGTGTGTGTGTGTG
>NW_012105475.1:5415077-5424724 GCF_000951045.1 Mandrillus leucophaeus
GTTTAATTATAAAATTTACATTCATTCTTTTCAGTCTCAAGTTTTTCATTCTTCTGAATAGTGTATAAAAATGCAATTATTAGAAAATTACATTCAATTTGAAATGGACTTGTTCCGGACACAATAGTAATCTTAATGGAGCCTTATTCTTGGCTACTATGGCTTTAGAAAAGGTGTGGGACCCATCTGGGCTGCAGCTTCCATTATATGGAATACTAAATATAGTCATCATCCTTCGCTATCCAGAGTGGATTGGTTCCAGGACACCACCTTATCATGGATACCAAAATCCATGATGCTCAAGTCTGTTATATAAAATGGTTTAGTAAAGTATCCTCCTGTATGCTTCATTTATATTTATTTATTTATTTTTATTTGAGACAGGGTCTCGTTCTGTTACCCTGGCTGGAGTGCAGTGGCGCAATGTTGGCTCACTGCAACGTCCACCTTCTGGGCTCAAGCAATCCTGCTACCTCAGCCTCATGAGTAATTGGACTACAGGTGCACACTGTATACTTTAAATCATCTCTAGATCACTTATAATTCCTTATACAATGTAAATGCTATGTAAATAGTTGTTATACTGCCTTGTTTCGAGAACAATGACGAACAAAAAAGTCTGTACAAATTTAGTACATTCAAAACCTCTTTTAAAAAAAATTTTTTGATCTGTGATTGGTTGAATCCATGAATGTGGAACCCATGGATATGGAGGTCAACTATATTTTTATTGTATGTGATTGCAAAACAACAACTTTTAAAGTTTATAAAGCAGGCCAGGGGTGGTGGCTCATGCCTGTAATCCCAGCACTTTGGGAGGCTGAGGCAGGCAGATCACGAGGTCAGGAGTTCGAGACTAGCCTGACCAACATGGTGAAACCCTGTCTCTACTAAAAACACAAAAATTAGCCGGGCATGGTGGTGCACGCCTGTAATCTCAGCTACTCAGGAGGCTGAGGCAGGAGAATCACTTGAACATGGGAGGCGGAGATTGCAGTGAGCCTAGATCATACCACTGCACTCCAGCCTGGGTGACAGAGCAAGACTCTGTCTTAAAAAAAAAAAAAAGTTTATAAAGCAAATAAACTTAATAGATGATGTGAAAATTCACTACGGCATAGGAACAATCAGCAATGAACACCTTTGAAATTTAGCAAAAAGTCTACAAAACAAAAGATCATATTTAATAAATCATCTGCACTTCTAGTGCGCTTTATTTTTAATCTTTTAGAATATTGATATTCTTATGTGCTAAGAAAGCACACTCAAGATAAAGAAAAATTTAAACTCAAAGTATGTTGTATTGTCTCAATGAAAGATACAAATAACTAAAATGGAAAGAAGTATTGTCCCTTGACCTTGAATAAAAGATGTAGTGTAAGTTATTTATAGTCAAAAACTCTGGTGAAAACTGCTAGTTATTTACAAGAAATAAGGAGTAAAGTAAAATTCTGCCAGTCTTCAAAGACCATAATGTCAACAGATACTACCACATAGGAATGAAACCATACTGTGAAACCTCACCAATCTTGATATACTTATTTGGAATTTGTGACAATTTTGACAAAAGTTTAGCAAAAGTTTACCTTTTCACTGTTATTAATCAAATTATAGAATAAACAATATTCATAAAGTTAATGTTTAAATTACTTTAGAGTACAAATTATGTTCAAATATCTTGAGCATACCATACTTAGTAACAATTTACAAGTGAATTATAAATATTTTAATCTATCCCTTAAATTAGTTCTCTTTAGGACATGTACTATTTTTGTACTTGTTTGTTCTTAAAAATAAAACTGTTTCTTTAAAGATATCACATCATATAGAGTTTAATTTTACTAGGCTCTTCCTTACCTAACCAAACTGTTATTTCATATAAAAAAAAACTGGACAAAATTATTTTGCTTTTGTTCAGTTGTTCTCCCGTTTTACTTTAAAAAAACAAAATAGAAAAAGGGCCAGTCAAGGTGGCTTATGTCTGTAAGCCCAGCACTTTGGGAGACTGAGGAGGGAGGACCATTTGAGGCCAAGAGTTCAAGACCAGGGCAACAAAGTGAGACTCCTTCTCTACCAAAAAAGAAATTTTGAATTAGCTAGGCATGGTGGCAAATGCCTGTAGTCCTAACTACTGTAGAGGCTTAGGCAGGAGGATCCCTCGAACCCAGGAGTCTGAGGCTGCAGCGAGCTGTGATAGAATCACTGTACTCCAGCCTGGGTGACAGAGCAAGGCCCTGTGTCAAAAAATAAAACTAAAAAGTAAATTTAAAAAAATTAAAAATAGGCCGGGAGCAGTGGCTCACGCCTATAATCCCAGCACCCCTCCCAGGGAGGCTGAGGCAGGCATATCACATGAGGTCTACCAAAAATATAAAAATTAGCTGGGCATGGTGGCAGGCGCCTGTAATTCTGGCTACTCAGGAGGCTGAGGCAGGAGAATTGCCTGAATCCGGGAGGCAGAGATTGCAGTGAGCCAAGATTGTGCCACTGCACTCTAGCCTGGGCAACAATAGTGAAACAAACAAAAAATTAAAGGTAGAAAAAAATAATAAATTATGAGAAAAATAGGTGCAATTAAGGCCAGGCACGTTGGCTCATGCCTGTAATCCCAACACTTTGGGAGGCCAAGGCGGACAGATCACCTGTAATCAGGAGTTTGAGACCAGTCCGACCAACATAGAGAAACTCTGTCTCCACTAAAAATACGAAATTAGCCAGGGATGGTGGTGCATGCCTGTAATCCCAGCTACTTGGGAGGCTGAGGCTGAAGAATCTCTTGAACCTGGGAGGCGGAGGTTGCAGTGAGCTGAGATCATGCCAGTGCACTCCAGTCTGGGCAACAAGAGCGAAATGCCACCTTGAAAAAAAAAAAAAGAAAAAAAGGTGCAATTTATTGAGCTTGTATTAAGTTAAAGGCAATGTGTGAGGCGTTTTAAAACGTTATCTCTAATCCCCCATCCCAGTTATTGCAAAATAGATATTATTGTCCTCATTTCTCAGATGAGGAAATTGATACTTAAAGAAGTAATTGCCCTGAGGTCCCAAGTATTTTCTGAATGTGATAAATAAGATGATCCATATCAAGTGTCTAAAGCATAGAAAGCATTCAATAAATGTCTACTGTTATTACTATTAAAAAGAGGCTCTGGGCCAAGCACAGTGGCTCATGCCTGTAATCCCGGCACTTTGAGAGGCCAAGTTGGATAGATCACCTTATGTCAGGAGTTTGAGAATAGCTGGCCAATATGATGAAGCCCCGTGTCTACTAATAATACAAAAATTAGCCTGGCATGGTGGCATACACCTGTAATCCCAGCTACTTGGGAGGCTGAGGCAGGAGAATCACTTGAATCCGGGAGGTGGGGGTTGCAGTGAGCCAAGATCAGGACATTGTACTCCAGCCTGGGTGACAAGAACAAAACTCTGTCTCAATAATAATAATAATAATAATAATAATAATAAAGCTCTTGTTAAAGGTAGGTGAGAATTCAAGGACATAAAAAATAGCTCCTCTGTCTTTTGGGTCTGTTTCAGTTGCATTTGAATATTCATTCATTTAACATTTACCGAAAGTTTCCTATGATCTGGGAATATCAGTACGAATATATGAACAAAGATGTACTACCTTTTAACTAGTCCAATATTTTAAAAAGTGATCAGCCAAGTATCTCTCTCTCTCTAAAATATTTCTAAATTTCCAACTTTCAGATTTTCTGTTTCTATTCTGTACTTAAATAGTGTTTATATGTTTTTCCTATTAGAAGTTTTGAGCTGTGAAAGACCTCGGAAATTAGCCCCCAAATCTTTCATTTTACAGGTGATAATTGTTAAGCCTAGAGCCGTGAGTGGCCTGTGCTCCGTGGGACAGGGAGCTAAGAGCAGAACAGTGCCCACCGTTGGATGCTACTGACCACCAGACGGTGGCCTTTATACACATCAACTTGCTTCATCTCCACTAATGCGAATGAATGACAAAACCAGATGAAAGACGAAGCCAAAGTAAATGCCTTCTCATCTCTGTCACTGCAAAATACATATAGTAACAACAAAAACAAGCTCTGAAAACCTTGCTTGTAAAATGCTTGGTAAAACTGTTTCTTTAAAGATATTCCATCATTTGGACTTTAATTTTACTAGGCTCTTCCCTACCCCACCAAATTATTATTTCATATAAAATAATCGGACAAGGCCGGGCGCAGTGTCTCATGCGTGTAATCCCAGCACTTTGGGAGGCTGAGGCGGGCGGATCACCTGAGGTCGGGAGTTTGAGACCAGCCTGACCACATGGAGAAATCCTGTCTCTACTAAAAATACAAAATTAACTGGGCATGGTGACGCGTGCCTGTCACACCAGCTACTCGGGAGGCTGAGGCAGCAGAATCGCTTGAACCTGGCAGGTGGAAGTTTTGGAGAGCCGAGATCACTCCATTGCACTCCAACCTGGGTAACGAGCGAAACTCCTTCTCAGATAAATAAATAAATAAATAATTGGACAAAATTATCTCACCTTTGTTCAATTGGCTTTCTTGTTTTACCTTAAAAATAGAAATTAATTAATTAATTGTGATAAAAATAGCCGCATATTATTGAGCCTTTTTTGTATTGGTCAATAGCCTGAAATGTCCATATATGATACAGCTAAAGCCTAATAGGAAAACAATTACTAACATATTGGAGTTGGAACAGACCTACAGGTCATGTCTCCAGTATTTGTACATCGTCATGAGGAAATTGTGGCCAGAGATTTTAAAAGACTTGTCCAAGTCTCCAAACTGAGACTTGGGGGCCATATTCCATTTTCTTTGGCTCATGGCTTTCCACTGGACTTCAAAAGAGGCTCCAGTACCAGTCCTAAGAATCATCAGTGGCCTTAGAATAGTTTGGAGGAATTACTTCAGGCTGTTCCTCTGAACTGGGACACAGCAAATGGAATAAAATACTGGCTCTCAGAACAAACAGAGAAAGCAGCTCTCAATCACAGCCCTCTTTCAAAAACCTTAAGTTTAAAAACTAAAGAAATAGATATATGAAGTAGCCAAAGAACCGTATGCTTTTAAAAACCTAGAAGCCATTTCTTTATTTCAAAAAATTTTTCACACGGTTTTCAAGCATAATCACATTTTAGAGGTTGTAGACATTGCATCTGGTACCCATTTCAACATTAGTCTCTTTACTGGATATATGTGTGGGTGTATATGTGTATATATAACATTTTAGTGGATGTGATTAACAGCACCATGGCTACTGTGCCACACAAGGTTTATTCTTTTTCAACTATGGAAGAGAATATCAAGTGACTTATTACCAAGCTGTAGAAGCCAATATCCTTTTTAAAAAACAAGATCACTCTCTTGCCATACTCAAAGACTTGATTTTCAGAGAATTGGTGGTTAAAAATTGGGACAGAACCTCTCAGTGAGTCACAACAAAATCTCCTAAGGGAAGTCCCATACGTTTTGCTACTGTTGCCCAGGGTGGAGTGCCATGGCGCAATCACAGCTCACTGAAGCCTTGGACCATGTGGGCTCAGCTGATCCTTCCTCTTCAGCCCCCTGTGTAGCTGGGACTACAGGCAGGCGCACAGCACCACGCCCAGCTAATTTTTTCTATTTTTTTGTAGAGATGGGGTTTCACCGTGTCGCTCAGGCTAGTCTCAAACTCTCGAGCTCAAGGGATCTGCCTGTCTTGGCCGGAAGTCCTGCGATTAGAGATGTGTGCCACTAAGCTTTGCCACATTTTGCTACTCTTGCTCTGCATTTTTAAGGCACTTCCCTCCATTGTTAATTCATTTCCCTGTATTCAATCTTTGATTGAATGTTAATTGTTAGAAGCTGTTGTTACGAAGATAAAGAAGACATGGTCCTTCTCTTAAGAAGCTCCTAGTCTATTGTGATGATTCTCCAAATTTAGTGAGCATGAAAATCATCTGAAGAGTGATATAAAACAGATCTGCACTTCATAAAATCACCCCAGGTCATTCTGATACAGGTGGTTCCCAGGCTCCATTTCTAAACCCACTGGTGTGGAGGGAGAGAAAGCATTTCCCTTGTTCCTTGGAATTCTAACCATCCTTCAGGGCCAGTCCCAGTGGAACTTTCCATGTTGACTTAGTCATCATCCACTTTCTTTCCTTCTCTAGCACTTAATCTGTGTCTTTCTCAGAACACTGACCACCCCTTCCCCAGTTTCTGTCTGGTACTGTAGGTCCTTTCTAGAATGCCCTGTCTAAGCTACGTGTCTTCTGGATAGGGAATCTAGACTGTGTCTGATCCGACTTTGCATTCTCTGCAGCATGTGGCACAGTGCCCATATATAGTTATTATGTAAGTCATGCTTGTTGAATGAAGGGATCTGTTTTTGTTTTGTTTTGTTTTGTTTTGTTTTTTAATTATAAAAGAGGTTTAACTGACTCACAGTTCCACATGGCTGGGAAGGCCTCAGGAAACTTACAATCATGGCGGAAGGCACCTCTTCACAGAGCGGCAAGAGTGAGATTGAGAGCCAGTAGGGGAAATGCCAGACGCTTACAAAACCATCAGATCTCATGAAAACTCACTATCATGAGAACAGCATGGGGGAAACCACCCCCCATGATTCAATTACCTCCCACAACGCCTGGGGATTATGAGGATTAAAATTCAAGATGTGACTTGGGTGGGGATACAGCCAAACCATATCAATCCATATGTGGCTGAAATTTAAATCAGACAATAGTAAGTATCTATGTTCAAAGTCCATCAATGCTTTGAGATTCTGAGCTATTTTCTGGTATGGGAAACAGATTTAGCATCTTCATCTCCATTGGATGTATGCTGCCTCCTGTGATGATCAAGGAATGCAATGGTTCTCCCAAGTCCACAGTACACATTTGCTGTAAAGTGCCTGCTGCAATTTTCTGGTCATCTGCTCCAACCCTGCCTGAGCCAACACAAAGTGTCTCCTCGGTGATTGCTGGTTCTTCTCGTATTCTTTGATTTTGAACAATCGAAGGGATCTGTTTCTAAATGGAGAGTTGTATTTTTAAAGTGGATATGTGATATATAAAAGTGGACATGTGATATACATGTGTTGTGATCCTAAATGTCTCAAAATGGAGTCACTTATGACAAGTAACTCAACCCACAGTAAAACTGCCGACCCCTCAAAGTGATATGCATACATATGATGGACCGTGACGATAAGATAATACCTGCTGTGGCCAGGCACCACCCCACCAAGACTCAAGCTAGTGCTCAGGCTGGTCTCAAACTCTTGAGCTCAAGGGATCTGCCTGTCTTGGCCCGAAGTCCTGAGATTACAGATGTGATACAGATTCACAAGAAAGTAAAGCCAAAAGGTGGCTGAGCTAATGACCATGGACTCTCCTGAGGAGGGTCCTAAAACAGCAAAGAAACTAACCGTGGCCAAGAAGCTTGAAGAAGCTCTGTCCATAAGAACTCTGAAGCCTCCTTTAGTCTTGCAGTGGAAGCTCTGCTGGGTCCTCCCAGCAGAGTATGGGGAGCAGCAGCAACTCTGCCCTCCCCCACACTTTCCCCCACAGGTCACGTGGTTTCTTCCTCCTCTTTCTTATGTGTGTTTCCTATGTGTGTTACGTATATTTGCATAGTTATTGGTGTATGAAAGCCTTGCAATAAACCTTTGAAAGCATTTAAATAGGCATTATTGAGTCATTGTGAAACCTCTCATGCCATTTAAGTAAGCACAACTCGGCTGACTGGAACCTGACATGATAACATGGATACATGTAGTGATACAGCGCAGGAAATAGGATGTTTTAAGAGGCACAACACAAGGCACAAAGCATCATAGATGGAGGCACTAAATAGCCTGGCTGACAGGGAGCAAAAGATGCTGCATAAGGAGGGAAGAGATAGGAGTGGGAAGGAGGTAGTGGTAACCATGAACATTGCTGGAATGTTCTGGCGGCCAGCTGGAGAGGAGGCCTAGAGAGTGTGAGAGATCGAGGTATTGCAGTGATCCCAGCAGGCAGCACAAATGGACTGTGACTCTCTCTCCTCCAGTATTCTGCCTTGCCTTGGTCTCCCTGGACTTTCAGCTTCTCTTCCACCCAAGGTGGCCATCAGGCTCTGCCCAGGTTCCTTTTATCACAGGCTGGAAACTCTCTCAAGGCAGAAAGCTGGAGAAACTGCAGCGTTTGACTTGTTTGTTTCCCATCTCCCATCTGTCCCTCGTGGCTGCTGTGGCTGCTGTGTGTTGGAGTCCGGAGTGGAGAAGTGCCAAGGTGGGCGTGGAGAGGCCCTTTGGAAGGTTAGTGCAGCAGCGCAGATGGGCTATGATGGTCTCTACATGGGGGATGCAGTGGAGACGGAAAGACAGAGAAGTTGGAGATGTATTTCTAAGGTAGAAGCAGGGCTTGGTGAGGATGTCGAGTTGAGGGAGAGGGAGGAGTCAAGGGTGATTGGGCTTTTTCCATCAGTATAAAGGTGATTGATACTAGCATGGGGCTAGGGTGAGGGGTAGATGAGATCATGCTTCCTCCGGGTTCTGGAACTGTAGTCTGAATGCAGGGCCTGGCTGCTGCTTCTGGGAGTGGGGAAGATTGCCTATGACCGGAGGACCTGTAGGCCATCTTTGAGGAGTTCAAAGCATCTTTAGCTCCATGGCTCAGTCCTTTCCAGTCACATTCTTCTCTTCTTTCCCTTCTTCTCTCCCTGATCTCCAGCTCAATTCTCAATTCCTCTCAGAGCTCTTGACTGGAGAAATCCTGATGATCTGCCTTTGACCGTGACCTTCAGTGCTTGTATCCTCCAGAGTGGGGCTCAGAGGAGGCTCCACACTGGGGACCTGTGGGGCCTAGTTCACTCTATGCTGAAGGTGACAGGGTGGGGAGAGGAAGGCACTCACAAGGATTCCTTCTTTTTTTAGAGATGGGTTTCACTCTGTTGCCCAGGCTGGGGTGCAGTGGCATGATTCTAGCTCACTGCAACCTCGAACTCTTGGGCCTATGCAATCCTCCTGCCTCAGCCTGATGAGTAGCTGGGACTACAGATGCATGCCACCATGCCCAGCTAATGTTCAAATTTTTTGTAGAGACAGAGTCTCACTATGTTGCACAGGCTGGTCTTGAATTCACAGCCTCAACTGACCCTCCTTCCTTGGCTTCCCAAAGCTCTGGGATGACAGGCATGAGCCACCACACCTGGCCCCAGGACTGTTCCTTAAAATTATCCTTGGAAAAGTTGCTAAGCCTGTTTTCTCATCAGTAGATCTATGAATCTGGCTCGTTATCACAGCTGACATCATAGGCTTAGGGGTTTCTTGTTTATTTTTTACCTTATCATTCTTCTGTTTGAATTTTTTTATTGTAGTCAAATATATATGTATTTATCATCTTAGCTATTTTTAAGTGTATAGTTCAGTGGCTTTAAGTATATTCACATTGTTGTGCAACCATCACCACCATCCATCTCCAGAATTCTTTTCATCCTGCCAAATGGAATCTTAGTGCCTGTGAAACAACTCCCCATCTCCCCCGTCCCCGGAGACCACCATTCTACTTTCTGTCCCTATGCATTTTACTCTTTTTTTTTTTTTTTTGAGATGGAATCTCACTCTGTCGCTGAGGCTGGAGTGCAGTGGCACAATCTCGGCTTACTGCAACCTTTGCCTCCTGGGTTCAAGCGATT
>NW_012105475.1:5425654-5428776 GCF_000951045.1 Mandrillus leucophaeus
AGAGATAGGAGTGGGAAGGAGGTAGTGGTAACCATGAACATTGCTGGAATGTTCTGGCGGCCAGCTGGAGAGGAGGCCTAGAGAGTGTGAGAGATCGAGGTATTGCAGTGATCCCAGCAGGCAGCACAAATGGACTGTGACTCTCTCTCCTCCAGTATTCTGCCTTGCCTTGGTCTCCCTGGACTTTCAGCTTCTCTTCCACCCAAGGTGGCCATCAGGCTCTGCCCAGGTTCCTTTTATCACAGGCTGGAAACTCTCTCAAGGCAGAAAGCTGGAGAAACTGCAGCGTTTGACTTGTTTGTTTCCCATCTCCCATCTGTCCCTCGTGGCTGCTGTGGCTGCTGTGTGTTGGAGTCCGGAGTGGAGAAGTGCCAAGGTGGGCGTGGAGAGGCCCTTTGGAAGGTTAGTGCAGCAGCGCAGATGGGCTATGATGGTCTCTACATGGGGGATGCAGTGGAGACGGAAAGACAGAGAAGTTGGAGATGTATTTCTAAGGTAGAAGCAGGGCTTGGTGAGGATGTCGAGTTGAGGGAGAGGGAGGAGTCAAGGGTGATTGGGCTTTTTCCATCAGTATAAAGGTGATTGATACTAGCATGGGGCTAGGGTGAGGGGTAGATGAGATCATGCTTCCTCCGGGTTCTGGAACTGTAGTCTGAATGCAGGGCCTGGCTGCTGCTTCTGGGAGTGGGGAAGATTGCCTATGACCGGAGGACCTGTAGGCCATCTTTGAGGAGTTCAAAGCATCTTTAGCTCCATGGCTCAGTCCTTTCCAGTCACATTCTTCTCTTCTTTCCCTTCTTCTCTCCCTGATCTCCAGCTCAATTCTCAATTCCTCTCAGAGCTCTTGACTGGAGAAATCCTGATGATCTGCCTTTGACCGTGACCTTCAGTGCTTGTATCCTCCAGAGTGGGGCTCAGAGGAGGCTCCACACTGGGGACCTGTGGGGCCTAGTTCACTCTATGCTGAAGGTGACAGGGTGGGGAGAGGAAGGCACTCACAAGGATTCCTTCTTTTTTTAGAGATGGGTTTCACTCTGTTGCCCAGGCTGGGGTGCAGTGGCATGATTCTAGCTCACTGCAACCTCGAACTCTTGGGCCTATGCAATCCTCCTGCCTCAGCCTGATGAGTAGCTGGGACTACAGATGCATGCCACCATGCCCAGCTAATGTTCAAATTTTTTGTAGAGACAGAGTCTCACTATGTTGCACAGGCTGGTCTTGAATTCACAGCCTCAACTGACCCTCCTTCCTTGGCTTCCCAAAGCTCTGGGATGACAGGCATGAGCCACCACACCTGGCCCCAGGACTGTTCCTTAAAATTATCCTTGGAAAAGTTGCTAAGCCTGTTTTCTCATCAGTAGATCTATGAATCTGGCTCGTTATCACAGCTGACATCATAGGCTTAGGGGTTTCTTGTTTATTTTTTACCTTATCATTCTTCTGTTTGAATTTTTTTATTGTAGTCAAATATATATGTATTTATCATCTTAGCTATTTTTAAGTGTATAGTTCAGTGGCTTTAAGTATATTCACATTGTTGTGCAACCATCACCACCATCCATCTCCAGAATTCTTTTCATCCTGCCAAATGGAATCTTAGTGCCTGTGAAACAACTCCCCATCTCCCCCGTCCCCGGAGACCACCATTCTACTTTCTGTCCCTATGCATTTTACTCTTTTTTTTTTTTTTTTGAGATGGAATCTCACTCTGTCGCTGAGGCTGGAGTGCAGTGGCACAATCTCGGCTTACTGCAACCTTTGCCTCCTGGGTTCAAGCGATTATTCTGCCTCAGCCTCCCAAGTAGCTGGGACTACAGGCGCCTGCCATCATGCCCGGCTAATTTTCGTATTTTTAGTAGAGACAGGGGTTTCACTATGTTGGCCAGGCTGGTCTCAAACTCCTGACCTTGTGATTGACCCACCTTGGCCTCCTGAAGTGCTGGGATTACAGGCGTGAGCCACTGCGCCTGGCTGCATTTTACTCTCTTTTATAAGTAGAATCATATTGGTCCTTTTGTGACTGGCTTATTTCACAAAGCATAATGCCTCAAGTTTTATCCGTGTTGTAGCATGTGTTAGAATTTCCTCCCTTTTAAAGACTGAATCATATTCCACTGCATGACTGTACCATATTTTGCTTATCCATTCATTCAACAGTGAACACTAGGCTGTTCCATCTTTTGGCTATTGTGAGGAATGTTGCTATGAGCCTGGATGTACATCTATTTGTTACCCTGCTTTCAATTCTTTTGGGTCCCAGAAATAGAATTCCTGGATTATATGGTAATTCTGTGTTTAATATTTGGAGAAACCACCATACTGTTTTCCATAGTGGCTGTTCCATTTTATATTCCCACGAGCAATGCACAGAAGTTCTGAATTTTTCGCATCCTCGCCAACACTTATTTTCTGTTTTGTTTTGTTTTTTTAAATAGCCATCCTACCGGGTATGAAGTGGTAGCTCATTGCGGTTGATTCGAATTTCCCTGACGATTAGTGATTGAGTATCCTTCATGTATTTATTGGCCATTATATGTCTTCTGTGGAGAAATGTCTATGTAAGTCCTTGGTTCATTTTCAAATTGGGTTGTCTGTTTTGCTGTTGTTGCTGAGGTGCAGGAATCCTTTATATATCCTGGATATTAATCCCTTGTCAGATATATGGTTTGCAAATATTTTCTCCTGTTCTGTGGGTTGGCTTTCCACTCTGTTTATGCTGTCCTTTGAGGCACAAAAGAAGTACAATTTATCTATATTTTTTCTTATGCTGCCTGTACTTTTGGTGTCATATTCATAATTCGGGTTTTAAAAATGATTTTTTTTTTTTCCCGGCAGGGCACGGTGGCTCACGCCTATAATCCCAGGTCGTTGGGAGGCTGATGCCTGCGGATCGCTTGAGGTCGGGTTTGAGACCAGCCTGGCCACCATGGTGAAACCCCGTCTCTACTAAAATTACAAAAATTAGCTGGGCGTGGTGGCCCACGCCTGTAGTCCCAACTACTTGGGAGGCTGAGGTGGGAGGATTGCTTGAATTCAGGAGGCGGAGGTTGTGGTGAGCCGAGATTGTGTTACTGCTCTTCAGCCTGGGTGACAGAGTGAGATCCTGTCTCGGAAAAAAAAAA
>NW_012105475.1:5434246-5460394 GCF_000951045.1 Mandrillus leucophaeus
TGCCTCCGGCGCGAACTTTCCCTTGGGCTGCTGGCCGGGGGAGTTGGGGCTGCCAGGGTGTCGGGTTCGTGCGCAGACATTGGGGGCGCACCCGGCTCCCGGGTCAGGCACGGCTGGAGACCTCGAGGTTGGGATTTTGAAGCGCGCAAGTATTCCCCTCCCCATCGCGTCTTTGCAAGTAGTTTGAAGCCCTTAGCCCAAGTCGTTGTTTACGGATTCCAGTTTCCAACTTTTTAATTGAAAAAACATGCCGAGGAGAGTGGAGGCATCGCTATCCCTCCCGGTCGGTTTTCCACTTCGCAGCGCTTCCTACGCTCGCCCGGTCCTCTCTCCTCCCGCCTCTTGCCGTTTCCCGGCCGGAGCAGTCCCCGCGCTGGCGGCCGGGTGTTTTCTCCGGGACTGGGGATGTTCTCCGTGCGCCCTCGCCACATCTGGCAATGATTAGGTGCCCGAGGAGTTCAGCTGGCTCGGAAAGTGCATTTGGCATCTTTCTTCATCAGATTCACCGACTGGAAAATAATTGCTCTCGGTTCCGCGTCCCTTCCACGTGCCCGCCTGTGGGGTGGGTGTGCCCACGTGTGTTCAGGGGTGACACACATCAGCCGGTTCGTCGCCCCCTGCGCGGTGTCCTCTGCAGGCCGGTTTCTGGAAGTGTCAGATGTTGTCGCACTTTAAAAAGAAGCGCAACGAGAAGGACTTTGCTGGGCAGACTTCTGTTTAGTGGAAACACGGAGATTTGTCAGCGGAATCCTGATTTATGTATGAGATAAATAACTGCAGCGGAGGCATCAAAGAGCCGTTCAGGAATGGGCCCGCGTGGTGTTTACACAAGGCTTCGTGTGAGAGTTCTTGGTTCTATGCTAGGATAACACAACCCTGCGCCGTGCCGGGCTGGGTGCGAAATGCCATCTGACCGCGGTGACCGAGCTTCCAGCCGCCAGAGACCTGGCGATGCAATCGCTTTGACTTGCCAGGGTTGCTGTCCGAGGGAGGCGCCCGGGAAGCCCCAAGGCGCTTGGAAAGTAACTTTTGGCTCTGGAAAGTTTTTTTCTGAAGGGCAGCTCGCGGTGAACTATCCGGAGTGATGATACCCTACCAAATTCACTCCTTTTCCAAAGGTGTGAGGTCTCCACGTTGGGAGACTGACAGCCAGGTGAAAAGTGGTCTGTCCCAGGCAAAAAGAAACAAAAGACACGATACAACTTTCTGCCTAGAGAATTTCAAAATGCAGTGGCGTGTTTTCCTTCTGTCTCCATCTCAGTTTCTCTTCTCTCATTTACATTCTAGGAAATACACACATTCCTTAGCTAGCTCTAATTGAGGAGACTCCCTAGAGGAAAGAATGTCACATGGCTAAAAGTTATCTGGGGCTCAGTTATCATTTTAGCCAGAAGTCAGTCTTCTCTTTGCTGGTCATTAAGGCAACTGGTTTTTAAAGCTTGGGAAGATAAGCCACCTACTCACTCCATTAGCTTCCACGTGGGTTCTTAAACCCTGAAAGTTTTGTTATGCTTTTTACTGGGTCAAGGACCGCTGTGGCACTTGAAATACTTTTCCACTTTATATCTGCACTGGAAAACATACCCAAAAGTCCTAAACACATTTTTGGGGAGATTTATGCTGCATTCTGGACCTACCCGCTGTGGTCAAGCACTGCCCAAAAGCCCCATACACTTTCTGCCCCAGTCAGGGAGGTTGGTGGAGGGATGGACTGGTGAATCCCTGGGTAGACTAATCATTTTGAAGGCCTCTTTTAAAAATGAAAATATTCCGGCGGGGCGCGGTGGCTCACACCTGTAATCCCAACACTTTGGGAGGACAAGGTGGGCAGGTCACCCGAGGTCAGGAGTTTGAGAACAGCCTGGCCAACACTGTGAAATCCTGTATCTACTAAAAATACAAAAAATTAGCTGCGCATGGTGGCGGGCACCTGTAATCCCAGCTACTTGAGAGGCTGAGGGAGGAGAATAACTTGAACCCAGGAGCTGGAGGTTGCAGTGAGCCGAGATCGAGCCATTGCACTCCAGCCTGGGTGACAAGAGTGAGACTCCGTCTCAAAGAAAAAAAAAAAAAAGAAAATATATTTCATGAGAGGTTTGCGTGCCAATTAAATTATTACCACGTGATCTGTATTTATTATGTTTGTCTGAGTGGTGAGGTGGGAACAGGAGGGGCAGTAATAATTTTTTAGTACCTACTAAGTGCCAGCCACTGTACTATATACACTACAAACATATTGCAATTAATCCTCTCAACAGCCCTGGGAGTAGATATTTCAGTCCTAACAGTATAGGTATGAAAACTGAGTCTAGAAGAAATAGGAACTGACAATCAGGAGGATAGGGTAGGCAACTAAAGACAAGCCTCGTCAGTTACCCCGTGTGACTTGAAAGGCCCTAAGACACCAGATAGATAACCACTGGTGAAGATGACTAGAAAAAAAAGTGAATCTGAGACAACTAACTGGCCAAGTAACCCGCAATTGGTGCTGTATCCAGGAAGAGGTGGAGCCAACCAGTTGGACCTGAGGCTTTGGAAGCCTAGACAAAAAGGAAAGCTGCTTTTACCAAGTGGAATTGTTTTGATCATTTGCCATAGGGAACCAACTAAAGGTTTTCCCCAGGTTCCTGATTACATCAAATAGTTATTAACTCACCATGCTTCAGAAAGCCAACATGATAGAAAACAATGACAAGCCTTGTAAATTCTTAGAATAAACGTGTTAATCTAAAACATTCTTGGCCAGGTGCAGTGGCTCATGCCTGTAATCCCAGCACTTTGGGAGGCTGAGGCGGGCGGATCACCATATAGTGAAACCAGCCTGGCTGACATATAGTGAAACCCCATCTCTACTAAAAAACACAAAAATTAGCTGGGCATGGTGGCGCATACTGTAGTCCCAGCTACTTGGGAAGCCGAGGCAGGAGAATCGCTTGAACCTGGGAGGTGGAGGTTGCGGTGAGCCAAGATCGCGCCACTACACTTCAGCCCAGGTGACAGAAGCAAGAATCTGTCTCTCAAACACACACACACACACACACACACACACACAGAGACACACAGACACACACACACACAACACATTCTTTAGCCAAATTGAAAATCAGTGGACACCATAGAAGTTACAGAAGTTTATTTGCAAAAGCAAATATTCCTGTGCAAGTCAGATGCCTTTTTAGGGTACCAACGTGACTTTCTAATTCTGATGTTTAAACCTGTATGTGGCCTTTGTAATGACGGGGCTCTTGGACTGTAATCCTGCGTGTGCCGTCAGTCACAGCGCCACCTATCTGTTGCATTCAGCAAACATCCATTTCCTCCATCCCGGGAGTCACAAGTACCAAAATGTACCAAAATAATGACATCATTATATATTACCCAGAAGAAAATTACTTTCCCCGTTGCTGCAGTACTTGAAGTCTTCCAAACTGGTTAAAACATGAAGTTTGTTTTAATTTATTTCCAATTTCATTTTCAATTAGCAGTACTACACCATAAATCTCATGGCTTTTTGGATACATATTCACATTCTTGACGAAGTAATCTGACTCCTCTAGAGTTAGGTGTGTCGTTACTAAATCACATTCTTGGTTCTTAAAGTTGGGGATATTGGTTAGTTTCAGTGCAGCAGCACTTGTTGCCTAAGAGACAGCCAAAACCAGCCACCACCACCCGGGGACACAGAGGTCCAAGCCAGTGCTATAATTTAACACAGAGAGGAGGCCGGTGCCATGAAAACACAGTGTTCAGCTGCTTATTTTTTTACTTTTGTGCGTAAATATTTCTGAAATACTGTTTGGCAATAATATATTTAAAATGCACTAGTAAGCAGTATACTTCTCCCAGAGTTTTTTGGGACTCACAGTCTTTTTGCTTTTCCAGTGTCTCTCTAAGATTTCTTGTTCTTAACTGGGATAAGCAAACAAGCCTATAAAGGCAATTGCATTTAACATTGAAAGAGTCATATTTTCTAAAGGAAAATGGAAACAAAATGAGGCCTTTCTTCCTTCACTGATTGGTAATAGGGGCTGCCCTTCTCTGGGAGGCAAATTTACAATCTAATTATACTTTTGACTTTTCATTAGTTTGGGAATGCTTGACATTCTTAATCTGAGGTTTAATTATTGCTAAGTATAGATCTTCTCTGTGGTCTCCTATGCAATTTCCCAGGGTTGTTCCAGTGGCTGCAACCCTTTGCCATGTGGCTCATCCACTGAAAATGCGGTGAATGGAAAAAACTAGCCGATGATGGCTTTCATGCTGTGTCATAACAGAGCATCTCATTTTCATACTAGATGCTTATTCTCACTGTAATATTATTTCAAAACAACTCTTGCAACCGTTGCCAAATATACTTAAATGGACCTGAAGTATTAGCTTTCAAGTGGGAAAATGGACATTTAAATTTTGTGATAGAAAATACGTTTTGCCGTGGGTAAAACCAGCATGTGAGTGATCTCTCAGGGAGGCTAGCCTAACACACACTTCCCTTTAATAATAGCTGACATTTATTGAGCACCTGCCATGCCAGGCATTATCATTTCCTCCATTTGATGGTAGGAAAACTTGGGTTCCGAGAGGCTGTGTTACTTGTCTAAGGGTACCCAGCCAGTTGGTGGGGGGTGATCAGTATTCATGCTCAGACTGTCTGATTCCAGAATCACACGTGTAATCTCTAGCCCAGGCTCCCTCCTAGCTATACCCTAATAATGCATTCAAGCCCTACATCTTTGTGAAGTCCTACTGTGTGCTGTCACACTCCACTAGATACTGGGTGAGCAAGGTAGAAAAGGCTCTATCATCTGGCCTCGTAACTGTAATGACCTAGCATCAGAGGTCTGAAGGATTGATGTGTTCTTCAGTCAGCCACTGGAGGAGACGCTCTAAACTGGAGCTCTTGCAAAGATAAAGCAGATTCCAGGATTGCTGCCCTGGGTAGCTTATCTTCTGGGAGGTTTTGCTTACCGCTGATTGAATGAGTGTGGGTGTCCCACTGTAGCCACCAACTCTGAAAACGGCCCCTACACTCGTCTTGCTAACAGGTTTGCATTGAGAAAATGAAATATTGTCAGAAGTGCCATTTTCATGAACAGACTGTAACCACCGGTGAGTGGTCAGTAAAAATAATAATACTACTAAGTATTTTAAACCAGGAACAGGAAAGTATAGACATTTTTCATAGAAAGTTCATTCTTTACTGCTGACAACAGAGTTTCTAACCACACCAACCATCTAAACCTTAAGGGAAGTAACTTCTCAGTCAAGCAGTGATTTGATTTCTTTTTCAGTGCATGACATTTGAAGAACCAAAACCAGTATCATACCTCAAAAAGATCCTGCTGATTGCTTAAGGGCGTTTTGTAATTATACAGCAGTGAAAGCCAATATAAACATAAATTAGTAATCCCAAGTTAAGATTCCAAAGAGATTCTAGGAGCTCTCTTAACTTCTGAATTTATCAGGAATATTCTATCGATACTCTTAAAAATAGAACAGAAACTCATTTTTCAGCATGGGAGATTTAAAATGAAATACATGTATTGGACCTGGATATATTAAACATGACTCCTTTATGCTTCTTGAATGACGTGATTTTTTACCTCAGTATCATGTGAGGTATTATTCACTAGCCTGTGATGTTGGATGTTTTACATTTGGCGTGAAAAACTCACTTGCCTCTGGCTCTGTGGAAGAAGCCACATTTCTTTTGCCCCAGTTATTTTCTTATGACATAGAAATGTTAGGAAACTAGCTGATGTTTATGAAACAATTTATTATGCAAAGGCAAAACAGTCCCACTTTAAAGTAGATAATACATGCTTTAAAATATAACTGTCTCATAAAATACAATTATGTTTAGCGATCCCAGGCGTTGAACCCAATCATTTCTGTGTGCTGGCGAGGAGTGTGGACTCAGAAACCAGAGAGCCTGGTGACCTCAGGCAAGTCACTTAACCCCCACTTAGTCCCCAGTTTCTTTATCAATGTAATGAGGGACAACAATGGCATCTACCTGATAGAGTTGTTTTAAGGATTAAATAGTTGTTCAGAATGGTGGCTAGTATGTAATAAGAACTCAATTTGTTTTAGTAATTGCGATATTGTGTTATAACCTCCTGCTTCCTCCCAGCAATGAGTTAATTGCCAATTATGAGCCATCTATGTTAATTTAATCAGTGATGTAATTTAGACCATGAAGGCAAATGTTCAGTTCTGAAATGAAAGTAATTTTCAAATTGCAAATGTGTTAAAACAGACCTCAGGGATAGAAGGAGTGAGTTGTGCTCCACGTGGGGAAGTATTAGCATTGGTTGCATTCCAGCTGCCATCACTGCTATCATCATAACAAATGCAGGGACTATTCTCAAAGTGAAGTTTGTAATTGTAGTAATGAAACAGTTTTTCTATTTGTTATAGTGGTGGTATAAAATTGATAAATATATGGAAGTATATTTAGATTACCTAGGAGCACTATTTTTTTTTTTAGTACTATTGCTCATGTGTCTACGGATGACATGATATTTTTAAAGATCTGTGTTTCAAATCCAGTGTCCAGTTTTATCCAGTAAGGATATGACATCAAGGAATCACAACATTAAACAAATCTGTCTCTAAAGTATTCGGACAGATGTATGTATATGTATGTTTTTAAACTATATGATGTCATGTCTATTTCATCAGTAGTATTAATTTTCCATTAAGCTGTCATGTTTTTGTTTTATTATTTATAATTGGGCCACCAAGTTCTAACAAGCTTTCATTTATTCTTTAAACAAATATTTAGTATGAACTTTCTGTGCAAGGCCCTCTAGAAATGCCAAATAAAATGAATAAAATATAGCTTCTGTGCTCATGGAGCTTGCAGTCTGGTGGGCAAGACAAGACTTATGTGTAAACAACAGGAATCCAAAGTAGGGAGTAGAACATGCCCTATTTGAGGTTCAGATAATCTGGCTGAAGACAGGGACATTTTCTTTTCTTTCTTTTTTTTTTTTTTAAGACGAAGTCTCGCTCTTGTCCCCCAGGCTGGAGTGCGATGGCGTGATCTCGGCTCAATGCAGCCTCCGACTCCTGGGTTCAAGTGATTCTCCTGCCTCAGCCCCCCAAGTAGCTGGGATTACAGGCACCCACCACCACACCCGGTTAATTTTTGTATTTTTGGTAGCGATGGGATTTCACCATGTTGGCCAGGCTGGTCTAGAGCTCTTGACCTCAGGTGATCCTCCCAAAGTGCTGGGATTACAGGTGTGAGCCACCGCACCTGGCCAAGGCAGGGACATTTTCATTTGCAGGAGAGATTTGAATGATAGTTCGTGTTTCAGATTACATTACATTTCATATTATATTAATAGGGTAAGCAACATTAGAGGAAAATGTCTTAAAAGAGAGGAGGGCTGATGACTCATGCTTATAATTTCAGCACTTTGGGAGGCCAAGTTGGGAGGGTTGCTTGAGGTCAGAAGTTTGAGACCAGCCAGGGCAACATAGTAAGATCCTGTCTCCACAGAAAAGTTAACGGGTGCGGTGGTGAGTGGCTGTAGTCCCAGCTACTTGGGAGACTGAGGTGGGAGGATCCCTTGAGCAGTGGCACAGTCTCGGCTCACTGCAATCTCTATCTCTTGGGTTCAAGTAATTCTCCTGCCTCAGTCTCCCGAGTAGCTGGGATTGATTACAGGTGCGTGCCACCATGGCCAACTAATTTTTGTATGTTTTGTAGAGACAGGGTTTTGCTGTTGCTCAGGCTTGTCTCGAATTCCTAGCCTCAAGTGATCCATCTGCCTCGGCCTCCCAAAGTGCTGGGATCACAGGCATGAGCCACTGTGCCTGACCTGAAATCTCTTAAGTGTGACGTTTGAATGTGGGAGGTGAGAGGAGACCAAATTCAGAGTCTTCTTGAACTGTGTCTATTAAACTTGAAATGTTGGTCCAACATTTGTAGATAATTATAGTATACTGCTTTGGCATAATTTTTTAGATAATCTAAACAACGTTAATGGATTTCCAAACAAAAAACTGTGTCAGTGTTATTTTTAAAACAAAGACCTTTTTTTTTTTTTTTGTCTCCAGAGAAATGGACAGCATTAGTTTTTCTTGCCAAATCACCCATGTATTTTAGGCCCTGCCAAGGCCCTTATTCAATTTAAGGCAGAGATTCAAGGCCTCATCCTGACTCTCTTATTAACATGATTAAAATGATTGGACGAGAATTTTCCTCATAGAAGAAAGGGAAGCGCATCGCCTCCCCCATAATCATCTATAAATGATAGATGCAGATGTCAAGGTTTTGGATGGTGTATTTACTTACTTCTAAGTTCTTGCAGTTGGTGGCTGTGGGGAAATCTGATTTAGCCCCCACTGCCAACTTAGGGGTAAAAGTAACAAAAACACCCTTTCTCAGTTTTGTTAGACTGTAAAGGAAGGAATAGGGTACCCATGCCTCTTTATTCTAAAAGCAAGTATCTGCTGTCTTTACAAGCATCAGCATTGCAAGTTGTGCCAGAAATTGGAGTCATTTTATGTCTATAATTTTGACTTTTGACTTGAAGAAACTATATAATTGAATCAAAAGTGATGCCGTTGTTGCAAAACATAAATTCAGTAAGCAACTGAGTAATCAAAATGAATCTCCTGTGACACTTTAAAATAATCTACAAGTATTTAAACTGCTACAGATTCCTTCATCCATTTGGGATAAAACAGTTGAATAGAAGGCCGGTCTAATTCCCGGTGCCCACCCCCCACCCCCTGCAAAATATCCTGAACCTCAGATACTTTGTTACGCTGCATTGAGTTCATTCACCAGAAGAATACGTAATAACGATGTTCCAGAAATGCCAAGACTGGAAAACGGAAACCACACAGGGAGCCAGATAAAGGTTTACATTTGTAAAGCTATAAAACCAGGGCAAATATTACCCATACTGTTCTTCGGGACACATCAAGATTAAAGAACACCTTTCTTCAGGTTTTACAGCCCAAAATACATTAAGATAAATTTTCTTCAATATCAACCAGGTACTTCAGTGCCAATTTGCTGAAGCCCAAATAGAACCCGCAGCACGTATTACTCTTTTTCTTATCAAGCTTTGCTGTTGGTCCTTCCCCCAAATAGTCACCTCAGAATGGAGTTTTGTGTCTTTTGAAGCCAAATGATTAAAGTCCTAAGATATTTATTTTGGACCTTAAAACACAGTAGCTCTTACCACTGCCTCTGTCCTCTTGCTTCAAAGAAAACTCATATTTATTAAGCAGACGGTTTGTGTTGGATGTTTTCCATGTGTCCGTTCACATTTCCCTCCCCAAAATGTGGGAGATAGGAATCATTGGTTCCAGCTTATAGGAGACTGAGAGGCAGACGTGAGCTTATTGCTATTACAAGGTGGAGCCAGTCTTCAAACCCAGGTCTTTGAATTTCAAAGCCCACACATTACCATTAATTCTATCAGCCTCTGGTGTTAGGAAAGAAGTCTTCCAGGATATCACAGCAACAGAAGGCGGCATTCCAAATATTCAGCAACTCAGGCGACACGCTGTGGAAGCCACCGTTCCCATATGAAAGCAACTCCGTGGAGCACTGGCCAGTGGAGAGTGACTGTAGACTCAGGGGTCCTGATGGCATCAGTCATCTGGCCCCAGGGATACAGGGGCAAGGGCCTGCTACAGTGGGTAGTGGGGACAGTAGAAACACACAGGGACAGCTTGCAGAAACGCTCAGAGCAGAGGCCATTGTTCTTCAACCAGGTGGTTTGGAAGCACTTAAATATTTTAACAACCAATGATACCATACCATTTTGTTCTAAGAGTAATGACAAATGTACAAGAGCTGGGAATGGATCCTGTTTTAAACAGGAGAGAGCAACCGATGGATACTCATCGGTTGACAGCACCACTGGACCAGCATGGAAGAGAAGTCTAACTTCAGCCTAGTCCGTGTCCGCGGGCCTTCAGGCTGGCTCCTAAAAATGTCTGCATTTGGCTGGGTGTGGTGGTTCACACCTGTAATCCCAGCACTTTGGGAGGCCAAGGCCGGCGGATCACAAGGTCAGGAGATCAAGACCATTCTGACTAACACGGTGAAATCCCGTCTCTACTAAAAATACAAAAAATTAGCCGGGCGTGGTGGCGGGTGCCTATAGTCCCAGCTACTCAAAAAGACAAAAAATTAGCCGGGCGTGGTGGCGGGTGCCTGTAGTCCCAGCTACTCGGGAGACTGAAGCAGGAGAATGGCGTGAACCTGGGAGGTGGAGCTTTCAGTGAGCCGAGATCGTGCCACTGCACTGCAGCCTGGGCGACAGAGCAAGACTCCATCTCAAAATAAATAAATAAATAAATAAATAAATAAATAAAATGTCTGCATTTGCTATGATGTTCGGTTTGGCATTTGTTGGAAACCTGCTTTGTGCTAGATATTGAAGGCTCCAACTTCAAACTGCATCTTCTGTGGCTTCAGGTTAAACTCTATACTCTGGCTTTTTGGGTGCATTTTCTGGTAATCTGATTATCAGTGCTGGTTAGCTGTTGGACCTGAATACTTTTGTTTTTGTCTGTCTGACTTTTCCATTCATATGATCTTATTTTGCTTGTTTTACATAATTTCTTATCAAAGTTAGAGATGTACATAGTTTAAAGAGTCAGATAATGTTATAGGTTTCCTGAAATTCTGAAAAACAGCACTTTCCTGCCCAGGCCACCTTCATTTCATTTTCCATTCCCCAGAGGTAACCTCTTGATAACTTTTTTACCATTTTCTTTTAGCATTTACCCCTCTGTCAGTTACCTGCTAATGCCTAAAAAAAGCATCCCGAAACCCTGTAGCTTAGAACAGCAGCTGGTTTTTTGCTCATGATTCTGCAACTCAGCCTGGACTGGACACGTGACTTCCCTCAGGAACCTGGAGAATCACTGGGGGTTGCCGGAATGGCTGAGGGCTGCCTGGCTGGTCTCACGTTTTCACTGCTCTCATCCAGCGATTTTCTCTCTCCAGGTGGCCTCTAGTCCAGCAGGGGAGGCGAACTTTTCACAGGGCCACTGGCTGCCAAGAGTATAAAGACAGAAGCCACAAGACCTTTAAGGCCGGGTCCCTGGAGCCACCCACTCCCACTTCTGCCACATTCCATGGGACAGAGCAGGTCATGGGGCCTGCCCAGATTCCAGGGAAGGAAGTGGATTTGCACATGGAGGGCTGGAAGGAATTGCTGGTAGTCCTTTATGACGATGATCTGCCAGGACCCTTGTATCTCTCCGTGACATGCTTATGGTGCTCTTGCTTCTTTCTTTTTTTTTTTTGTCTTAGGCATTATATACAGACTTCCTTTTATAGCAGAGGAGAGTTTTGTTCTCTTTCACCTTTTACCTTCCCCTAACAACCCTCGCAGCTATCTCCTGTTCCCGTCTACCTTTCTGATACAGTTACGGCGTAATCTCAGATCCACATTCAGTGTTGTTATTATTGTGACAATGTCAGTGCAATTCACAGCTGAGTCATATTTCTTGCATACCTTTTTGTTTCCCCCCACCAAGTTAACAATCCTCTTGCTATTTTAGTTCCTCATACATACTTGATTGTTCATCTCCAGAGTCCCTTCCACTTTCCCAAATCTCTCCTCTGCGTGTTCTAACATATTAGGAATTCTTTCATTTCTGTCTTCTCAAAGAAATCTTTTCTGGAGCATTCTGACCAACTGAGGGTTAGAGTTAGGTTAGGATGTACACACACAGACATCCTCAGACATGCACACACACAGTCACATGCACACACACTGGGTTTGTTCCTTATTTTAGTGCAATGTATTTTCCAATAGCTTCCTGAGACTAGTGTGTGTGGGATGTACATTTTTGGGGATTCTGCTGATCTGCAAAGGTCTTTATGTCACCCACTCATTGAATTGAGAGCTTTCTATATTGGAAATAATTTATCCTTAGAATTTCAAAAGCACTGCTGTATTTACTTTAGCTTCCAACTTTGCTGCTAAATGTGAAACTGTCCTTTTTTTCTTTGTAAAGTTCTTATAAACGATCCATTTTTTTTCTCCTCTGTCTGGAATCTTTTAGGATTTTATTTTTGTCTTCAGTGTTCTGAAATGTTATGATGGAATGACTTGGAATGACTCTCTTTCCTTTCTTTGTTCTGGGCAGTGATGGGCCCATTCATCCTGGAAACTCATGTCCTTCAATGCTGGGAAATGTGGTTCACTTACTCCTCCAGTGCTTCCCTCCCTCTGTTCTTTTTCTGGGAGACACCTGTTGTGTGAATATTAGACCCTTTAAATTGATTTTCTTTTTTTTTCGAAACAGAGTCTTGCTCTGTCCCCTAGGCTGGAGTGCAGTGATGCAGTCTCAGCTCATTGCAACCTCAGCCTCCCAAGTAGTTGGTATTACAGGCACACACTGGCACACCCAGCGAATTTTTGTATTTTTAGTAAAGACGGGGTTTCACCATGTTGGCCAGACTGGTCTTGAACTCCTGAACTCAGGTGATCCACCTGCCTTGGCCTCCCAAAGTGCTGGGATTATGGGCTGCAAAGTGATCCCAGTGAGCCACTGCACCCAGCCTCTAAATTGATTTTCTAATTTTTCCTTATTTTTACTTTTTTTTCTATTTATATGCCTTTATTCTACTTTCTGTAATATTTTGACTCCATCTTCCACCCCTTACCATTGAGATTTATTTCTGTGATCATATTTTTAATTTCCAAGAGTTCTTTCTTTTTCTCTTTTTTGAGATGGAGTCACACTCTGTCACCCAGTCTGGAGAACAGTGGTGCGATTTCGGATCACTGCAACTTCCGCCTCCCGGGTTCAAGCGATTCTCCTGCCTCAGCCTCCCTAGTAGTTGGGATTACAGGCATGTATCACCATGCCCGGCTAATTTTTGTATTTTTAGTAGATACGGGGTTTCACCATGTTGGCCAAGCTGGTCTCAAATTTCTGACCTCAAGTGATCCACCTGCCTCAGGCTCCCAAAGTGCTGAGATTACAGGTGTCAGCCACCGTGCCCGGCCCTTTTTCTCTGATGGTTGGTTTTTTTATAGCATCCTGTTTTCCAGTTGTATTATCTTCTCTTATCTCTGTAAGTGTATTAATGGTATTTGTTTTTTTTTTTCTGAGGTATTAATTTTCCTGCATAATGTAGATTTCCTGTCAATTGCTTTATCTGGTTTCTTTATTTTCTTTATTTTCTTTATTTTCGTCTTTGTCTTTTCATGTTAGAGGTTGTGTCAGTTGTCTGATGACCCTCAACTGTCTTATTTAAGGGCAGAACATTACACAGGTCAATCGGAAACTTTTATACTGGTGGGTTTTGTGAACTGTGACCATCACTCTAAGTTTATCTGGTTGGGCTGTCCGCTGGGGACCTCCTGGAATTAGAACCATTAGTTTATTTTTTTCTTAGCTGGTCAAATTCCCCAGAGAAGAACCTTCCAATCTTTACCATGGAGGGTACTTTCTGGCTAAGTGGGAGAAGATGACCCAGGATCTGAGTGTTCAGTTGGTAAACTTTCACCTTTCCCCTGATTTCATTACAGTTCTCATCTCCTGTTCCTGGTGTCCACTAGACAAGAGAACTTTTGTTTTAAGGTTTCCAAGTAATAAACCTTGAATCTTCTGCTGTGGTTAAGGAGGGGCAGTCACCCAGCTCTTTGGGTGGGCAGCTCCAACTCCTTCTCTTTTTTTCACGTACTATACAAATCATCCACTTAACGTGTACAATTCAATGTTTTTTTGTTATATTCACATATTTTTTATTCATCATTATAATCAATTTCAGAAGTTTCACCACCCTGAAAAGAAACCCCTAAACAGTCACTCCTCAGTTCCCCTCAAAACCACCAGCCCTAGGCAAACATTAATTTGCTTTCTGACTCTAGACTTTCCTAATGTAAACATTTCATATAAATTGAATCACACAATGTGTGTGTGTGTGTGTGTGTGTGTGTGTGTTCTGACTGGCCTCTTTTACTTAGCATAATGTTTTTAAGGTTTATCTACATTGTAGTATGCATCAGTGCTTCATTTTTTTATTGCTGAATAATATTCCACTGTATAGACATACCACAGTTTATCCATTTATCAGTCAGTGAACATTTGGCTTTTCTCCCCCTTTTTTTGCTATTATGAATAATGCTGCTACAAACATTCATGTGCAGATTTTTGTATGGACATATGTTTTTATTTCTCGTAGGTATAAACCTAGGATTAGAATTGCTGAATTGTATAGTAACTTTATGTTTAACTTTTTGAGGAATAGCCAGACTGTTTTCCATGGTGGCTGCACCATTTTACATTCCCACCAACAGCGTGTGAGGGTTCTAATTTCTCCACCAACACTTATTATCTATCTTTTTGGTTATAGCCAACTGCTTCTTAAACTTATGTTCCACCAGTCCTCCTATTTTAGCCTCACCTTTATTCCCAAATTCCTAAGCCTGTTCAGGATTCTGCAATATCAGTCATTGCTTCTTAGCTTTCCCAACTGCTAGCACAGGCTTCAGTTTCAGGAGTGTGCGGGTCAGTCACCATCATGGTGTGGAACTCCTGAGCCCCACAGACCTGTGTCTTCCTCTTGGTCTGGCCACTCACAAGCTGTGAGACCTTGGGTCAAATTAATGTAATTTCTCTGAGCCTTGGTTTTCTCATCTGTAAAACAGAAACATAATAGAATGCGGCCAGGTGTGGTGGCTCACACCTGTAATCCCAGCACTATGGGAGGCTGAGGCACGCAGATCACTTGAGGCCAGGAGTTTGAGGCCAGCCTGACCAACATGGCAAAACTCCATCTCTACTAAACATACAGAAATCAGGCAGGCATGGTGGAACAGGCCTGTAATCCCAGCTACTCCGAGGCTGAGGTGGGAGGATTGCTTGAACCTGGGAGGCAGAGGGTACAGTGAGCTGAGATGGTGCCACTGCACTCTAGCCTAGATGACAGACCAAGATTCTGTCTCAAAAAAAAAAAAAAAAGAAGTATAGCAAAATGTGAAATAGCTGGCATACAGCAGATACTGACTAAATATATTAGTCTCTTCTCTTCCCCAAACATGGTGAGTATGCAAAAAGAGAAAGACTTTATCTTTTCCCTTTAGGAATTCATGAACTAGTGGGAAAGAGAGAGACATGTATAACTCTCATTTCCTTAATTTTGAACAACTACTGTTGAGTGCCTATCAGGCATCATAAATGTGTTAGTTGTTGAGGGTACAATGTGACGAGTTTTCCTGTCTTCAAATGGCTTTCCATCTGGAGGAGTCAGAACCAGAACTGGAATATGAGGCAGACAGAGTTAAGTGCCATCACACTGATACCAGGGAGCGTACAAGAATGAGAGGTAAATTCTGACTGTAGTGCTAGTGCCCTACTTGGTCCACAGATTGACTGGAACATGTTAATATGGATGACTCTCAGCTCTAAGCCAACATAACCAAACTTCACTTGGAGTCATGGTACTCTGAAATAGCAAGGCACAAAGAATAAACCAGCAGCCAAATTCTGTTCAACATTCTCTGTCACAAAATCTCTGGCCAGCGTGGCTCTGTGCCAGTTACCAAGGAAAGTAGAAAAAGAAATAAAAATCACATTTTAAAATAGGTGAGCAAAATATAACGTAGCCTGTAGGATTAAAATGAAAATGCAAAAGTTCAGCTGTGGGAGCCAAGAAAATATGAGCTTATAGAATAAATCTTAAACACCTTCTGTCATTTAATATGTTAAGGTTGCTTCTTCCTCACAGACAAACTGCTGTCAGAAACAGGGATCAAGTTATGACCACTGCAGGACTTAGAGGTCTTAAATCTTAACCAAGTCCTTATTCACATCAGAGTGTGGCGGTTGTGTGGCTATGACTGTCAGAGATAGAAATTGGAAAGTGTAAGTTGCTAAAGAGACTGACCTCAGAAGAATCTCCTTATCTGAGTATATCACCTTTGCAGGTCCTGATACTGTAAGGACAATCTGGGATACAACACATTGAGCTTGGATCTATATGGTGTGAGGAAAAGGTTTTGAGAATAGAATATAGCATTGCACATCGTATCAGGCTATTTGTCTTCATGAAAACCTGCCTGTCAGCCCTTGTGGGCCCTAGTATAGCCTTCTACCCTCTAGCACGTTTTAGTCATTGGGAACACTGACTACTCATTCTGTCTCCTGTGGCTATTGTTGCTTGATGTAAATCATCTCCACAACCACAAGACCCACCAGCTTTACCCTCTTCCTCTTCCTCAAGTTCCTAAACACCCAACTGTTCCATTAGCCTGAATCAGCTGTTTGCTAACTGACCAGCTGGGAACATCTGGGAGTGGGTCTGGGGGAACACCTAAGCGAGTGAACTGTGCACCAAGCTTTTTCTGCCCTGAATGCACCCAACTCTTAAGGGTAGCAAAAGAGGATTCTAAAGTCAACTTTTGAAAATATTGACTAAAACAAAGTTAACCATTTTTTTCTTCTCTTAGCACATCTCACAGTCTCTGATAGTTCCAAAACCATTATGAATTTCCAAGAAAGGGATATAATATGTAGTGTTTTCCAATCTCTATCCTCCCCCCTGCCAAAACCTCAAAAAACAAAAACATTGAGAGAGACCGATTTAAGGCACTTCTGTATAATTGCAGTCAGAAGTCATGTGTGGTAACTTACTTGTACCCCTCATGTCTCTTGTGATTTTCTCTCTAATTTTAGAGTTGGATGAGATAGAGACTGTTTTTTTTCTTTTAGTGGCTGTTGTAAGAATCCCTAATCCTTTTCGGATGAGGGTTGAGATGAGAAGCAGGGAACCCACCCTGTGCTTTATGATGGGTGGCCTGTGAGGCCTTTGTTTTCTTGAACTCCTTATGGATTTGGACATGTTAATTTGGAGGTAGAAGCAGGACACAGCTAAATTGCTTTAATAACAAAAATATGTGAAATTTGAAGTTCCCAGGGAAATTTCAGGAAGGAGAGAGAAGTCAGTCAGACTAAATGCTGCGTGGGAAAAAGATTAGAGAGGGAAAAGAAAACAAACAAACAAACAAGCTAATGGTAGCCCTGCTGAAATGAAGCTTTTGGGGGAGAATAGACATGTCTAATGGGAAATTTTAAGCTGTTTGCTATCAGGGATGCAGCATGAACCTCCCCCCTTGTTTCCACTGTGACATCTTCAGTGATGTTTCTGTGGCCCACAGTGCCTGAGTGTGAGTGGATTTGCTGCAGAGGTGGCACAGTGGTGGAAAGGATAGAGCTGGCCAAGGGCACGGATGTCTGGGTACCACTGATGCTGATACTCGTGTCTCATCAACTCCGCTAGGCTGTAAGCATGTGTTTATTGAATGAATGAAAAAACAAACGAATGGATATCTAAGCATACGCAGCAGGTCAGAGTTTCTCTTTAACGGAGAACAGACGAGACTGCAGCCGTTAATACAACAGATTACCACATCAAGCATTAATATGACCGATTAGTAAGTAAAGCAGGAACAGAGTATGGGCTTGATGTGTATTTGTGGAGGTAACCAATCACTGAATCAGAGAAAAAGGTGCTGTTCTCTTGGTTGTAAGCAAGTTCTTCCATGCAGAAATAACTAAAGCTTAAATCCCTGCCATGCGAACACTACTTTGATTATAAATACGTGGCCTTCTAGATTCCAAACCAAGGTCTCTTCCCTTTCTTCGGAATAAGGAGACAGTGGTGAAATACAAAGATATCACACCTCTCTGTTTTCCGTTAGACATGAACACTGTCTCACATGTGATTATTATTATCATTATTTTTGAAACGGAGTCTCGCTCTGTTGCCCAGGCTGGAGTGTAGTGACACAATCTTCGCTCACTGCAAACTCCACCTCCTGGATTCAAGCGATTCTCCTGCCTCAGCCTCCCGAGTAGCTGGAATTACAGGTGCCCGCCACCACACCCAGCTAATGTTTTGTATTTTTAGCAGAGATGGGGTTTTGCCATGTTGGCCAGGCTGACCTCAAACTCCTGACCTCAGGTAATCTGCCTGCCTCAGCCTCCCAAAGTGCTGGGATTACAGGCATGAGCCACCATGCTCCAGCATCACCTGTGATTTTATAAATACGTTGTAACAAACAAGTATTCTGAGCTTCACCACATTGTGTTTGTAGATAGCATACATCTTGGGTTCTCCATAACATTTCAAGGTTCAGATATAACTAGATCATGTCTCTTTTGGGGATTGAAAAAGACTATCACAGAGGCTTCATTTCCCCTATATGCCTCTCTTTCTTGAAAGCCAAGATTGTGCAGGCACGGTGGCTCATGCCTGTAGTCCCAGCACTTTGAGAGGCCGAGTCAGGTGGATCACCTGAGGTCAGGAGTTCGAGACTGGCCTGCCCAACATGGTGAAACCCCATCTCTACTAAAAATACAAAGAATTAGCTGGGCATGGTAGCAGGCGCATGTAATCCCAGTTACTTGGGAGGCTGAGGCAGGAGAATCGCTTGAACCCAGGAGGCAGAGGTTGCAGTGAGCCGAGATTGCACCACTGCACTCCAGCCTGGGCGACAAGAGAAAAATTCTGTCTCAAAAAGAAAATCAAGATAAGGGACCATGACTTACTCACCTCTGAAGCCACAGCCTGGCAGTCTCTGCCATGGTGAGTGCTAAGAACGTGCCTTTGAGCTGAGCTGCCTGTGAGAGAAAGCTGTGTGCTGGGGCAGTAATGGACCCAGTCAGACAGGGTACCCTGGAAAGGCCTGGCTTTGGCACCTCTTACTTGTCATCAGAAAGTATTGACTGGGCCCAGTGGCTCACGCCTGTAATCCCAGCACTTTGGGAGGCCGAGGTGGGTGGGTCACCTAAGGTCAGGAGTTTGAGACCAGCCTGACTAATATGGTGAAACCTTGTCTCTACTGAAATTACAAAAATTAGCCAGGTGTAGTGGCAGGCGCCTGTAATCCCAGCTCCTCCGGAGGCTGAGGCAGGAGAATCGCTTGAACCCAGGAGGCAGAGGTTGCAGTGAACCAAGATCGCGCCACTGCACTCCAGCCTGAGCGACAGAGCAAGATTCCATCTCAAAAATAAAGAAAAAAGTGTTCCTCCTGGACAGTAGACACTGGGGCCTACTTGAGGGTGGAGGGTGAGAGGAGGCTGGGGATTGGAAACTGCCTGTTGGGTACTATGCTCACTACCCGGGTGATGAAATAATCCGTCCACCAAACCCTGCAACGCACAGTTTACCCGTGTAACAGACACGCACGTGTACCCCCTGAAGTTAAAATAAAATTTGGAAAGAAAAAAAAGGTGTCCTTTAGTTGTGCAATTAATAGGAAATTGTGTCTGCACAGTGCTTGCCCCTCCTAGACCTTTACCTGGCAGAACTGTAAGTGAGCAGTTCCTTATAGATGCAATAAGGAATCTCGTGTCTACTTTAGGAATGAGATTTTAGGTCTTTTGGTAGAAAGATTGGGTGATAAAACATCTCTCTCTCTCTCTTTTTTTTTTTTTTGGAGATGGGGTTTCATTCTTGTTGCCCAGGCTGGAGTTCAATGGCATGATCTTGGCTCACTGCAACCTCAGCCTCCCAGGTTCAAGCGATTCTCCTACCTCAGCCTTTCAAGTAGCTGGGATTACAGGCATGTGCCACATGTGGCTAATTTTGTATTTTTAGGAGAGATGGGGTTTCACCATGTTGGCCAGGCTGGTCTCGAACTCCTGACCTCAGGTGATCCGCCCACCTCAGCCTCCCAAAGTCCTGGGATTACAAGAATGAGCCACTGCACCCGGCCGACATCTCTCTTCTTTCCATGGTGGGTCTACATTTAGGGATTTCCACAGTAAGGCTGCCTTTTGAAATGCATTTACTGCGAAACCATCAGCTGGTCCCAGTTACCCAATGGAAGGAGGGTGGGAAGGGTTTGGTTGTCATTGCAGGAGTTATGTTGGCTCCTGAGGGGCAGCAGTTAGTGAAGGAGATGACCCTGGAGCCCAGACATTTAAAAACAGGGGCTTTAGCATCAGTTGCCTAAAGATAACTTAACCCCTTGGGCGGTCGATTATTTCTGTGAGCAGAGAAGGTTTCTGTTCACAGGAAGCACGATGACAATAGTAAATTCATGCACACGTGTGAGGAAGATATCAGAGAGAAACATTGAATTAATGTAGCGTGACGGGGGTGGCCAGGCGGTCCGGAAAGGCATCTCGCAGGGTCACACTTTAGCTAAGACCTGATTTCGAAGGAGTCACATTAAGAACAGAGGAAGTGCATCCCAAGCGGCGGGAGCAGACAGTGCGGAGACCCCTGCTCTCTTTTCCACAAAGCCTGGTGTGATCCGCGAGCAGAAGGAAAGCTGCCGCGACAAGCAGGGGCGGTGAAGCAGGTCGAATCCTGCCCCACCCTCTGCTTCTGTGCCCCTTGCCAGGGTTAACATTGTGTCTCTTCTTCTCTCACAGACGACTTCGCAGAGGAGGAGGAGGTGCAATCCTTCGGTTACAAGCGGTTTGGTGAGTCCTAACAAAGCTGTGTTCCTTCTCAGTGGTCAACCTGGGATGCAGCCACAGGCGCTCAGAGGCCATTGGCAGGCCACTGGCAGGCCCTTCATGCACATGGGTGTTTGCGGCTCTGAGGTCCAATTTTGGTTGGAAAGTGAGTGTCTGTGTCCCGGGGGAGGGTTTCTCACGGTTCTGAGGGGCCATGGGACAGGAGCTGCACCCAGGCGTGGGGAAGTGATGGGATGTTTATGGGTCTGCTGAATGTGAAAGAGACCGCCTGCTAGACAAAGTGTGGTGGGAAAGGCAAATCTGTGACAAGACAGGGGCAAAATACCTGGAATTTTTCGATTTTGATATTCAGAAAACATCTTTGCTCAGGCCTTACACTCCTAACCTGGTGTTCATGGATGAGTGAGAGCGAGGCTTCTTCCAGGAAAATCTGCCTGGACACAGGTGCTCTGTGGCTGGGGAATAGCCCCCAAAGGTGACAGCACCCTGAATCCTGAAACCTGAATGTTACCTTATGTGGCACAAAGGACTTTGCAGGTGTGATTAAGTTGAAGAGCTTGAGATGGGGAGGCGATCCTGGGTTACCTGGGTCGGCCCTGAAAGCCATCGCAAGGGTCCTTATAAGAGAGAGGCAGAGGGAGATGTGACTGCAGAAAGAAGGTGGTGTGAGGATGGAAGCAGAGATTTTTGTTATGTGCTCTGGTCAAGGGATATAGGTGGTCATTAGAAGCTAAAAATGCAAGGGCATTAATGGATTCTTCCTTCAGAGCCTCGGGAGGGAGAGCTGTGCTTCCTATATTTCTGTTTCAGCTGGCTGAAGGTGATTTTAGGCTTCTGGCCCCCAGAACTGTAAGAAGAGAAATCTGTATTGTTTAGACCAACATGTTCATGGTAATCTGTTACAGCAGCCGCAGGAAACTCATACACGCCCTCTGCCTCCCAGGCTGCTGCACCGGGTGCTCTTCTCTGCTTTCACCTTGCTTCTCTTTGACCTTGAAATGCCAGTGGTCATTGCAGAGTTTCAAAGGCAGCTGCAGGGATTGGAGGATTATCCCAACAGCTTGTTTCTGTGCTTGGCCAGAGGAAATGGAGAAGAATAGAGGAGAAAAGAGTGTGTGTGATTGGGAGTGTGTGTGTATGTGTATGTGTATGCATGTGTGTGTGTGTGTGAGAGAGAGAGAGAGAGAGAGACAGAGAGTGAATGAATCTACTTCCTGTTGCTTAAAAAAAATCCTGGCTGGACTTTGATTAAAATGAACAACCCCCAGCTGCTCTGGCTCCCGCGTTGCTCCAGCATTTTTCCTTCTGGACACACACATCTGCATTACTTTCTGGGAAAACATACGACTTTAAAATAGGAATGCAGAGGCACCAAGCTCATCTCTCCTGCATTGGTTCCCGGCAGAGTGGCCGCATGCAGCCCCGTCGCGCGTCCTCTGTGCTCCTGTTCCTCATCTACACGATTCCATGTTTCTGCGATGGGACCTTGGCCCTGTGTTCTCCTTTCCCAGGGGGGCACTCACTGAAGGCAGCAGTAGGAGTGAAGATGAAACCAAGAATTATAAAGGAGAACAAAACAAACAAAAAAAAAACACAGAAAGACAGGAATCAAGAGGAAAACCAAACTTGTCAAAATAAATGTGGAGATGCCTACACATTTTGGAACTCAGTAGAAATATGAAGAACCAAGAGAGAAAGTCTCTTTAGCAAGGGTGACCTTGAGAAAATTTTTTTTATAAATTTATCAGCCATCTTACCAGTTAGATGGGTGGGGATTAGATGAAAAACACACAAAAAAGCACATTGCTGACAGGTTTTAATTTATGGTGCTTAAGTTATGCATGGGAGTTGCAACAGATGACTCACAGGAGGCATGATAACCACTTACAAATATTAGCACAAACAGAGGCTGGAAGAGAATGATGCCATGCGGTACAAATAGAAGAGAGGGATGAAATTAAAGTGGGAAACCTTGGAATAGTCTATGAAAGAGACATTCCTGATGCTGAGAATTCTTGGATTCAGCCTCTAGGCAAGGTGATGGATATCCAGCATAGGGCCAGAGTAGATCTTTGCAGATGAGTCTTTGAGATGTTTATTTTATTTTATTATTTTAGTTTTGAGACAGGGTCTTGCTCTGTCACTCAGGCTAGAGCGCAGTGGTGTAATCATAGCTCACTGTAACCTTGAATTCCTGGGCTCAAGCAATCCTCCTGCCTCAGCCTCTATGTGCCACTATGTCCAGTTAATTTTTAAATTTTTTGTAGAGACAGTGTCTTACTATCTAGCCCCAGCTGGTCTTGAACTCCTGGGCTTAAGCAATCCTCCAGTCTGAGCCTCCCAAAATGCTGAGATTACAGGTGTGAGCCACTACACCCAACTGAAATGATTTAACTCTGCCTTTATTTTCACCAGTAAGGGAGCTGAGGCCCAGATAGATTAAGTCCTTGCTGAAGCAAATTAGTTGGAGCTGGGGTTAGAAGATTCTGGATCTTCTAACTCTCAGGAGAATGTCGTTTTGGGGAAGGGCTCAGCAGTGAAGTGAAGTGGAGGTGACCTTTCAACTTGTGTGTTGTGGAGGGGACCCTGCAGCTCTGCAACCCTAAAGTCGACTGGACACCCAATCTGGTTCCACTGGGGAGGCCTCATCATGGTTATAGGGCTAGGACTCTGATTCTTTAGAAGGTAAATGGGTTTTCAATTCCTAAGAAGTGGCCAATTGAATCCAGCAGAACCCAAGAGCCCATTTCTTCAGGCATGTTTAAACTTTAACCATTAAAGGAAGATCAAGTCCCTTCCATGCAGCAGGTTGATAGTACGATGGTAGGTGGAAGGTGTCCAGAGCCATGTCAATGCTCTAGGCCCTGCCCCTAATCACTCCTGTGTCTTGAAACCAGCTACTTAAACGTGGTGGGTCTCAGATGCTGCCTTTGCCCAACCAGCAGAGGGACACCTGCCAAGGTAGGTGAATCTACCTTACAGGGCTTTGGTGAGGTTAAGAGAGACGTCAGATGGACAAGTGCTTTGAAATTACAACACTATAATAACACAAGACTGTATTATTACTCTCCTGAGATTTGGGGCTATTCGCACTCTCTCAACATTTTGGTACAGCCAATGCATAATATCAAAGTGTGACAGACCTGAAAACTTATTCCTGAAGAAATGTAAAGGTGTGATTTTCTTCTAAAGACAGTAACATTGTAGCCTTTTATAGTTGCAAAAATAGACTGGATAACATAGAGGGTTCAGTTATTGTTTAATTTTAGGTATATGTTGCTTATGCAAGTATGATAAACACAACCCGAAATTAAGACTAGAGATGAGCCAGAGGTCGGTTATTCACAGGGCAAAGGGTCATTGTTTTAGCAAATCACTACTGAGTGGGCCTGTTTCCAAAGTGAATTCATATACAGTTACTATTCAGAGGTGTTTGCTACATAAATTCAAGGCTGTTTACATAATAATATTGTGCTTTTTCAAATTTAGCATATTATTACAGTAAAGAGCAAAATGCACGATCTTCTCCAGTGATCTGGCATGGTATTCTATTTGGTGCAGTCATCCCTTGTTTACTCAGGGATTCATTATTGCATTTTAGTCTCAGCCAGGTCTTCTGTTTTTCTTCAGTCTTTCCATATACCAAGCTTGTTCAGCCCCATTCCCAAAGTTCTGGGCAGGTGTCTAAAGAGGAGATGGAGTTTGGTCTGATGGTTTTGCCACTTCTTTGCTCCTCTAACAAAAGCGTCAATGAGGGGAGACTTTGAAGGGTTAATTAAGTGAGCATTTTCAAGCTTTACTCAGGCTTTGAGGGTCAGCATTTCTTGGCCTCAGTATGCAGAGCTAATTGGGACGTAACTATAGTTACAATTTGGCAGAATTCCTTTTTTGGGACATGAGGTACCAGTATATTAATTTTTATTTTCCATAGATATGATATATACTACCACGAAAGTGACATTTTTCTACTTATTTCCCAGTTGCTGTTTTCATTCAAAGCATCACACATGGCTCTAGAATCCTTTATTATTATGCTTAGCAGAAAGGGAAAGAGAGGCAGCACCACCCCCATGGCCTGAGCCCTCCCTCTGGAACCTGCATTCTCCATTTCTGCGCTGGGGGGCGCTAGACTTACTTTGTTTGATTGGTCGCAATGGGTTCTCTTCTGTTATTTTTGGAATCTGATCGGGTATGATAATAGACGTCCAAAGTTAGGATGATGGAGGAGCAAGAGATACATGGTTCAGCCTGTGAAAATCACGGGTGGAGTTAAGGGTTTCCAGTGAGCAACTGTGGGCAGCTGGGAACATTTGTTGTTTGTATTTGGCAAACAAAACTTTGAGAGAATTGCTTCTTTGGGGCTCAGGGATAGGAATTATTAATAGCTATGAGAGAAAAAGATCTGAAAAATGGCAAACTGTGAAACAGTAACAAAAAGTAAAAGGAAGCATTTTCTATGGAGTAGAATTCAAGTTTTTTTGTGAAAACTAAGTGGGAGAGTTCTAAGGGGATTGCTGAAAAATTATTTAGGGGTTACAGTCCAAAACAGGGTATCAGATGCCTTTTCCTTTGCGATCAGTGTGTTCTTTGAAGCAAGTTCTTGAATAGTTTTGTTTATCCACAACTTCACAGGCCTCTCTATAGCTGTAGCTTCAAACAAGCCAGGCTTTAACTTTCCCCTTTCTTTCCTCGAAAAATAGTTGCAGATTAGCAAGTGTATTTTTAACAGTTTGGCCCACACGGTGCCGGGCATGTTGAAGCAGCCTGATAAATCTGTGTTGAAGAGAACTCAGCCCTGCCCCTCAGTGCCCCTGCCTCATGCCTTACCGTCACCTTCCCCTCCTTCTAAACCCAGCCTCCAAAGAGATAAACATATGGAACTTCAAATTCATGAATCTAGTTAAATTATTGAGCTGTTTCTTGCCAAGAGGTTTAGAGAAACTAATGTCTAAAAGCAAAGAGGACTACTGAGGCTTCTGAAAAATCACAGCACGGATATGCTTAACCATATAGCCAGAAAGGAAGGTTCTTTCTGAGGCGCATGGTGAGTGTATACTTTTAATGCCAAGAGATTGAAAGAGTTTACCAAGAGGATGCCAAACTCTCTTTGGGAAGCTGCTCAAGATAAACATTTGGATGCCTCTACTTCTTGTTGCTGGGCTTGTAGGGAGCAGGCTGCCTGTCTCCCCTCTCCTGGGACTCTTCCCAGAAGCCTGGTTCATCTTCTAATTTGGAGAAGGTGTCGATTTGAAGCCATCTATCTCCGACAAGGAGGGCTCCAGGCATCCCTCTCACCACAGCCCTGCAGAAGGCTGACCCATTCCCTGATGGGAATGCCAGGAATTTCCATCATTTCCTGTGGGGAACGACTGAATAAGCCCAGTGAGAGGCTGTCCTTCCAGAGGCACCTTTTCCAAACATTCCTAAGTGAGGCACAGGACTGACACTGGGAGGAAGTTGAAGGGCAAGGGAACAGTGGAACTTGGTGCCCCCGGTGGGGTGTCTTTGAAATGTCCAAAACCATTTGCATCAAGTTAAGGGGAGAGTTTCATTTATGTGGTTTTACAAATCCTAATGGAATTGGTATTTCTAATTTTATTTATTTACTTTTTCAAGACAGAGTTTTGCTCTTTTTTGCCCAGGCTGGAGTGCAGTGGTGTGATCTCGGCTCACTGCAACCTCCGCCTCCCGGGTTCAAGTGATTCTCCTGCCTCAGCC
>NW_012105475.1:5463449-5467503 GCF_000951045.1 Mandrillus leucophaeus
TTTTAAAAAGTGTAAAGGGTTAGTGGCCATCAGTAAAGAATAATACTCTGAAGGAAGGTAGCATACTGAGGGGTTGGAGCAGCTGCCATGGAGAGTTGGCCTGTCATCGTGGCTAAGAGAATGTATGCTGGAGCCAGACTGCCTGGGTTCAGTTTCCAGCTTTGCCAGTTATGAGTGAGTAGCCTTGGGCGAATTAACCTCTCAGTGCCTGAGTGTCCTCCTCTAGAATATAGGGATAACTATATTGTCTGCCTGTAGGGTTCTTGTGAGAACTGAACAAGTTAATACTCAGAGTAATGCCTTGTGCCTGGAATACATACATAATCCATTTGAGATGGATGTAATGTATGTATTATAAAAAGTGGCACAAATGGTCACAAGGTGGCTACAGTGGGTGCAGGCTTTGTTTCAGTGCCTTTTTTTTAAGAGGCAAAGCAACTTTCCCAGGGGCCTTCTGTCTACTTTCCCTGTCATCTCATTGACCAACATTGAGTCACAAGTCCTTTTCGAAATTAGTTATGTACAAAGGGAATGGGCGGTCTCTGGTTGGCTTGGACTAATTATTTGGGGAGGAATGGTTGGTGAGGAATTAAGCACTCTGGCCACTATTATTACTTGTAACAATAATATCTATAATACATAATGTAATATCATTATATTTCAAATGTAATACTGTTATACAATAATTATTAAAAAGCAATATAATTTATATTGTTATTTATATAATCAGATACATTATTATTTATAATTTGTTTCACTTATAAAATTATCTTATTTTATATAAAATTAAAAAGTTCAGTTTATTCATAAAATAATTACAAGTTTACTTCCTAATTTTAACCTTGCTATAAATGAAGCTACAAGGTGCTGTTCTAGTTTTTGACAGTTTATAAAAGGAGAAGACATCAAAAACAAGACATCAGCATAATAGAGAAGTGAATGAATGAACAAAAGTCATTTTGTTTTCTGGCTCAGTATTCTCTAGAGTCTTAAGCAGATTTTGAAGAAAAAAATTTTTTTTTTCAGAAGAGGAACTAAAAAAAAAAAGAAAAAAAATGAGAAAGTTCCGAATCTTAGTGAATATAGCTCTTGCCACATGAAACATTGTGAAATTGGTCTCCTGCTCTGAGTCATCACTATAAACACTTTCTGCTTCTTCCGATATTTTATTTTTATTCTTTTTATAGGTTTTTGGGGGAATACTGACATTTGGCCCTGATTGACACATGCTCCTCTTTTTATACACTCTGGTAGTTGTATTTTTTTAATAAGTGTGAATATTTCCATGCACAGATCAATTTCTTTCACATGTTGCAGAAGGTGGAGGAATTGAGACTTGTCAGGAAAACAAGAGAATCAAACTCAGAAGTCTGCAAAGGTTCTGGCAGAAATCCACACTGCATTCTTATTCCCAAGGACTGCAGATGCCCTATAATCTCTAATATTTGAAACAACCTTTCTAACATATCATTCTCATTCTGTGAAACAGGAAAATGTAAAAGTAAAATTAGTGCTGACATGTAAGATCTCAAACCTTCAACCTAAGATCAAGATTTCTACAGCAGTTTAAATATGTAAGAAATAACTATGTTCTTCCTCTTGTTAAAAGCATTTGGGTGTTTAGTTAGTTATTTTAGAGACAAGGTCTTAATCCATCACTCAAGCTAGAGTTCAGTGGCACGATCATAGCTCACTGCAGCCTTGAACTCCTGGACTCAGTTGATTCTCCCACCTCAGCCTCCTGAGTAGCTAGGAATACAGGCATATATCACCATGCCTAGTTAATTAAAAAAATTTTTTGGCCGGGCATGTTGGCTCACGCCTGTAATCCCAGCACTTTGGGAGGCCGAGGCAGGCGGATCACGAGGTCAGGAGATCGAGACCGTAGTGAAACACCATCTCTACTAAATATACAAAAAATTAACTGGGCAGTGGTGGCCGCCCATCCCAGCTACTCGGGAGGCTGGGGCAGGAGAATGGCGTGAACCCAGGAGGCGGGACTTGCAGTGAGCTGAGATCGCACCACTGCACTCTAGCCTGGGCGACAGAGTGAGACTCTGTCTCAAAAAAAAAAAAAAAAAGATAAAAAATTCGTGGCCTTAAGTGATCCTCCTACCTTGGCCTTCCAAAGTGTTGGGATTCCTGGGGTAAGCCATTGCACCTGCCTGATAAAATATATCAAGATATAATGATTGTCCCACCTCATGTTTTACATAGAAGTCTTATGATTGAATTGCTTTTGGAAATCATTGAGGGGAAATATAAATACTTATAATTCTGATACACATTCTCCAAATGCCTTCCATATGCCATGAACCGTGGTACAAAGATGGATAAAACAAAATTCCTACTTATCATTTCATGTGCCAGCATCAACACTTATTCATTCATCTTGTTTCAATTTCTTGGAAAACAAAAGTTACAAAAATAAATCTTTATGGAAGCAAAAATTTTCTCCTAAAGATGTCCATGCTGGCAGTGAGGCCTCATCAAAGGCTTCCCAAACACAGTCATACAGTATATATAGAATCAGAAGCTCCCATTTTGTGCTGAAAATGATAGGAAGTAGGGTGTCAGGGATCCAGATATAAATTCTGCAGGTGTGAGTAAAAAACGAGTAAAAGAGTTGGGGGCGGGGGAGTCCATTAGCCCAGGGAAGAAGAGAGTGCAACATTAATGGAAATATGGGGATGAGATGCAGGCCTTCAGCAGTTCCCTTTTCTTGGGACATGTATGCACCTTGTGAGACTTGTTGAGAAATAGAAGCAAGCAGGACTCTTGGGAAAGTGTCATTCTTAGTTCTGCATATGAAAGTGATAGGACGTTTACTACCTATCCATAATGTGTTGGGCACCATGGACAGTAAAGAAGGGGGACATGGCCTTTTGGCTCTGGGAATTTCACATGTAATAAAAAATAGGTTTTTCAAACAGCAGTGTATTTGCATAAGAGAAAAATATCAGCCAATCTACAAATTGCCTCCTCTCCCCGCAGAATTTCCACAGGCACAATACAGGGCACTACATGCCAAATGGACCGTGAGCCCTCTCCTCCTTCTGTCTGGGGGTGTTCTAGGTTCAGTACTGGCAAAGCTTCAATGGTTTCCAAATAAGGTTGGGAACTCCTCTTTGCCCCCACCTCTCTCTCTCTGTGCAAGTGAAGAAAACTTGTATGAAGTCTCTTTCCTTTGTCCCTCAGGAAAGGTTGGGGACGAGGTGTGAGAATCTGTTTGATATAAACCTGTAAAAGAAGTTTGGAAGGCAATATCCTTCCATGTGCTGAGCACGCCATTGGCCACAGCTGTTACTAAACTGCTGCCATGTGAAGCCACTCTGCTGATGAATAGCAGCTACGTTCATTTAAAGCACAGTTCACAAAGAGTGTAATAAAATGATGTGGTTCAGAAGCCTTTGCTATTTGGTCCACTCTTGATAGACTAAAATGTACCTCCGATAAACAGTGGAGTCCGTGAATAAGATATCAGAAGGCCCAAATGACCTTAAGTAAATTTGCACTGCCAGTCTTTAAATGTTCCTGTTATGGAACGAGGGATACAAGACTACCTATGTTTCAGGGACATTGTGAGGATGGACTAATGCAAGTGAAGTGCTTAGCACAATGCCTGGCCCTTAAAAGGTACTCCTTAAATGCTCATTATTTACTAAGAGAGAAAGACAAAGATGGGGAATTAAAGTTTACCAAAAAAAAAAAAAAATGAGTTTATGAGTTCAGTATTTCATTTGTGTCTCTCATATGTGTATGTGAATATACACTCTGTGTGTTTGGCTATTTAAAGAGTTCTGAATTGGAAGCATGGAGATCAGAATTATAGCCTTTCTTTTGCTACACACTAACTAGCTACGTGAATTTTGCAAAATGATATAAACTCTCTGGGTCTCAAATAAGCTCTTCTGCAAAATAAAAGGGTTAGGGCAGATGATTTCAGAGGTTTCTTTAGGCTATACAGTGTTATGGGTTTGTGTCTATATAATGTGATTCAAGGTTCAAGAATCTATTCTGCCACTGCATTTGATTTTTTTTTTTTTTTTTTTTT
>NW_012105475.1:5467553-5480226 GCF_000951045.1 Mandrillus leucophaeus
TTTTTTTTTGAGACGGAGTCTCACTCTGTCGCTCAGGCTGGAGTGCAGTGGCGTGATCTTGGCTCACTGCAACCTCCGCCTCCCAGGTTTAAGCGATTCTCCTGCCTCAGCCTCCTGAGCAGCTGGGACTACAGGCACGCACCACCACACTCAGCTAATTTTTGTATTTTTAGTAGAGATGGGGTTTCACCATATTGGCCAAGCTGGTCTTGAACTCCTGACCTTGTGATCCACCTGTCTCAACCTCCCAAAGTGCTGGGATTACAGGTGTGAGCCACTGCACCTGGCCTGATTTTTAAAATATATTACTTTTTACTCTTCCTTATTCCAACATTTCAAAATAAATATTTTGTATCTTCATTATGGATCTATCTTCCCAGGTATCTGATGTAAAATTTAGTTGGCAAAAATTGTCAGATGGAAAACTTGCATTAGTTTTTTTCACAAATCTTAGTAATCTCAAAACTATTGGTTTTCCATTTGGCTATAATTTATTTTCGTATAACTGTATGAGTATTGAAGCATTTTCTAGGCGTATTTTGAACGAACTCTGTTCCAGATCTCTAGACTCAAACATGGAAGATTCTTTTCTTTCCAAGCTTCATAAAAGCAGTTAATGATTCAAATGCAGGTGTCTGTAAATTTAATAGAAAGCGTAATGTTTCCATTAACAATCTGAAGACAGTTGGCAGTTTCAATTCATTAATCTGTTTATATTTATCATGTGAAATTTTTCTTGGTACTTATCATGCTAGTGAAAAACATTGGACAAAAAACATAAATCCACCAGTTACCAACAGAGGAAAATCACTTTAGCTGTGGCCCTTCTTAAGAAGATGGCCCATTGGGAGCTGTGACTCCCTCATCTTTTCTGGTTAGTTTTCAAGTATTAGAATCCATATACACAGAAAGGTATCCAGTGGTGCAAGTGTCTTGGGGCTTTTTTCCTTCCTCCAAGAGTGTAGTTCTATAAAGTGGGAACGCGTATATTTAACAAGCTTGTAAGTGAGTTGTTTTCCCAGCTGGGAAATCGTTAGGTCAGTTCTCTCCTTCTCTGTCTTTTTGGAAATAGTTAACCTCACTTTGAAAATTGAAGTCAGCATTAGAATGAAGGAAGAAAGGAGGGAAAGAGGGCAGGAAGGAAGGAAAGAAGGAATAGAAAGTGTATTAGGGTTTTTTTTTTTCTTATTTATAATTGCAAACACCTAGAAAGGGTGTATTTTGATCAATTGAAAATCTTTTTCTTTTCCTTGCTGAGTACCTGGGTGGATATAGGTACACCCACAGCTGAGGAGAGCTGAATATTTTGGAGTTTCTGAAGTAGTAAAGGAGGGAAGAGATAGGAGAGGGGAGGAGAACAGGGCTGGACATGGCAGGAAGTTCTGCAGGCTTTGGGGTTGGGGATAAGGCCATCTTGTTCAGTTCTCAAGGGCCAGTGACTTAGGAAGAACGGAGTGAGCAGCTCCTTGCATACTTATAATTCCTTACTTTGTGAAAAAGTATATTTTTTTCTTGTTATATTGTAAGTTGAATGAGGACAGAGATGGTGTCTGTTTTGTTCACCATTGTACCTGGTACAATTCCTCAGCTCAACATATATTTGAGAAAGGAAGCGTAACAGGTTTGAGTGCTTAGAATGTGCTTTGCACTCAAGGTGCTTTCTTAAATTCTACCAGAGCTCATGATCTAATAAGCCTGTCCCTGAAAGTGCCTGTGTGTGGGCTAAAAACATTTTCTATAGTCAGATTATGGGGAGACACAGCCTAGACCCCAAATCAAGCAGTAAGTCACAGCACACAGGCTCAAATCCAGGAAAAGCAGAAAATAGAGCACGGATAGTCTGAGAAGACAAACTGGAGCTGTTGGCAGGGGGCCGGAGGTCCGGAGAATTAGTGTCAGAAAAGACTGAAGGAAGCAAGTAAGTGCTCTGAAGGTCCTGTAAGTCTCTAAGTAGGGTTGGTCTATGTAACTATTTTTTAAAAATTATTTATTTATTTTTTGTTTTTTTTGAGACAAGGTCTCACTCTGTCGCCCAGGCCTCACTCTGTCGCCCAGGCTGGAGTGCAATGGCACGATCTCGGCTCACTGCAACTTCCGCCTCCCGGGTGCAAGTGATTCTCCTTCCTCAGCCTCCTTAGTAGCTGGGATTACAGGCATCTGCCACGGTGCCCAGCTAAGTTTTTTTATTTTTTATTTTTTTTGAGACATGGTCTCATTCTGTCCCCCAGGCCAGGCTACGATGGTGCAATCTGTACTCGCTGCAACCTCCACCTCCTGGGTTCAAGCAATTCTCCTGCCTCCCAAGTAGCTGGGTCTACAGGTGTGTGCCCCCACGCCCTGCTAATTTTTATATTTTTGGTAGAGACTGGGTTTTGCCATGTTGCCCAGGCTGGTCTCAAATTCCTGACCACAAGTGATCTACTTGCCTCAGCCGCCCAAAGTGCTGGGATTACAGTCGTGAGCCGTGAGCCACTGTGCCCGGCCATAGGTAACTGTTTACTCCTTTAGAAAGACTGGGAAGGTCCTTTTGCTTCAAAATAGTAACCTTGCTTGAATTTATTTTATTCTTTGCTTAAAATTAATTAAGATAATAGGCCTCTTTTGAAGTACAAATACACTAGGAAATTTTAGAAATGATGATGGTTCTTAATAGTCACCCGTACTTTAAGGTGGATTATTTAATCAGATTGCTTTCTTCCTGTAAAATCAAACTGAAATCAGTGAATTGTTTTTAAGAGATTTGTATTTCAGAGCGATGAAAGGTTCAAGGAACTTTGGATCTTAGCACTTGGGATTGGGAAAGAAAAATTTCAAGTGGTGGGGCAGAAACTCAGAAAGGAGAATGTGAAACAAACTTTTCATAATTAACAGTTTTGGCTGGGTGCAGTGGCTCACGCCTGTAATCCCAACACTTTGGGAGGTCAAGGTGGGCGGATCACTTGAGGTCAGGAGTTTGAGACCAGCCTGGCCAACATGGTGAAACCCTGTCTCTACTAAAAATACAAAAATTAACCAGGCACAGTGGCGCATGCCTGTAATCCCAGCTACTCGGGAGGCTGAGGCAGGAGAATTGCTTGAACCCAGGAGGCAGAGGTTGCAGTGAGCTGAGATCTGCCACTGTACTCCAGCCTGGGTGAGAGTGAGACCCTGTTTCAAAAACAAAACAAAACAAAACCTAATTAACAATTTTGTTTAAGTCTGTTCCCATCTCCCCTTTCTTCCCAGAAAGCAGGTAAGAAAGGGTCAACCTTAAAAAAGCTTGAGGGAGAATGTGATCCCAGGAGAAACTTCCTGTAAGTGGAGGTCCCCAGTGTGACAGGGGCGTTTAGAACCTGAGCTTTGGAGAGCCCAAGAGTGTGCCAGTCCCCGGCCTTGGTGCTGAGCACACCCTGCTGGGACTCCTCAACCAAGTTCTGTGAACATCTAACTCTCAATAGGAGTAAGAAATGAGTTCTTTTCGTTTGCCTGAGTCTTAGGCCTTACAGTGAGAGTTCGTTGGATGAGATTGAACGGTATATGTTGCGTACCTGTTGTATGCTGGCCCTGATGCTGGACCCTGGGATTGAATTGCTAAGACATGGCACCAGTATTGATGGTACTCCCAGTCTAGCAGGGGAGAAAAAAGATCAGTGTATCTCTACTGTAGTTTGAGAAATGCTTGAAAGGAAATAGAGGATAGAGGAGCCACATTCTGAAGTTATTAATTCTGCAGAAAGTGGGGGGAACCCGTGATTCAGAGAAAGAGTAAAGAGGGATGACTGTTTAAGGGAGAGGCATTAAAATGAGAAAGTCCCCAGACAGTCAGTGGGAGAAAGAGCCTCAAGGCTGAGGAAACAGAATGAAGATACACCAGTAGCAATGAGGAGCATTAGTGCCTGTCCCATGGGGACATGGGGCCCCATTCAAAGGAGGGAAACACATATACATACACCCAGCTCTGGGGTCCATCGTCAAGTGATAGACTGTTGCGAGATGCTGTTGTTTATTAGGGACCTCGTACACGATAGATGCTGAGGAGGCTGCAGAATAGTGACTCATGACTCCTGCTCTCAAGTTTGCTGTAGCCAAATTAAGAGGACAAAAGTGACTCACGTGGAACAATAGCAGATAATACAAGTCCAGTGTATCCCTGGAGGTTTGTGGTAAAGATGAGTCCAGACAAGAGGAAATTGGGAAGGAAAGGAGAAGTGTAGCAGCAGTGCGGGCCTCTGGTGGGCACACGCGGAGAGGAAGGGATTAGCTCAGGGTGTGGGTGGGGATGGAGAGAAAGAACTGAGAAAAGGAAACAGTCAAAAAATCTTCCTTCCTGGAGCTGGAACTGGGGCCGGGGCTGGGGCTGGAGCTGTAGGGCATAGGGTGCAGGTGCAGGGAATGGGCCAGGCTAGTGAGCTAGAAAACGAGGCAAAAAAATTTCAACTTGAGTTGATTAAAATGCCTGGTCTCTGACAGCCTTTTCACAGAGCAGTCTAATTTACTACATGGTTTTATATGAAAGAAGAGAAAGTGGAAATTGAGGGCTAGGGGAAGGGAGCTGTAGCTGTCACCAGTGAATAAGCTGGTGATGGATGTGTGGCAACAGGAATGAAGTGAGAGAGAAGAAAGATACGACAGACAAGACACTTTTATCTGTGACTCTGAGATGTCGCTGGCTCTGTGTAACTGATAGCATCTGTCCACTGAGATCCGAAGGTCAGGCGGGGAGAGAACAGAGCCGAGACCCCGCTGTGCAGTCTCAGCCAACTCCCAGCCCCCAAAGGAATCCCAGGCACACTCATGTTTACGACACATGCTGCCACCTTTCGTTGCATTGAGATGATGAAGCAACTAATTATTTTTCTCTCTCTGTGTGTGTGGTTTATTACTTTCTTGATTTTAATTGATCTAGATCTTCTGAATTAGTTGGTTCTGGCCAAATGCAACAATTTATAGTTGGGTACAGATGCTAAGCACTTATGACTAAGCAACTATGGCGTCACCTGTGTGCCAGTATAATATTGGAGACATTTATGATTGGGGAGAAAATGAAACAATAAACCAAGGCTAAAACAAAACATTATAAAGGTAGTGTGAAATGAAATGAAAATCAATGACTACTTTGCCAAGGGTAAGTAAATCACTTTCTAGAGGAGCTGATACTGAAAGCCTGCACTGAGATTGGAAGCTCTTTCTGGGTACGAAGCCTGAGGAGGAGGGCAGTGGGAATGGCAGGAGCAAGTGGACCCTCTCGGTTTGAGCCTGGGCTTCTTCAGAACCTGCCACCCTCTCCCTGACTCCCTGCTTCTCCTGAGAGAACAGCTCTCAGAAAACCTCGTTCTTCCATTGTTGCTGAGGAAGGCTTGAATCTGGGCTATTACACTTTATGTTTCTTAATAAACTCCAGCTGGGGAGAAATTAAACTGGGACTACCCTACTTTGCCTTTTTCAAGTAAAAGAAATGTATAGGCTTCACCATTTCAACAATTGTCTGTCATGGTAGAATGCTTATAAATCCATATCCATGTGGTCACATGCTCAACCTCATGATAAAATGGCAAGCCTGACCAAATGCATGCGGTGTGGGGTGACCTCACAGGCCAAGTGGGAGTCCTTCTCCGTTATTTTTAATAACAACTTTATAGAGATATAATTTACATATCATAAAATTTACCCATTTAAGGTGTACCAGTTCAGTAGTTTTTTGTAAATCCAGAGGTGTGCAACTACCACCATCAATTTAGAACATTTTCATCCATCCAGAAAGAATCCTTGTATCCATTAGCAGTCACTTTTCATTTCCTTCCAACTCCCTCTCACCCTTCCATCCTCAGCCACCACTAAGCTACTTTCTGATTCTATGGATTTGCCTGTGCTGAACGTTTCATATCATTGGAATCACATCATATATTGTCTTTTGTGTCTGGCTTATGTCTTCAAGTTTCATCCGTGTTGTGGCATGTGGCAGTACTTCATTTTTTAAAAATCTGAAATAATATTCCATGACATGGACAGACCACATTTTATTTATCCATTTTTATCAGTTGGTAGGCATTTGGGTAGTTTCTACTTTATGGCTATTATGAATAATGCTGCTGTGAACTTTTGTGTGGGCTTGTGTTTTTAATTCTCTTAGGTGTATACCTAGGAGTGGAATTGCTGAGGTACATGGTAACTCTGTATTTAATCTTTGGAGGAACCACCTGAGTGTATCCCCAAGTGGCTCCACCACTTCATTATTAAGTATCCTCATTCCCTTCACCAAAAAAGGGGAAAAGACCAGCCTGAATTATTTTGCTGTAGTACAGGGATGATGTGTATTAACTAAAAAGAGAGAGAATTGGAATGACCTAAGAGTGGTTTTAGATATGATGTTATTCGTTTCCATCTCATTATCTGTACGTCTCAATACACTTTGGTTTGCTACCATGTAGCCTGGTTAACATTCTTATTTTTCCCCTTTCCCCAAGTTCCTGTTGTATGGCAGTGCTGTACCTGAGCTTGCTAGAATGGTAGTCACAGGCTGCATGTGGCTACTGAGTACTCGAAAATGTGGCTACTTGAACTTGAGATATGCAGCAAGTCTCAACTCCACCTTGAAGTTGGAAGACAAGATGAAAGAAAAAAAAATCTCTTAGCCGGATGCAGTGGCTCACATCTGTAATCCTAGTACTTTAGTAGGCCAAGGCAGGAGAATTGCTCAAGGTCAGGAATTCAAGACCAGTGTGGGGAACATAGCGAAATCCCGTCTCAATTAAAAAATTTAAAAATTAGAAGGACATGGTGGTGTACGCCTGTGGTCCTATCTACTCAGGAGGCTGAGGCAGGAGGATGACTTGAGCCCAGGAGTTTGAGGCTGCAGTGAGCTATGATCATGCCACTGCCATCCAGCCTGAGTGACAGAGCAAGACCCAGTCTCTAAAAGATAAAAATTAAAATTTTTAAATTAAAAAAAAAATCTTTCATAATAATTTTGTGTTGATTACATGTTGAGATGATAGTGTTTGGTGTCTATTGGGTTAAATAAAATTTATTATTAAAAATCATTTCACCTGTTTCCTTTTACCTTTTAATATTGCTACTAGAAAAATTGAAATTACACATGTGGCTTGCATTATGTTTCTATTGGGCAATGCTGTTATAGATGATTTTCAAGGCATGTTTTTTGAAGTACTGGAAAAATAAAATTAATTAGTCTAAATATCCTTTGGGTAAACTCAGCCAATTATTAGCAATTTTTTTCATCACTGCAGAAAGACCAGGAATCCGTTTGTTCCTTGAGTGAGAAGGTGAGTCAAAGAGATGCCAGTCAGCTTTAAGCAGTGAGTCTTGCCTGACCGACCAATAAACCTTCATTCAAAATCAGCTCATCACACAAATAGAAACGTGACCGTGAAGACATTAAAGCAAAGTCCTGTGATAATTGGATACAGTGCTTCTCTGACCCTCCCAGTGATATGTGCATCTAATAAGGGCTGGCCTGAGACAATGCCTATCTCTACTGTATAACCCAGGAGAGTGAGCGGTGGACACTGCAGACCCAAAAAGGAAAGAAGAGAGGATGCACATAGCAGACTGCTTGGGAGATGCTGGGGGAGGTTGGTGACTGGGTCATCCTTCAGCTAATGTGTGAATACTACTTAATTCTAGAGAATTGGCCCTGGGCTTCTCACGTGCCTTTTTGTTGCGGGTCAATGTTCAGGTTGTCAGGAAAGCTATATTGAAGGCATAACATACTTGGCAACTGTCTTTTGTAAAACACACATAATGTACTGGTGTTTTTAATCTCAAATATCTGGACATGAGGTTACTACTAGTGATTTCATGATTCAAAACAGAGAACAGACCTGTATTTTGGCAGCATCTCCAGGTAACATAATTTAGCTTGACTAAAGACCTTAAGACAGATAAATTCCTGCATTCAACTCCATGGGGAAAAAAACTTCTTCCCTTGGCTGAGGCTTTCACTAATGTGTAAAATGAAACTTGGGTGGGGGTGGGGGATTCAAAAGGTGACACAAAGTCCATAAAACCTTAGGCGTATAGTAAATGAATCCCGGTCTGTCTTGTGGCACATCCCGAGTGACCATGGAAGAAGAAGAATAAAATTTAGGTACGAGCTGGCCAATATTTTATTCTTGGCTGACAGCAGGGGGACTCCACGTGTGTTTCAATGAAGTCTCTTGTCAAAAACGTTCTTACTGTTTTACTGTGCTGCTTACTTGAGCTCACAGCCCAATCAAAATATCTGAGTCTATTTCTTTTTTTTCTCTTTTTTCCTTTTTTTCTCTGATGAGTTCTTATGTGAAGAATTCGGCAAGCTAATCAGTCATCACTCATCACTTGGCCATTTTAAAGGAGAAGCCTCAGGGCGGTCCCCCTGGGATGTCCTGAGAGGTCATGATGGTTTACTGGAAAAGAAGATAATTAAGAGACAACAATCTGATTAGCTAATATGTGTGTTGAACACATGTATTTTGTTGGATTCCCAGACTGGTTTCAGGGTTATCCGTATGAGCAATCATCTCCTTTGAGACGGTACTAAGCATCCATTTCTCTCCTGTACTCTCATAGCTGAGAGGCATGGCAGAGGCAGGAAATTCTGTCTTGGCCCTGGCTCTGCTTCCACCATTGAAGCTTCTGGAAGGTGCAGAAGGGTTAGACACAGGCATTCCGGTGTGCATAGGGCACCTGCTGCACTAGATATGCAAAGAAAGCTGCGCTGGGGCCTCTTGATATGGACCTGGCTTTGGTAGAGTTTTAGAGTAGACAGAAATGGTTATAAATGCCCCTCATATCTCCTCTCAGGTTTTACATACCTCCCAGTGAAGAAAGCTGTCTGATTTACAATGTCACTTATAAATCTGTTCCTTACATGTGTCCCAGACATTCTGCATGCTAACTCTTCCAAGTGGTCATTCATTCAAAAGTAGACTTTTCTGATGGGCACTGCTTAACTCCAAAGAGGACACAGCAAATAACTTTCCAGACTTATGGCAGATTGACATTAACTGGACAGCAAGTTTTGTTGGCGTCTTTCAAATCTTAAGGGGGTTTTCTCTGTCTGAACCTAAGAGCCATCTGTCCTGAATCAATCCAGACCCCTCATTAGAGTCTGGGTGATCCAGCTGTAGCCACCAGTTTTTCAGATAGCAAGTAAAAGTTATCTGAGTGCCAGGTCTGGTGGCTCATGCGTGTAATCCCGGCTGCTCAAGAGGCCAAGGAGGGAGGATAGCTTGAGTCCAGGAGTTCAAGACCAGCCTGGACAACACAGGGAGACCTCGCCACCCTGGCCCCTGTCTCTACAAAAAATAAAAAATTAGCCTGGAATGGTGGAGTATGCCATGGTCCCAGCTACTTGAAAGGCTGAGGTGGGAGGATCACTTGAGCCTGGGAGGTCAAGGCTGCAGCGAACCATGATCGTGCCACTGCACTCAGCCTGGGTGACAGAACAAGACCCTGTCTCAAAACAAACAAACAAACAAAAAGTTATCTGAATACCTCGTGTGCAAAATGAGAAGTTCATGAGTGCAGTGGTGGACCAGAAATGAAACTGGGGCAAATGTCTTCATGTGGGAGAGAGAAGTCTTGAGGAGTGATCATATGGAGACAGAGTCTGTGATCCTAAGGTCTGGCAGACAACAGTTTAGATGAAGAGGTCCAAAATAACGAGGGGCTTTTGAACAGGTGGTCTGTCCAGTAGTGGGAGAAGGTACCCCATCAGGGAGTCCTCAGCTCCTAGGTCTTGAGCTGCCACCGATTCACAGAAGCGAAGGCTGCCTTCAGAAAATGGGGCTGGACAACCAGGAACAGCAGTTTGCTGATGCCTGTGGCTACAGGAGAGGGCCAACCCGGATCGTTCAGGTGCACTTCTCTCCCCTCCTCAGCCCACCCCCGTGTGTTCTCAGTTGTCTGGGTAAGTCAGCAAGCTCAGCTGGGGAAAGGAGAGTTGCTCTGAATTACCAGAAATCTGTGTCTGTTCAAACACGGGATTAAATTCAGTAGCAGTTAAAATGATCCTTGCTTTCTTAACATGAGAAACAAAAATATGTCCTTAGTGAGATGCTCCAAGGGTAAGTTAGGAAATTAGTGCTAGAGTTTCTGGTCCTGATGAGGTCCTCTGTGAGCTTCTTAAAAATACTTATGGAAAACAGTAAAATAACTGCAAATGGACAAAATCAGATCACAAGTGAGCTGAATGTTTTTCTCTTTTTCCAACTTTTGGACTTGAGGTTTATCTAACATTAGAGTCCTCCTTTTGCCTGAACTTTTCTGACAGGGTATGGCCAGTCCGTTTGCCACAAAGAAAATGCAGTGCTTCTGGCAAACCACATCTTTGTGCAGTCGTAGACATGTTTATGTAACTCAGTCAGAAGAACTTACATACATTTCCAATTCTGCAAACTTACTGTAACTGTTGGAAAACTACCTGTGTCCTGCCAGTAAGATATGCCGTCTCCTCAGTCGTAAGCACTGAACAGTCAAGGATCAGCTACCGTTGGCAGTCACGTTGAAAAGTGTGCCACGGAGGAGGTTTGTTTTCATTCTGCCCCGCTTGGTATAGAGGGTTGCGAAGAGCAGAAAGTCGGAAACAGCTGAGACATTTTGCAACTCTTGGGACTAGGAAGCCCTTCATGGAAGAGTCTAGTTAGCTTCATGTACACCTCATTTTAAGCATATAAACACCAGGCTTTGTGGGCATCCATTTGGCAACTGCTCATCAAACTCCACCAAAAGACCGTTTACAGATTTTAACAGTTGTGTCCTCTTTTCGCAGAGATGGGGGAGCTCTAATCAAAGTGATTTGGGCCCACTTTTGGGATGTGTGTGCTTTGCTTAAATACTGTACTTGCCTTCATCAGCTCCAGCATGTGACGCGGACATTCTTCAAGGCAGGGTTAAAAACATCTGCAGCCTAGAAATCAGCAGAGCTCCCCAGGGAGGGTGTTAAATCCAGAGTGTGCTGATCTGTTTCCTGTCTTTGTTATGATTTCTTCACTGTAACTGAATATCCTTCGGCGCTGCAGTGCCTGGGTACTCAGTGCAGCTGTGTCAGCAGGCCGAGGACTGTTAGCTTAGGGGGCTCCGTTCCCATTTACGCAGCTCGCGTCCATAATCCCAGTCAAGCCTATTCGTTCACAGGGTAAGCTGCGCCTTAACTGCAGATCTGCAGGCCTCCCTGTGCAGCCATGCTGTTACATGTAATCTAATTAAGATTAATTAAGAGGAAGAGCAGTTACCTAGCTGCACTGATCCTTGCCAAGAGAAAACCCGCGGAAATGTGAACAAACCACCATCCTAACAAAATGCCATGAAAATGCTGCAGAAAAGCAGTAAAATACTGTATTTAAGCCGAGAAATGGGAGGGCTGAGCACTTCACCAGGAGAGAGAGTGCGGGCTCAGGGTCATCAGGTATAGGGGCATGCCTGCCTAGCTCTTCCTTTCTGGGTAGAGCTCTGATCTTGCCAAACAGCCTTTGCTCCTCATGAACAATCTCTCCAGACTCAAAATAGCGAGCAGCCAAGGGGCTGCCACTGCTCGCGGTCCACAGCGCCGTCAGCGGGCTGCTCTTTGTTGGAGGAGAAAATACGCCTTCTGGAAATCTTACAGGTTACATCGTTTATTCTCAAAACACAACATCAGCTGCCAGTGGGTTTCCAGTAAGCTGCAAGAGCATTTAACCCAAATGGGTTTGTGACCTTCCTAAGCGGAGGTGTGGGAAGGCTCTGGTGAAGTGTGGGGAACAGATCGTCGGTAACGCAGAAGTCATCCTGCTGTTCCGACACTGGAGGCAGAGCCCGGCCAGCTGAGTATTTCTCCAGAGGATGTTTCTGGGCAGCCTTTCCCTCCTTGTGTAAAGCGTCTCATCTGTGTGGGCCTGGTTTATGAGCGCAAGTTGCTCGTGGCACATGATTGGCCCTAACTCCCCGGTGCTTTCCGGCACTCTTCAACCAGCGAGGGGTTTGTGTTTTGTACAAAGGTTGTGGAACTAGAGACAGCATAACGCCAAGAACTATTTTCGGTCTTCATTGAGAAGTCAGACTGGGCAGAGCTACAATGGGCCTGTTGGGTTTTAATGCTGTCGTGCCTACCTCTGTGAGACAGGACGAAGGTGGAAGTCAAATGTTTTTCTCCATTCTTTGCCCAGGTTCAATTCAGAAAAGTACTAAAATGCTCCATAGCAGGTACTGCAAGACCCTCTTAAACCAGCCAGCCTCCCGCCACCTGCTTTGTCCTACCACCTGAGGGCTGACATGTGGTCTGATTTCATACCCTGCCTGGGTTGTGCCTGATACACTTAAGTATTGTGTCAGTTAAAGTATGCTGTGCTGAGCACTATTTACAATAGCAAAGACTTGGAACCAACCCAAATGCCCACTAATGGGCAAAGAAAACGTGACACATATACACCATGGAATACTATGCAGCCATAAAAAAGAATGAGATCATGTCTTTGCAGGGACATGGATGGAGCTGGAATCCATCATTCTCAGCAAACTAACACAAGAACAGAAAACCAAACACTGCATGTTCTCACTTATAAGTGGGAGTTGAACAATGAGAACACATGGACACAGGGAGGGGAACGTCACATACCGGGGCCTGTTGGGGGGTGTGGAGCAAGGGGAGGGAGAGCATTAGGACAAATACCTAATGCATGCAGGGCCTGAAACCTAGATGACGGGTTGATGGGTGCAG
>NW_012105475.1:5481261-5483525 GCF_000951045.1 Mandrillus leucophaeus
CACGCCCAGCTACTTTTTGTATTTTTAGTAGAGATGGGGTTTTGCCATGTTGGCCAGGCTGGTCTTGAACTCCTGACCTCAGGTGATTCACCTGCCTTAGCCTCCCAAAGAGCTGGGATTACAGGTGTGAGCCACCGCGCCTGGCTGATGAGTGTCTGTGTTAGATGGGGTGGTTAGAAAAGGCCTCTGGGAGGAGGTCATGTGGGAGTGGGGACAAGAACAGAGTGAGGGAGGCTGTGATTTGGGAAGTGCATCGTAGCTTCATGGTGTGTGGTAAGTAAAAAGTCCCTTAGGTGGAAACAGCATGGAATGTTCTAGGAATAGAACTAAGCCAGATGTAGCTACAATAGAGTGGAGGGGAGATGGAGGAGATGACATCAAGAAATAGGAGGGCTAGAATATGTTAAGACCAGGGGGCCCATGGGGAGGGCTTTGGAGTCTGTGGAAAGCCTTTGGAGGACTCAACTAGAGAACAGACGTGTTTCATAACGTAACCCCCACTGACTGCTGAAGCGAGGAAGCAGGGAGATCTGTCGGAGGTTGTGCCTCCAAACTAAATGAGAGGTGATGGTGTCTTTGATTAGGACACTGGTCCTGGAGATGCTGAGAAGTGATAAGATTCGGGATGTATTTTAGAGGCAGAGCTGACCAGGCTTGCTGATGTGGCTATCAGGGAAAGAGTGAGATTAAGGGTGACTTTTAGGTGCTTGAGCTAAGCGTCTTGCTGAACAGGGGTACATTTATTGAAGGGAGGAGCAGATTTTGAATTTTGTCTTAATTATGTCAAGTTTGCAATGCTTATTGTACATTCAGTGGAGTATAATTGCATGAGTCTGGAGCTGAGTCGAGAAGTTGTGGCTGCACATAAAAATTAGGAGTCTTCAGCATAGAGCCCAGGGTCTGGATGAGACCACAGAAGAAGAGAGCATAGACAGGGAAGGTGAGGGCTGAGGACTGAGCCCTGGGGCATTATTTAAGTTGAGAAGAGGAGGGAGAACTTAGCATTTAGCACTGACAAATCTAAATCCTGTATGTCTAGTTCCTTCACTCCCAACCGCACAGCTTTGTGTTCTATCTCCATCTTTGTCTCTGCCTCTCTCTTTCTCTGCATGTGGGTACCAGAGGTGGGGGGAGGTGGTCGTCAGGGGAAACTGGCTGATAATTTTCCTCTTCCTCCTCCTTCCTCCTTCCTCCTCCTTTTCATTTTCCACTTTCTCTTCTTTCTTCCTTCTCCCTCCTCCTTTCTTTCTTAATTCTTAAATTCTAGAAATCCCCAACCTGGCCAGGAGTGCCTGTTATCCTTGTGTCTTCTAGCATATCCCTGTCTTTAGTGATCTCCAAAACAAGCCAGTGACACTGATCATACGATGCTAATTTAGAATTCTTGCTTGCTAAATTCACTGACACATCTTAGGAGGGGAAGTTGGACTGGGGTGGAGAAAGAAGCAAAATAAACCACCAAACCCCAGAGACCTCTCTTTGTTGTTCAGAAGTTCTCCTGTGTATCAGAAGATGGACTTGGCAGTGTGTAATAAAAGATGACTCTGGTTTCCTGCTGGTTTTTAGGATGATGTCTTTTGGTTACATTCTTTCAACTTGTAAAATATTAACTTCCAATTCCCATGGGGGAGGACCCCTGAGTGGTGCTATTCAGTGGGACAGAATCACAGCATTCTTTCCCACCTCCTCAGCCGCCCTCTGCTCCACTTGGAAGCACCTGTGGCCAAAGCTCATAGGCACTTATGTGGCAGGAAGAACAGATGTGAAGTTCAGTGGAAAAGAAATACAACACAAATTGGCAGAACACAGTAACTTAAAAAATAAATCTGAAAGTCAGTCCTGGAGAGCCCATCTTTGGGTCCTGGTGTGATTGGAAAGATTTTGGTTTTGTTGGGGTAATAGCAGCTGATCTTTTGTCCTCCCACAGAATCCTGCCAGAGCCAACACTTGGAAGCACACAGCTAATGAGAAGATTTCTTCCAAGGTTCTTAACCAAATGCTCTTTGATGGTGGTGGTTGTGAGGAGGAGGAAGATGCTTCTGCTGAAGAGGGGGTTCCTAGAAGCAGCAACCAAAGCCCTTAAAAGAATCTACAGTGATCATTATATAGCCACCATTTAGTGAGAGCTTACCATATGCCAGGCACTGTGCTCTACTCCCCGTTTCATTTCAGTTAATTCTTACTATGGCTCTATAAGGAAAGTATCCCATTTTATCAATGAGAAAGCTGAGGCTTAAGGAGGTTGTATAAATTGCCCAAAGTTA
>NW_012105475.1:5486968-5487608 GCF_000951045.1 Mandrillus leucophaeus
AAAACAAAACAAAAATAAAGTATGCTGTGCTGTGTTTACCACATTGTAACATCACAGTGCCTTTCATTTCTATTTATCTCCCAGTGTAACTTTCCACTTTTGCAGCCACGGAATGGGATACAGTGATCTTCAGCCTTGTTTCTCTCTGGCCTTCTTGAAGGATGCTCTGGGTTTGTGCTAATAAAGGTGGCCCTACTGGTGAGGGGATGGGAATGTTTGTGGCAGGAGTAAAATCAGAAGCATCTGTGATTATCAAGTATGATTTTGTCAACATGTGTCTTTCATCTCTTTGAAAATAAAACTCAAAATTCTGAGTATAGGAAGCCTTTTCTAGCCAGTCCAAATGGCTCAACGTTTATTTGTTCAGCTGTTTATTGAGTATCTGTCATAGGCCAGACGCTGTTTTAGGCTCTGGGAATAGTTGTAGAACGAGACAGAAAAGACCTGACCTCATGGCAGATGGGAAGACAGGTAACAAACTAATCGAAAACCGTCATTCAAATAGTGATAAATGCTATGGAGAGGATGAGGACTAGGGAGCAATAGAGAGGAGTGGCTATTTTATTTTATTTTTTGGAGACGGAGTCTCACTTTTATCTCCCAGGCTGGAGTGCAATGGTGTGATCTTGGCTCACTGCAA
>NW_012105475.1:5490358-5491261 GCF_000951045.1 Mandrillus leucophaeus
CAGTTAATTCTTACTATGGCTCTATAAGGAAAGTATCCCATTTTATCAATGAGAAAGCTGAGGCTTAAGGAGGTTGTATAAATTGCCCAAAGTTACAGGCCAGTAGTTGGTAGAAGTTTGAAACCACATTTGCTTTCAGAACCCAAGCTCTTAATCTAAATCGTATATTGAGCACCAGGTGCACAATCAAGTTTTTTTCCAACACAGTGTATGTGAGTGATCATTGATGCCAGTGAAATTTGTTCTCTCAACAATATCTATTCTGCTTAACACTAGATCACGTATAGTTGGGCATTTAAAGATATGTGATGCTATTCTTTTTCTCGAGCAAGTTACCATCTAGGTATGAGAAAAGGCTTCATCTTTAAAAAATAGAGAAGAGGTTAAGGCTGTATGTGATGAAGTGCCACAAAGGTCTCTGAAATGCCTTCCAGGCCTTCTCCCCATTGTTTTGGATATTATTAATAGCACTTGGCTCCTCTTTACTTATGTGAATTTGTGTGGGCAGCTTGATTTCCTCCTCCTGGAAATGGGCTTTTCTTTTTTACCACATGGCCAGGCTGCAAATTTTCCAAACTTTTACACTCTGCTTCCCTTTTAAATATAAGTTCCAATTTCAGGTCATTTCTTTTCTCTCTCTCTCTCTCTCTCTCTTTTTTTTTTTTTTTTTTTGAGGCAGAGTCTCACTCTTTCATCCAGGCTGGAGTGCAATGGCGTGATCTCGGCTCACTGCAATCTCTGCCTCCCAGGCTCAAGTGATTCTCCTGCCTCAGCCTCCCAAGTAGTGGGGATTACAAGTGCCTGCCACCACGCCCAGCTACTTTTTGTATTTTTAGTAGAGATGGGGTTTTGCCATGTTGGCCAGGCTGGTCTTGAACTCCTGACCTCAGGTGATTCACCTGC
>NW_012105475.1:5491311-5529754 GCF_000951045.1 Mandrillus leucophaeus
TTTTTTTTTTTTTTTTTTTGAGGCAGAGTCTCACTCTTTCATCCAGGCTGGAGTGCAATGGCGTGATCTCGGCTCACTGCAACCTCCGCCTCCCAGGTTCCAGCAATTCTCCTGCCTCAGCCTCCTAAGTATCTGGGACTACAGGCGCGTGCCACCACACCCGATTAATTTTTGTGTTTTTTAGTAGAGACGGGATTTCACCATATTGGCCAGGCTGGTCTCAAACTCCTGACCTTGTGATCCACCCACCTCGGCCTCCCAAAGTGCTGGGATTGCAGGTGTGAGCCACCGCACCCAGCCTTTGGGTCATTTCTTTGCTCATGCATATGAATATAGGTTGTTAGAAGCAGCCAGGCCACATCGTGAATGCTTTGCTGCTTTGAAGTTTCTTCCACCAGATACCCCAAATTTTCCAAACGTTTACACTCCACTTCCCTTTTAAATATAAGCTCTAATTTCAGATCATTTGGGTGGAAAAGTCCAGCAGTCAGTAAGATGTGAATCTGAAGTCCACAGTAGGGGAAATGGTCAGAACATATGTGAGAATGAAAACCATGAGAATGGATGTGATCATTGACAGGGAGCAGGCAGAAGACGGGAGCAGGAGTCAAGGACAGAGCCCTGGGGCGTGCCTACTTGAAAGAGGTGTATGGAGGTGTATGTTCATTCATATGCTCATGCATATGAACACAGGCTGTTAGAAGCAACCAAGCCACATCTTGAATGCTTTGCTGCTTAGTAGTTTCTTCCACCAGATACCCTAAATCATCACTCTTAAGTTCAAAGTTCTACAGATCCCTAAAGCAGGGGCACAGTGTGGCCAGACTCTTTGCTAAAGCATGGCAAAAGTGGCCTTTACTCCAGTTCCCAGTAAATTTCTCATTTCCATCTGAGACCTCCTCAACCTGGCCTTCACTGTCCATGTCACTATCAGCATTTTGGTCACAACGATTTAACAAGTCTATAGGAAGTTCCAAATTGTCCTTCATCTTGCTGTCTTCTTCTGAGCCCTCCACACTCCTCCAACCTCTGCCCATTACCCAGTTCCAAAGTCACTTTGATATTTTCAAGTATCTTTGTAGCAATGCTCTAGTCCTCAGTACCAATTTTCTGTATTAGTTCTTGCACTACTATAAAGAAATACCTGACACTAGGTAATTTATAAAGAAAAGAGGTTTAATTGGCTCACATGCTGCAAGCTGTACAGGAAGCATAGCAGCAGCTTCTAAGGAAGCCTCAGGAAACTTAAAATCATGGTAGTAGGTGAAGGGGAAGCAGGCACATCTTACATGGCCAGAGCAGGAGGAAGGTGGGGGAGATGTCACACACTTGTAAACAACCAGATCTCAGATACAGTGATACAGTGTATCACTCATGATACAGTGCCAAGGGGGTCTGGTGCTAAACCATTCATGAGAACTCTGCCCTTGTGATCCAATCACTAAACACTGGGGATTACAAATCGACATGAGATTTGATGGAGACACAGATCCCGAACCATATCAATGACCCAGTGAAATAGGCTGAAAAGACATTTTCCGAGAGCTAGAAGGAGAACCAAAAGAGTGTGATGTCATGGAAGCCAAGAGAGTTTTAACAAAGTCCTTGTGTTTTCATCAGTAATTTTGTTCTGTATCAGTGTTTTCCCTTTATGTAACATAAATGTCCACTAATGCAAGTGAAGGCAATCTATGCCTAATTTCTTCATTAAATGTTCTACTAATAAATGATTTACTGACAAAATGAAATTACGTAACTGAAAAGGTTTAAAAATGATAAGAAATATCCCAGTGGAAGCTATTTTTTAGTAATGTTATTACTGTCAGTAACAACATTATTTTCAAAATGTTATGTAATTTTTGAGAATACACTTAAAAAAAAAAAAAAAGACCATTTCCTGGCTAGAGCTACACCAGAGGTTTTGTTTTTGTTTTTTTTAAATTATACTTTAAGTTCTAGGGTACATGTGCACAACCTGCAGGTTTGTTACATCTGTATACATGTGCCATGTTGGTGTGCTGCACCCATTAACTTGTCATTTACATTAGGTGTATCTCCTAATGCTATCCTTCCCCCCTCCCCCGACCCCACGACAGGCCCCAGTGTGTGATGTTCCCCACCCTGTGTCCAAGTGTTCTCGTTGTTCAATTCCCACTTACGAGTGAGAACGTGCGGGAGCTACGCCAGGGTTAGTATCAAGGTACGGCCAGCTGCTTTGCAGCAGAAACGGGAAGCTGGGTCTGAGCAGGAGAGCACAAGTGTTTTGATAAAGTGGCTCAGACATTTTCATCTTGAGATCTGTCTGTGTGCCACAGGTATTCCAAGAGTAACCTAGCATCCTGCTTTTCTTACAAGAATGTAGGTTGCGTTAATTTGAGTCCTCTAAACAGCAGTCCCCAACCTTTTGGCACCAGAGACTGGTTTCATGTGGAAGACACTTTTTCCATGGATGGTGGCAGGTGGGGGTTGATTTCATTAGGCATTAGAGTCTCATAAGGAGTGTGCAGCGTGAGTTCCTTACATGTGCAGTTCACAGTAGGACTTGTGCTCCTGTGATAATTCAATGCTGCCGCTGATCTGACAGGAGATGGAGCTCAGGCGATGATGCTTGCTTGCCTGCCTCTCACCTTCTTATGTGTGGCCCAGTTCCTAACAGGTTGTGTACAGGTCTGCGGCACATGGGTTAGGGACCACTGCTCTAGAAAGCAGAAGCCAAGACAGAAGTATGAGAGGTTTGGTGGTGGAAACAACTGTGGACAATACCGGGATGAGACTGCCCGAATAACCAGGTCGAGCCTTCACATGATGACACAGGTCCAACACCTTTTAAAAGAGAGGAGGTAAAAAGGAGAGTTGGATATGAAGAATCTCAGACTGCAGCACAGCTCTGCGAAAGTCTCAGCCACGTACATGGGTGCCCGGGAGCAGAGATTACCTGTTAGAAGGACCCCATGAGGGGCAGAAGTGACCTGGCTCTCGTGTCCCTGCCATGCTCCATCATTGGCTGTGAGCAGACCCTGCCCGGACTGTGTGGCCTCGGCAGGAATCACGTGGCAGATTGAGAGGGGCAGTGCTGGAGGCTGTCAGCTGGCTAGGTGTCCCTTACTGCCGAATAGCTTACTGAGGGTGTACCTCCGTGGCCACCTAGTGAGTCCCTTTCTCTAAAAGCAGTTCAGTATGGGAGTCCCTGGGAGAGAGTTTGCTGCCGAAGGTTCATTCCGGTGACCCATAAAGCAACTGACGGCTTTGCAGAGTTTGTTTCCATTGTGTTGCAGTCCTCTTCAAAACAAGTTTTGGCACTTTCAATGCCAACTAGAGTGTAAACTATAGTTTAGAGTGACTAGAGTGTAAACAACAGTAAGTGGAGCAGATTTCCTCTCAACTTAGCCTCAAAGATAACCTCTCACACTAGAGTTATTTTTTTACCTAATACTTTTTTTTTTCTGGTTACTGAAATCATACACACTTACTATAACAATCTATAGAAATGTGTAACTTAGAGAATTAAAGTCTTCTGTAACACTCTATCCCAAAATATAATCATTGTTTTAAAAAGGTATGTATTCTACCTTAAAGTCCACTGTTATTATTATATTTTACTGTAACATTCTAATTATAATTTTTTAAATAATTTTTAGGTTTCAGTATGATTTCAATGAAAGATGAATTCTAGCAAACAGTATTTATTCTCCTTTCCCCCTCTGGGTGTCATTTCTTTAGGAATAGAAAAATGACCTTGTTTTGTGTATCTAGCCAACAATTCTTTTTAATATTTGTGAATATACCAAATGTACAATATTCCTTCAACTGAAATAACTTTTTAAAAGAAGCAGAATTTATTCCTCCATGTGCTATAACAAAAGATATTGCTTTATTTTCATGAGGTTTGGGTACAGTATAGTAAATTTAAAAATCTTTTGAACTCATTAAAATGGTCTTTGTACCTATATAATAGAAAAGGATCTGTTAAAAAAAATTCTTGCCACAAATTCCTTTTGATCATTTTCATTTACTTAATTGCTCTAATTTATGCTTATTTTGGTCCCCTGACAACCTAATTAACCTCACAGACTTCTCATTTTATTCAAAGTCCACCAGCAGTTGGTTCTTTTGAATACTACCCCTCCTTTGGACTCCACAGGAATTTGGACAATAATTGTGATGGGTTTGGCAGGGGCATGGGGGTTGGGCTGCTCATATGTTATGAAAAGCCTTAGTAGAGAAAAATTACATTTCAAGTTAATTTGTTTTTACATAACAGAGTCTGGGCCTAAGCTTTCCTTCACCACATACCCATTGAGGGTTTTAGGAAGTCAACATGTTTACACTGTATCTTAAGTCAAGGGCCCTGTTTTTATACCGGGTTTGCCAAACCAAGTTCTACTACAGTGGTGTTCTGCCAGCACAAAGATTACAGGATCAGACCTTAGCGAACGCTCGTTTGCCAGAGTCATGTTTTATCTATTCAACCCCAACCGCCCTGATTCATTTTGGAAAGTCTACTCTGTTTATCCCACGATGATGACAAAGTGGTTAAAAAAGAAGATTACTACAAAAAGTGATATTTTCAAGAGAGACACAAAGGCACTGATACAGACAGGCTTCAGAGAAAGGCAAGCTTTGTGGCACCACTTGGGTATTTGAAAGCAGCACAATTATTGTTTGGCAGTCACAGGAGTACAACATTTTCCCATTGAACTTTTTGGATACATATTTTCACACACACTGTTCCCGAAAGTCAGATTCTCTCCTCCATCCCACCCCCCAACCCAAATTACAATTTACTTTGACTGCTGGCTGCTTTTGAAAAGAATTCTGAAAGTGATTGACCGTTACCAAAGATGAAGGTTGTAGTTTTTCTCCTGATATGATAATATTATTGATACATTCTTGCTATAGGGGAGGAAAAGTGATCAATAGCTTTATGCTTAGTAAAATGAGAGAGGACAGAACTTGCAATTTAATGGTTTTACCTTTATGTTTGCTACATATTAGCAAAATATCCAAGCTTTGGAAACTGTGTTTCCTTGTAATATTGTCAAGTATATGTGGAGAGGTGAATTTCACAAAAGGAGAAACTGGGATTATCCTATCCCACTTTTTACAGTGGCTCATAAAGAGCAATGTACTAGATTCTCAGCACACGCAGGTTATGGATTGCTGTTTTTCCTGGAGTGCCTGTATGGTGGATCTGTTTCACTTGGTCTGGCATAGGAGTCAGATTCTATTTGCAAAGCCAGACTGGGTGGCCTCTGCTCAGCACGCCAGGCAAGAGCTGTGGGTTAATTTCCAGAAGTGGCAGGCTGCTCCCGTTTCCCTCCACCTCCTTGAGAAACAGAGGAAGTTCATGCTGCCCCAGGGGAAGTTGAAGGGATGTCCGATGGCCTCTGATTAAGTCACATCCTGCTCAAGAAGCCCGATCTCTTCCCATGTAGGAAGGTGCCACTGACACAGTATCTCTTAGATGGCATAATCGTAGATGACCCTGAATTATGTATAGAAAAGGGGCTTTACTGGAAGACACTATTTTTGTTGGTTAACAAAGGGCTGTAAGCCAAGTAAAGCCTGAATGTGTGTGTCACCTGCATAGTGTGAAGAGGCTTTCATAGGGAGAGATTCCAAATGTGACTATCTGACCTAAAGGCCATGTAATTCCCATGGTGAAGTCCCTCCCTCCAAGCACAGGAGCCAGAGGAGCCCTTAAACAGTCGTCCTCTTGGACGTGGAAAGATAAACAATATAAATAATCAAGAATAACTGTTCAGGTGGTACTGAGCACTCTAGGTAAACTGTCAGGAGTTGAACATAGTTAATTTTTTCAAAAGCCTATTGATGTGTTTGTGTGCCTCAGGACCTTTAAATTCTGAAGATAAATGGATAGAACGATTCAGGATGATTTAGGGAGAAGGCAGATGGAAAATGGGAATGAAATACATGCCTTTTTGTTTGTTTTTAGGGGTGCTCAGTCATAAACATGAAAGGCTGAGAAAATGCTGCATTGTGTAAGATCAACTGGACTTGTTTTAATAAGACAATAATTTGCAATTAGTAAACCATTTTATACAAATAGTGCTAAAACTTTGGAAGGTCTTCAATCTTCTGGGCTCAAGCAATCTTCCCACCTCAGCCTCCCAAGTAACTGGGACCACAGGTGTGTGCTACCATGCCTGGCTACTTAAAACAATTTTTTTTTTTTTTTTTTAACAGAGATAGGGTCTTGCTCTGTTCCCCAGGCTGGTCTTGAACTCCTGGGCTCAAGTAATCCTCCTGCTTTGGCCTCCCAAAGTGCTGGGATTACAGACGTGAGACACTGCGCTTGGCCCAAAAATGGTTTTTATAGTAAAAATACAAATATCATAACAATCTGGCAGTTCCTCAGAATTGAATATAAAGTTTTCATATGACCCAGTAGTTTCACTCTTAGGGGGGTGTGTGTGTGTGTATGTATACATATATGTGCACACACACATATATACACCAAGGAGAAATTAACACATACCCACATAAACACTTGTACATGAATGTTCATAACAGCATTATTCATAACAGTGAAAAAGCGAAAGCAACCCAAATGTCTACCAACCGGTAAATTACAAATAAATAAAATGCAGAATATACATACAGTGGAGTATTACTCATAAAAAAGGCAGTATTGGTACATGCTGCAACATGTGTGAACCTTAAAACTCTTATGCTGAGTGAAAGAAGCCAGGCACAAAAGGCCACATATTATAATTCTATTTATGTGAAATGTTCAGAACAAGCAAATCTATAGGGACAAAAAGTAGATTAGGCTGAGTGCAGTGGCTCACGCCTGTAATCCCTACACTTTGGGAGGCTGAGGCAGGCAGATCACTTGAGCTCAGGAGTTTGAGACCAGCCTGGGCAACATGGTGAAACCCTGTCTCAACAAAAAAGCTGGGTGTGGTTGTGCACACCTGTAATCCCAGCTGCTCAGGAGGCTGAGGCAAAGGAATCACTTGAGCCCAGGAGGCTAAGGGAGGCAGTGAGCCAAAATTGCACCACTGCAATCCAGCCTGGGTGACAGGAGTAAAACTCTGTCTCAAAAAAGAAAAAAAAAAAAAAAATGTAGATTAGTGGTTTTCTGGGGGCTGGCAGAGGTATGGGATTTATTTTTGGTGTGATGAAAATATTATAAAATTGGTTATAGTGTTGGATGCACAACTCTTTGAATATACTAAAAACCATAGAATTGTATACTTTAGATGGGCACATTGTATGTTGTGGGGATTATATCTCAATAAACTGTTGTGTTTAAAAACATAACAGATAACTGTCAGGTCTGCCTCATTGGAATTTCATAATTTGGCATAATCGGGGCTCAAACAAATGAGGTCTTGTGTTGCAAATATAGGCAACATCTGCAAGTTACCAGGAGCAAAGTTGAGAAATGGTAGCTGTAACCTAGGAGGGATGGGTAATGATTTTTCCAGGATGCTCTGAAATCCGCACTAAATGGAATCTGCTGGTGCATACTTGATGCCACATTGAAAGAACAGTTGCATGTTATTGCACTCTCTGGCACACATTTCAGTGAGTTCTCCATATGAAAATTACTGCCCTGGTCAGATTTGATTACTTTATGATATGTTCACCCCAGAGTGCCAAATTTCATGCAGGAAAACCATTTTCAACAGGAAGAAATGAACTGTGACTATCCTAAGAAGAGGGCGACAAGTCATATTTGACCTTCATTTAAAAATAATACGTAAGGAAAAATATCTTAATAAATAGAAATAGCTTAAGCTGACAAACATGAAACATAAAAAACCAAGCATATAGTACTTTCCTAGATCTGGAAAAGCATTGCTCACTCAGTCATGCATACCCTTCAAAACTGCAGTTACTATGGGCTTGAGACCCCGTAGGATGATTGGAGGCTATTGTTTCTGACAACTTAAATTTCTTGCCTTAAGGCAATATGGAAATATCACATGTTGATCCCATTTGTTTGCAGATATATCTTTTTTAAAATAAAAGTTGTTTTCACATTGGAGATCGTTTTCTTGTTTTCGAGCCTATATTTTAACCTATTTTAACCTTTTCTCTCCCTTCTCTACCTCACCCCCACCTCCAAAAAATTAAACTCTTGCTCCATAAACAAAGCTGAGAGCGTGAGGATAGGAAGCCACTTCTGAGGATATCATTTCAAAATTATATTAATGTCATGAAAACTGCTTCTTGTATTTTACACTGAAATGTGAATATGGGCTTATATTTTCTATTGGCGTGGTTATTCTCGGTACTTATGGTGTAGAATTTTTAGGTTTAACTTCAATTATGTATTGTTTTTACCTGCCACAGCATTTTCACTGGATCAGCCCCCAGATATAGATTCTAGACTCTATCCCAGTGATCTCCAAAGTATGGTATAAACATAAAATAAACAAAAATAAACATTTGTTTATTTTCTATCTGAAAAAGAGTTAATTTATAATACTATTGAATGTATCCATCATCGTAGTGTATGTATATAATTTATAAATAAATATGTGCATACTGAAGGATGCCTGCTCATACTTGTTTCTGATGAGGTTGTTTCATGAAAAAGTTTGGAGATCCCTTGTGTTAGTCCATTCTTGCATTGCTATAAAGAAATACCCGAGGCTGGGTAATTTATAAATAAAAGAGGTTTAATTGGCTCCCAGTTGTACCTGCTGTACAAGAAGCATGAGACATCACTCAGCTTCTGGGGAGGCCTCGGGGAGCTTGGCTGAAGGTGAAGGGAGAGCAGGCACGTCACATGGTGAAAGCAGGAGCAAGAGAGAGAGTGGGGAAGAGACTCCACACACTTTTAAATGACCAGATCTCATGAGAACTCACTATCAACAAGACCAAGAAGAACACACTACCAAGAAGATCAATGACACCAAGTCATTCAGGGATCCACCCCCATGATCCAGACACCTCCTACCAGGCCCCACCTCCACTACTGGGAACTACATTTCAACATGAGATTTGGTTGGGGACAAATATCCCAACTGTGTCAGCACTCTCGTTTATTCTTTGCTTTCTCCTTCCCGTGGTAACAGAACCCTTCTCCTTAGGCTCCAACCACATGGTAGATTTCCTCTGATTCTCGCTCCCCTTACCCTACACCATTAGACGGAGGGGATGCAGGCACATATCTACAGCCAAGCGTACCTTAAAGTTCACGACCAAACACACGTTCCCACGAAAACCTGAACAGACAGCCACACTTCCAGAGCCAACTATTTTTAACCACCATTTAAATAGAAGGCCCAAGAGGATGTTTAAACAAAAAGTTAAAGTGGTTTCACTTTACTAACCAAAAGACATGAAAGTGAGATACAAGATAATTGAGTTTCCTTCAGATTTGACCTTTGGTTTCTTTCAGTCATGAGAAAATGGATGTATCAATTTTTCCAGATTTGGAGATTTTGAACAATAATTTAACTCCAATCTGAAAATACCAAAAGTCAGCTAAATATTCCTCAAGTACATAGTATGTTTTACATGCTGTGGAGAAATCAGAAAAGTATGTGTTTTTAAGAGCTTATAAAGCAATTGGAAAGAGAATATATACATACAGAATATGTATTTTTTGTATACTGTGTAATTCCATATTAACTAATACATGTATAGAAAACTAATGAAAAGTTAGGATTCTATATCAGACAGTCTTGACACATTAGTGAAAAGAGATGACTTCTGCTAGCAGGTGGCTGGACCAGATGAACACTGCAGCGACTCGCAGCTTTTATTTTATATTTATTTATTTATATATTTATTTATTTATTTTGAGATGCAGTCCCGCTCTGTCACCCAGGCTGGAGTTCAGTGGTGCAATCTCGGCTCACTGCAAGCTCCGCCTCCCGGGTTCACACCATTCTCCTGCCGCAGCCTCCTAAGTAGCTGGGACTACAGGCGCCCGCCACCACGCCCAGCTAATTTTTTGTATTTTTAATAGAGACGGGGTTTCACCGTGTTAGCAGGATGGTCTCGATCTCCTGACCTTGTGATCCACCCGCCTTGGCCTCCCAAAGTGCTGGGATTACAGGCGTGAGCCACCACGCCTGGCCAACTTGCAACTTTTAGACAGATGCCTGTAGGATTGTGCAGAAGGGCTAGTAGAAAGGTTCTAGGAGTTTGGAGAAAGAAGGGGTCACCCTAGGCTGGAATGCTGAGAGTTTCACAGGCAAGGGAAACTTGAACTCACATAGGAGCAGCAGTATGTGTAGAGAGCAAAGGGCAGAAATACACAGAACTCAACAGCTGAACCTTCCTTACTGAGGGGGCTAAGGCTGAGCGTGGTGCTAAGCATCGGCGTGGGTTTTCTCACTTGGGCCTCCCAACGGCTCCGTCGGGCCAGGCTTTGTTGTTTACCCAAGGTCACGGCAGTCAAGTCCCAGAGGCAGCCTCAGGAGAGAAATCAGGGCTGAGGAGAAAGATTCAGATGCCCTCTACATAGACATCACAATCAAACTTGAATTTATAATCCATCTCTGAAGGAAATATTGTGGGGATGGAAAATCGGAGAGCCACAGTAGCCTGCATTTCACACCTCTGTAACTTCCTCTTTTCTCTCTGTGTCATTTTCTGACTCTTACTCCTCAAACATCCCCAGCATTAAAGAATACACCATCGGATACAGGCTCAGGAATCCCACCCATTACCCTTCTCAGTCTCCAGTGACAGTCATCAGAAGCTCTGTGTGTGTGTGTGTGTGTGTGTGTGTGTGTGTGTGTAGAGAGAGAGAATGAGGGAGAGAGAGACAGACAGGGTCTCACTCTGTCACCCAGGCTGGAGTGTAGCAGCATGATCACGGCTCACTGCAGCCTCAAACTCCCAGGCTGAGGTGATTTTCCCACCTCAGCCTCCCAAGTAGCTGGAATTGCAGGCAACTGCCACCACACCTGGCTAATTTTTTGTATTTTTTTGTAGAGATGGGGTTTTGCCATGTAGCCCAGGCTGGCCTCAAACTCCTGAGCTCAAGCAATCTGCCCGTTTTGGCCTCCCAAAGAGCTGGGATTACAGGCGTGAATCCACACTGTGCCTGGTCAGTTTCCTGTTGAATTGTGAACAGCTACAACTATATAAAGAAAAACATTGTTAGTATTTGTCCTAATGTAAATTTTTATTGGGGCATATTCACTGGTAAAAGGAAAATATGAGCATGAGGTAGAATAGACACCATTGTTGTACAAGTATACGGACAGTGCCCTCGTCTGACCCATCGCCGTGAATGCCCCAATCTGGAGTCTGTACGCTGCACAGGTCAAGGCTGTGTCTGTGTTGCTCACCGTTACATATTCAGCATCGCACAGGGTCATGAACAGTTTCAAAGAACACTGGATGATTAAGAGAGTTTTCTCAAAGTGTTTCTCAAAGTGTGTTCCTAGAACATAGTTTCCAAAGATGGTCCTTGTAAAAGTGTCCCTTGATCACATAAACTGCAGAGCGTAGTTTTCTGTGGAGATGTACAGTCTGCATAGCACTTTAAAACGAAGTCGCACTGTAGGGAGCCTATTTATATCTCAGTGTAACATGACATTTCCCCAAATCATCTGTTATTGTGAGTAGTTGAAACTTTCCAAAACTCAGGTATCCTATAGGTGTGATGCGACTGACAAAATCTGTTTATGTAACTCAAATGTTGGAAGAATCCAATGCATTAACATATGTGAAAATGCTTTTAAGTATAACTCTATACAAATGTAAGGTATTAGTACTATTTCCTAATTGCAATTGGCCCTCTGAATCAGTGGACGAGGAACGCATGGATACAGAGGACTGATAAGGGACTTGAGCATCTGTGGACTTTGGCATCCCAGGGTGTCCTGGAATCCATACTGCACAGATACTGAGGGATGTCTCTATTGTTGCTGTATGTGCTATTCTCCAAACTCCTGAATTTTTTCAGCTTTGTTGAGGTATAATTCACAAATGAAACTGTACATATTTAAAGTATACAATGTGATGATTTATGTATGCAATGTGAAATGGTTACCATAATTGTTAACACATTCATCCCTTCACATAGTTACTGTGTATGTGTGTGTATATGTGTGTGTGTTGAGAACGTTTAAGACCTACTTCTTTAGCAAATTTCAAGTGTATACTATAGTATTATTAGCTACAGTCACCATGCTAGATATTATTAGATCCTCCGAACTTATTCATCTTATCACTGAAAGTTTGTACACTTTGACCAGCATCTCCTCATTCCCCATCCCATCTCGCAACCGCTGTTCTACTTTCTGTTTGTGTGAGGTTTTTTTTTTTTTTTTTTTTTTAAAGATTCCACATATGGCGATACCATACAATATTCGTCTTCTCTGTCTGGCTTACTTCACTTAGTGTAATGCCCTCCAGTTTCATCCATGTTGTCACAAATAGCAGGATTTCCTTCTTTCTTATGGCCGAATAATATTCCTCTGTGTGTGTGTATGTGTGTGTGTGCATTCATACACACAACATTTCATTTACCCACGAATCTGTCAATGAACATTTAGATTGTTTCTGTATCTTGGCTATTGTGAATAATGCTGCAATGAACATGGGAGTGCAGATACCTCTTTAGGATACTGATTTCGTTTCCTTTAGATATATACCCAGAAATGAAATGGCTGGATCATATGGTAGTTCTATTTTTACTTTTTTTTGCAGTGCTTCATATTATTTTCCATAATGGCTGCACCAAATTGCATTTCCTCCAACAATGTATAAGGTTTTTCTTTTCTCCACATCCTTGACAACATTTATTATCTCCTGTCATTTTTATAACAGCCATTCTAACATGTGTGAGGTAACATTTCATTGTGGTTTTGCTTCCAAATAGATGAATTTTATGATATGTAAATTATATTTCAATAAAGATTATTTTTAAAATATGTTGGAAAAGTGCAAAAAAGAAAAAAAAGAATCCCTGCTCCTTTGAGGTTTAGAAAATTTGGATTGTTGTGTGTTAGTTAGGGTATAATTCCCTCTGTGTGTGTTCCAGGTTTCTCTCTCTTGCTGGCCTAAATACCTCTTTGCATTCATTTGTTCATTGGTTTATTCTTTCATTCATCTGACAAGTACTGAGCGCCAAAGATTGTATGCCATTTTGGTTGGTACAGGCACGTGGACAGTGACTCTGCATAAAGCAAAGACTATTTTAAGGAGTTCATGGTTTTGAGAAAAGGCAGACCTGGAAACAAATCACTGTAAAACAGTGAAGAATATACCATTGTGATAGTTTGAACAAGGAACAATGGGATGAAGTTGATTTCTCAGAGCAAGGAAACTTGCCTCATCTGCCTGGGAAGATCTTGCCTCATCTTCTACTTTTAGAGGAAGGCAGAGAGAGAAGTTTGAATGGGATCTTGAAAGTTTCCCAGGTAGATGAGGCATGTTAAAGGCAGCCACTTCCTCTCCAAAATCATTATTTCTGCTTCCTTTATTTATTATTCCTTCTTTATAGTTGCCCCTTTAACTCCTCACCATCATGGCCTCATCCCCTAACTTTAGCTCTGGTCTTCTTTCTTCTGTAGCCTTTGAGCATTTGTAAATGTCCAGGGTAATTGGGACTTTCCAAAATGAGTTTTTTGTTTGTTTGTTTGTTTGAGACAAGGTCTTATTCTGTCGCCTAAGCTGGAGTGCAGTGGTGTGATCACAGCTCACTGCAGCCTTGACCTCAAGTGATCCTCCCTTCTCATCTTCCCAAGTAACTGGGACTACAGGCATGTGCCACTACACCTGGTTAACTTTTAAATTTTTTGTAGTGATGGGTCCCACTGTGTTGTCCAGTCTGGTCTCGAAGTCCTGGCCTCAAGTGATCTCCTGCCTTGGCCTCCCAAAGTACTGGGATTACAGGTGTGAACCACAGCACCCAGCTGGAATGAGGATTTTTGATCTTCCATTGTATCTCTAATATGTCTTCTTTTTTTATTAAGTGCAGCTAAACTTGACTTATAAATCTTTAAAGTATTGAAATTAAAATGACAAATGCTCACTTCAGGTTTTAATATGTTTGAAATTGAGAAATATTAAGAGTTGGCAGAAATATAGAGTATATTAAGATTTGGAATGAGTTTTAGCTCCACGATATGGTTCTACTTTATATTTGAGGCTAAGCTATCAACTTCGAAGATAAGAGAAAAAGTGAATTATTCTTCTCTCAGGCTGGGTTGTAATAGCATGAGGTTTATGCTGGCACTTTGACTTTACAACATCTGAAATCACTCATGTCTACTTTTTAAAATCCAATAGTATCTCTATGACCAAATTAATTCCTTTTTTACATTTTATTCAAAAATATGGCTTTTACATTACAACCTAGCACATATGTCATCTTACTCCTTTTATAATTTTTTATAGGTTAAACTCAAAATATATTCAGGAGTTCAGAGCTGAATTATAATTGACTATATACACGTAACATATGTATGTAGCCTATAAATTTCTAAAAGGTCTATTTCTTCACAACTGTGTGTGCATGAGATGACAGGTCAAAGCTTTAAATCCTGTTTTCCCGAGTCTGTTTTATTAGTTGTCAGAGAAATGGTAGGAACTTTTTTTACACAATTTTTAGCTCAGTTTGTTAAATGAACTAATAGATGCGAAAAAGCTTCGAAGAAAAGTGTCTGGCACCTGGGAGAGGCTCACTTAACGCAACCTACTGTCATTAATATTCCTTCTCCATAGACTTCATTTAACTCAAATATTGTCACGTGAAGTATCACCATCTGGGTTGACTCAAGCCACTTATCCAAATCAGGATAAAACTTTTTATCCCTGGAGTCATTTCCTGTCCTTTCTAATAGTACTTAGGAATATCCTAAAGAGACATAACTCAGCCAGCCATCAGCTGAGCAGATGACTGCAAGTTCATCATTCTGTGTGTGCACATACCCCACCAGCTCAGCCAACACCGACCGACATTAGAGCTATGATAGAAAGGAGACTATGGAAACAGACTTGAAAAAAAAATCCATTTTAGGTGGAGAGTCATGGGACAGGTCACAGTGGGCAGGGGAAAGAATTTTAGAGAAATGAAAATGCTGTGCAGGTGGTCACCCTGAAGCTACTTTAACTTGGGTCATCTATGATCTCTTCCAGCTATGAACATGTGCCTGGTGGCCCAGTGGCCCAGATGTTCTTCCTTGGTCTTTATGTTGTATAGCCCATGAAATTAAAACAGGATTGGAGTTCTAGGCCTTCACAGTCCTATCATCAGTATTCAGTGGAGCTATTTTCTGAAAATGTAGGGTCCAAGAGAGGCCTTGGTTTGGGCCAAGACAGCCTACTGTCCCCTGTAATTTTTCCCCAGTGACTTCTGCTTCCATCTCTCCACTGCCTCCTTCATACCAGTCTCCAATTTTATTCCGCTCAGAGAATGGCTTCTCACCTTAGAAGCTCCTAGCTCATGTAATTGTGTGTTATGAACTAGACGTTTCTGAAAAACACAAGTATTGTGCTACTCATCGTTTTATGGCAAAATCAATTAATAAACAGATTTTTTTGAGCAAGTGTTAAGTATTTCAATATTGCTAACTCTACCAGCCATGTGAGGGATACAAAGAAAATATAAAACCTGGACCTTGGCCTCATGAAACTTGGCAGCTGGTTGTAGAGGAAAGGAGAACACACAGAAGACCATCGGAGAGCAGCCCCTAACCCTTCCACCACTGCCAGGGAAAGCCACGCGCCCCCTTGTGATGTCTCCTTCTGCTTGTGACTTTTGGTTCAGGTGACTCCCAGATAGATTGGAAGTAAGGCCTGCAAATCCTAATGAAACACAGAGGAGATGTGTGTAATATCTAGATCAAATCTACCTTTATAGCATAGAACTCCAAATCTAAATTCCAGAAAGCCACCCTCATTTTCCCCATTTTTCCCTTTTTTTTTTTTCTCTTTGAGATGGAGTCTCGCTGTTGTCGCCTGGGCTGGAGTGCAATGGCATGATCTCGGCTCACTGCAACCTCCGCCTCCCAGGTTCCAGTAATTCTCCTGCCTCAGTCTCCCGACCAGCTGGGATTACATGCACCCGTCACCACACCCGGCTAATTTTTGTATTTTTATTACAGACAGGGTTTCACCATGTTGGCCAGGCTGGCCTCAAATGCCAGAGCTCAAGTGATCCACCCACCTTGGCCTTCCAAAGTGTTGGGATTACAGGCGTGAGCCACTGCACCTGGCCCCGCTTTGCCCTTTATTGCTTGCAAAATAAAAAGACCTCTTTCTCTAGCTAGTTCCCTGGCAGAGCAGAGCCTATGTGAGCAGAATTTTAATCACTAACTAGAGCTCTTTCACTTGACCAAGAAGCAAGAAGCAAAGAGTTGATGGCTAACTGGAGGTTACTTGTTTTGTAGCAATAATGTGGCTGACATACTGTGCCCATTAGTCACGGATTCTGACTTAAATTCTCTCCAGAGACAACTTCCATACACAGGGAAGATGAAAGGGGAAAGGTGAACAGTTATTAAGAATATCTGACTGCCAGAAATGCCATCCGAGTCTTTTGCCATCCAAATTTCTGTTTTGTGTTATCAGAAACAAGAGTGTAAAGTTCCAGGAAATTCTTCAGGCTGACCCATCAATATAATAGTTATCTTTCAACACTTTTTGCATTTTGAAAACAAATGAACTTCTTCAACTGATGTGTAGAAGGCTACTCAGTATAATGTTAATATTAAGATTTGGAATATCCAAGATTTTTTAAAAGTAGGCAGAGTTCTGAATGCTTTGTCCACCTCTGGATAGTCAGAAAAAGCCAATGTATAAAAAGAGACTTCAAATGTGTATTAGCCAGATAGAGAGAGAGAGATAGAGATTTGGATTTAACTTCTGATATGGTTTGGCTCTGTGTCCCCAGCCAGATCTCATCTTGAGTTATAATCCCCATAATCCCCACATGTCAAGGGTGGGACCAGGTGGAGGTAATTGAGTCATGGGGGCGATTTCCCCATGCTATTGTCGTGATAATGAGTGCATCTCACGAGATCTGATGGTTTTAGAAGCCTCTGGCATTTCCTCTGCTTGGACTCACTCCGTCCTGCCACCTGTGAAGAAGGTGCCTGCCTCTCCCTTGCCTTCTGCCATGATTGTAAGTTTCCTGAGGCCTCCCCAGCAATGTGGAACTGTGAGTCAATTAAACCTCTTTCCTTTGTAAATTTCCCAGTCTTGGATATTTCTTCATAGCAGTGTGATGGACTAATACAACTGCCTATCCTTCTTCAAATTGGAAGTTCAAGTCAGTTACATTTTTGTGAATATTAATAATGTGCAAGAGAGTGTGCTGGGAGCCAGAATCTTTAAGAACCTCAGAGTCCAGCTAGGGAAGTATAAATGAAAAGAATTAAAATATCAGAGTAGTTACTAAATAAACACCAGAAAGCTGCTAGTCAGAATCAGGAAAGTTGTTGCCGTAACAGGCAAGGCTGAGAGGATTCACATTCCAAGCTGAGCAAATGTTATGAACATGGCCTCGAGGTGGGGCACTTCTGGGAATGGCAAGTGGTTTGGTTCAATAGAAGGATATGTGGATAGAAACAGAGCAGGAAAAAGTGGTTTAGGCTAAACTGGGATGAGAGAACAGAGCAGGAAACAGAGCAGGAAAAAGTGGTTTAGGCTAAATTGGGGAGGGGGGGTGCATTGGAGATAATGTTTTCATTAAAAGCTATTTAAAGGAGTCTGTAAGGAAAAAAAAAGAGCCACTGTGTGTTCAGCTGGGGAGAGTGAGCTTCAAATATGTGCTTTTGGGAAGATGATTTTGATGGCAGTATGACCAGAGAAGTGATTGGAGAGAGAAGATATCTCAGGCAGGAATTTGAGTTTCATAGTGCATTGCATCACTCCAGGCAGGCGTTACTGGCAACCTGAGCTGATGAGGACAGTGACAAAGAACTGTCATAAGGAAGAGTGGCCAAGAGAGGTTTTGCAGAGGAAGAATGGGCCAGATGTGACTGCTCTTGCAATACAGTAATGGAAACAGGGACTCTGAGCCAGATCTAGTTCATAGCTGATTATGGAAGCAAACGTTAGTCCCAATGATAGAGAGTTGTCATGAAAATACTGTGTGCTGCATTTATCTTTCTGGATTGTTATCAGTCATTATTACTTTGTATTTTTGAAAATACCTGCAATTTTAAACATTGTGTATCTTCTTTTGTTTCTAGCAATTTCAAACGATGCTTTGAACCACTTTTTAATTGTTGGCATATGCACTTACTGTATTTTATTGTAAGTATAAAGCATATATCCTAATAATTCTCCTTCCTTTTTCTCAGGCAATGAGAGTGACTTAATGGTTTGTGGATAATGTTTCAGTAGTGTTACATTTTTAGTAATAGTAGCAATGACCTCATATAAGTGTAATGACTCACCTAGGGTATGAGTATGGTTTTTATAGTAGACTTTGCAGGGTATTTGGCTCTTCTCTTTTCTTTCTCTTATGTTTGGAAGATTATAAGCTGCTACAAGCAAGTCTCTTCTTAGCAGTTTTTTTGTTTGTTTGTTTTTGTTTTTTTGAGACAGGGTCTCACTTTGTTGCCTAGGCTGGAGTGCAGTGGTGCATTCTTGGCTCACTGCAGCCTCAACCTACTGGGCTCATGTGATCCTCCTGCCTTAGCCCCCCAAGTAGCTGGGATTACAGGCACACACCACCACGTGAGGCTAATTTCTGTACTTCTTGTAGAGACAGGGTTTTGCCATGTTGCCCAGGCTGGTCTCGAACTCCTGAGCTCAAGTGATCCCCTCAGCTTGGTCTTCCAAATTGCTGGGATTACAGGTGTCAGCCACTGTGCTGGACCTCTTCTTAGCCTTTTAATAAGCAGGGCAGGCTCGGGATACAGGATGCGATGATCAGCTCTGGCTTATGAAGCCTTTTTTGTCTTCTGTGAGAGACAACCCCTGGAGCTGATTGGCTTTTGGGCTGAGTAACAGCTTGACGTCAGGGCCTCCGGGGGAATGCCACATCTTCTAAGAAACGAATGGTCTAGTTGCCACAGGAGTCTCAGAGAAGAAACTGGCAGTAGTACTCGAATAGCCTTCAGACTATCTGAGGTTTCTTGGGACTTACCAGTCCTGCCTCACATGAAGCCCCAGGCATCCTTGGTTTGGGGGTAGAAAACTAAAGGGCAGCCTTTCTAAAGTGCCAACTTTCCAAGCGCAAGGAAGTGGGTACTTTCCCCTAGGGTGGAGCAAAATCGATAGCAAGTGTGCAACCATTTTAATGATATGACTTGATCCTTTTTTCCCTCATAGGAAAAAAATGTAAGCTCAGACTGAAATAAGTGCTGCTGCGTATTTTCAGCCTCCAAGTGGTGTGGTTCAGCATGTTAACTTGTTTGAAGGAGTACCACGGGGAAACAATCCACGAACATAGACAAGTTAGGCAGAACTGAATGTTAAATGTGGAAATGATCTCAAGAGGGTCAGTTCTGCTGTAATTCAATGTATTGCCTTCCTAACAATCATCACGCTGTGCAAAATTATGCCATGAAAGCCACAGGCTTACAGGAAAGGTGGAGTAAGGGACACAGTATTCCAAAACTTCATCAATGACACATGTGAAAAAAGAGATAAGAACCTAATAAAACTGTCAGCACAGTTTTATGCATGTTAACTGGTTAAGAAATACATAAATACTAAAATAAGTATGGTACTTTGCCTTGAAAGGTTTGCTTGGGGAGGTGGGCACCAGAAGGGTTGCAGCTTGTGAGATTTCGTGAAGGGGTGCAAGGAAGATTGTCCAAAATCAGATAGTTATAATATCAGATGTAGATGGGTGTGGCTCACAGCACATGGCGAACCGAGGGAGCTGGTAGATTATTGAGGTGTGTGCATGTGTATTTTGTGGATTAGTCCAGCTGAAGTTTTCTGCATTCACTTAGTGTTTTTCACAAAAGAACTCATACACCCAAATTTTTCCCTAATATATCAATTGGGTTGGAATGAATTTGGATTTTCCCCAAATAAGCAATACAGCAGAACTGATTGCAGTCTTACCCCTTAGTTTTTATATAAAGAAATTGAGACCCAGACGGACTAAATGAAGTTTTGTAGCCAGGTTAATGGCTGAGCTGAGTATGGATTCCTAGACAAAAGTTTCTAGTGGGAGCGTCCATCATACTCTGTTTCCTCTTTGCTGTATTTTATAAATTCGTGCTATTTGCTGATGATAATATTGTTTTCGTACTTAACTATCTTAATGTAGGTCTCAGAGCTAGCTCTTTAATGTAGATACCAGAACTTAATAACTGGAATCCACTAAATGTTAGTGAATGAATGAAGGTAGTGAATGGACATAATCAAGTCCAGGTTCACTGTGAATCCAGTTCCAGACCTAAGAGTATAGATGAAAAGATGGAGAAGATGTGATGACATTCTTAAAGTTAAGGACAGCAGTGATCTTTCCATGTTCTATTCAAGCCTTCTTGGGTTGGTTTGGATTTTGGTAAAATGATTTAGAGTGTGGGGGGCTTTGTGACAGACCACGGGCAAGTTATTTAACCTCTCTAGATAATATGGGATCTACCTCTTTGGGTTTTTGTGAGAGTTAGGGGAGATATATATATCTTTGGGTTTTGTAAGAGTTAGGGGAGGTTATATATATCTTTGGGTTATATATATATATAATCTGTATCTATCTATCTATATATATATAAAATCTGCCCTCTTACAAAACCCAAAGATATATATATCTTGTATATGTATTTTATATATATATGTATGTGTGTGTATATGTTTGTGTGTGTGTATGTATATATATATGTGTGTGTGTATATATATATAAAATCTCCTTAGCACAGTGCCTGGCACATGGCAAGAGTTCAACAAGTGGCGACACTTATTATTACTACTGCTACTGCTACTACCACTGCTACTACTGCTGCTGCTTTCCCAACATACTGTGTGTTGAAGGGAACCAAGGACTCGTAAATGTGGGAGAAGGAACCCTGGCACTTCTCCTAGGCACTGGACCAGTTTGCTTAACTGCTTACTGGACCTCTCCACCCAGCTGTGTAATAGGACTTCAAACTCAACATGTCATACTCATTACCTTGCTTCCAATGTGCTCCTCCTCATGCATTCCCACCACATTAATGCCATCCCTATTTACCCAGGCTAAACACCTCGTCGTCCTTGACTTGGCTGTCTTCTTCCACCTCCACAGTCCATAGGTTATTCATTCATTCAGGTCTGGTTTTGTTGATAACCAGTTGGGTCTCAGGTATCTGCCAACGTGATTCAGGAAATAAACATGAATGAGCCATAATCCTTGTCCTGAAGAGTCTTTCAATATGAGGCAGAGATGTAAACTATGAAGACTGTGATCCAAACCCCACATCAGTAGGCCAATCATTATAAAATGTGTATAGGTTGGGCATGGCAGCTCACACGTGAAATCCTAGCACTTTGGGAGGCCAGGGTGCAAGGATTGCTTGAGCCCAGGAGTTCAAGACCAGCCTGGGCAATGTAACAAGACCTTGTGTCTACCAAAAAAAAAAAAAAAAAGAAAAAAAGAAAAAAAATTTAGCTGAGTGTGGTGGCACGTACCTGTAGTCCCAGCTACTTGGAAGGCTGAGGTGGGAGGATCGCTTGAGCCCAGGAGGTCAAGGCTGCAGTGAGCCTTGATCATACCACGGCACTCCAGCCTGGGCAACAGAGCAAGACCCTGTCTCTAAGAAAAAAATAAAATAAATAAAATAAAATGTGTGGACCAGTGCAAGAGGCTGCAACCATAGTTCCTATGTGTTGCCACCCACTTAAATGCAAAGTGGACACTGATTTTACAAGTAAAATTGACAAGTATAATCATGGAGTCATTCTATATTTTTAAAATTTTGGCCCCATGGGTTAACAAAATATATTTGTTTAGGACATTAGTTTTATTACTATATTTATTTTGTGTCCTAAAAATGTTCTTTCGTATGACCATGGCTTTACATTAAATGGTTTCCCTCTTCATTGGGATATTCAGTATTTCAGGTAGATGTCTGTATGATGATTGTGGTGAAAGAAAAGTAGGTTGAAAATAAATTAAAATTGACTTTTCAGTTTAAAAAAAGTGACTACTTTTTAGATAGTAGGCTGGGTTTATAAATTTAGCTTAGCCTATTTATACTCAAATTCTTAGCAGTTTTGTCTATACCAATAAATTCTTAGAGATTTTTATTCACTGGAAGTTTAAATTTACCATATAAGTGAAAAGGAAAGATTATTTTTCAAAATGTACTACTAATAATTAGGAAAGAACTCTGGAAAAATATAATTTTCCAAAATAGAGGTAATTAATATGCAAAGTTATCTAGATATGGAGTATGCAGTTCTCCAAAGGATTTATTTGTTCTTTCTTCTGCTTTTTTTTTTTTTTTTTTGAAACAGAATCTCTGTCTGTTGCCCAGGCTGGAGTACAGTGGCGTGATCTCAGCTCACCGCGACCTCTGTCTCCCGGGTTCAAGTGATTCTTGTGCCTCAGCCTCCCTAGTAGCTGGGATTACAGGTGCGCCACCAAGCCTGGCTAATTTTTGTATTCAGTAGGGATAGGGTTTCACCGTGATGGCCAGACTGGTCTCGAACTCCTGGCCTCAAGCTATCTGCCTGCCTCAGCTTCCCAAAGTGCTGGGATTACAGGCATGAGCCACCATGCCCGGCTGGATTTATTTATTCTTTCAACAAACATTTATTGAGCAAATTCCATAGGCCAGGCCCTGTCCTGGGAGCTGGTGATGCAGAAGTGAGCAGAACAGAATCCCTACCCTGAGCCAGCTTACATTCTATTTGGAGAGACGGAAGTTAACAATAGACCTGTGATGCCAGGCAGTAATTAAAATAAGGGCGATAAAGATTAGAAAGCAAAGGGGGTGCCAGTTTGGGTAGATAGGTGGATGAGGAATCGTAACTATCATAGGGCCGCATTTACGCTTACCTGGGTCTGGAATCAGCCATTCGTATCCGCATCGATCATCGTGCGGCTAGCTCTATGTTGTCTTTCTCTACAGGGCCTGTTCTTTGCTAGCTTGTGTGGGTAAAGAATTACATGAGGCTAGGTGCAGTGGCTCACACCTGTAATGCCAGAACTTTGGGAGGCTGACGGGGGTGGATCACTTGAGGTCAGGAGTTTGATAGCAGCCTGGCCAACATGGCAAAACCCTGTCTCTACTAAAAATACAAAAATTAGCCAGGCATGGTGGCAGGCACCTGTAATCCCAGTTACTCAGGAGGCTGAGGCAGGAGAATTGCTTGAACCCGGGAAGCAGAGGTTGCAGTGAGCCGAGATTGTACCATTGCACTCCAGCCTGGGCGACAGAGTGAGACACTGTCTTAAAAAAAAGAAAGAAAGAAAAAAAGAATTACATGAAAAAAATAGCTTGTGTTATTTACAATCAGATCAGCCAACTGTAGAGATTGTCTAGCATTGTACACATTGTTCTGATAATAGTTTAAATGCTTTGAAATTTGCATCATTACCATGGGGGAGACAACATGTTCTTGTTAGAAAAACAAAAAACAAAAAAACACGAAAACACACACAGAGCAGATGATTAACTTACAGCATCTCAATATGAGCAAATTTTTAGTTTCAGGTTTTGTGACTTCATAATCTCTGGGGAATTTTCCTTCTTAATGTTTAGGAAAAAATCACTCCCTACTGCTTTTTAAAGAATTAAAAGTCTCACTTGTGTGTTAAGAACATGCACTTAGGCCTGTTAAAAAATTACGATTACCCCCAAAACGGTGGGCCTGTATGACCTTTTACATTTTTAAAGTAAAAAGCCTTCCATCTGGTTAAAAAATACCTTTTATAAAAGCCCCTTTACTGAGTTTGTGTTCCTTAGTAAATGCTACATTTGTTCCTTAGAAAATTTACTCTTAAACAAGTCTATTTTGACCTGACGTAATTTAATCCAAAGGGAGAAAAACATTAAATTAATGAAATGTTACTGAAAAGACATCATATTTATATATAATAGTTTGGTGTCTTAATTATTATTCTCCCATGTTATATTAACTTGTAATTTTTAATTTAATTTTCAAATAAAGATAGCTTTCAGTCACCTAATTAAATGCAATGCGGCTTCGTTTCAGAAATAATACCTTATTTAAAGTAATTCTTTTTTAATGAACTCCCAAAGACATGTGCCTAAACATAGCGACTGAATATAATTTCTAATTAATGACTTTTTTTAAGCCATAATAGCAGATGGTTGAGCCATCGATGGGGTGTGTTGTGGTCCATTTGTTTAGTCACCCAATGAGTTACTCGAAATAATCACTTAGCACTAGTTTTAACAAAAGGATCTGATTTTTCTGTTCTCATCTCACACCAAATGTAAATAAACTCTATAGGAACAAGGACTTTTCTGTTTTAATCACTGCCATATTCCCAGTGCCTAGAGCAAGGCAAGGTCTGTGGTAAACATTGAATTAATATTGGGTAGAAAAAGCTCTTCTTTTTTTTTGAGATAGAGTTTCGCTCTTTTTGCCCAGGCTGGAGTGCAATGACACGATCTCAGCTCATGCAACCTCTGCCTCTTGGGTTCAAGTGATTCTCCTGGCTCAGCCTGGCAAGTAGCTGGGATTACAGGCACACACTACCACGCCCGGCTAATTTTATATTTTCAGTAGAGACAGGGTTTCACCATGTTGTCCAGGCTGGTCTCCAGCTCCCGACCTCAGGTGATCCGCCTGCCTCATCCTCCCAAAGTGCTGGGATTACAGGCGCGAGCCACCGCGCCTGGCCAGGAAAAGCTCTTTAGGTAGGACCTCTGGGGACAAATAACAGAGTGTGTAGAATTGCATGTTTTCAAAAGATGATAAACACCAAAGGCAATGTTCTTTTCAAACATTGAAAGAGAAAAAGAATGCCCCCCAGACAGCCAGAGAAGAGAATATGGAATCTGGGGAGCACCCTAAGGTGGACTCAGGGTCTCCTTCATCCTGGGATAGTGCTGGGTGTGTGGTAGGCCCCAAATAAATGTAGTCAATATGTGCGCATTCGATTCAATTCAATGCACATTTGAGGACCAGTTATGAATTGTGCAAGTCACTAGAGAGGATACAAGAATGAAGAAGACAAGGTCTTTTTCCTCCAAGGATTAAAGCCTCAGCTTTTTCAGTCCCAGTAACAGAGTTTTACTTTTCTTTCAAGAGGGCTGCATCCCTGAACCACTGTCCAGGGACTCCAATGAAGAAGCTCTAAAGAGCTAGGCCTGAGAAATCACCCAGGTCAGCTCTGTCCATCAAGCACAAGACAGAGAGCACACCTATCAACGTGGACTTGATGACCTCAAATTCTAAATGCTTCTTTACCCGTCTTAAAACGAGGATTTCTCTCCCCAAGACCCACATAGGATGCTCACCTGGCTTGCTGGGAGTCACCTTTGTTGGCATCGCTGGTGTAGCTGAATTTGGCTATGCTTTTGCTAAGCGTATTGTCCACTGACTCATCTTTACTATACAGACGAGAACGAGAAAGGTTAAGCGGCTTGCCTCAGATCATGCTGCCTGTCAGTAGCTGAGCCAGTCCCAGTGTGCAGGTCTTCCAACTCAGAGGCCAGTGCTGTTTCCATGACACCCTCTTCCCTCAAGTCACTCTGTGTGTAGGAGACAGAAAATATTGAGTACACCCAAATTGCCTATCAGTGGAATGTTAGTCAGCATTGGAAACGAGACTGTTTACAACTGCAGCCTGCCACGTACAACCATCCTGGAGGGACACATGTGTCTGCCTTCTTCAGGGGTCTTGCAGCCCTAGAAAGTTATTTAGTTCCACATATTGCAGACCCTAAGGAAAAATAGATAGTGATGGCCTCAGACAGAAGGGAGAGAAAATGATCCCTTCCCTTCCTGACTGTGGGATCTTGAGCAAGTTATCGAATCCTTCCGAACCTCTCTCTTTTCATCTCTAAAATGGCTACAAGAGTGCTTGCCTTATGATTGTTGTAAGAATTAAATGCATGTAAAGCCCTTAGTAAGGGCTTATACTGAGTGCTTAATAAATGTTAGATGTTATTAAACAGTTATTATTTTTAAAGATAAAATCATGACTCATACATACAGCAAATGAACATGTGTCAAAGATTTGTTTAACTGATTAATTAGTGAGGGAATCAATAAGGTGTTACAACCAATTCACAGGAGAATTCAAAGAGCAGGTCCATACAGAGGCGGTCAGGAATGCTGAAGTGAATTTACCTAGTAGATGCAAAACTGGCTTCTTCCATAGAAAGGAGGGAAAGCAACTGTGCTTCCACTGCACAAAATTTGCTCATGTCTGAGTAAAAATCGCTTACATCGCTCTTCATTACCTACGACTTACACAGTAGTAAAATTGCTCACAGACCCCAAAACACACAGAGACCTCGTAGAATCATATAACCCGGAAGGGTCTCTCCTTGGCAATGCCTAGTTTTCCATTGACAACACCCATTAATCATTCTGGTTCATTTCAACAATTTTCACAATTATATCCTACACAGTGTATATTATTGCTCGTTCCTTAATTACATCCTAGGAATGTTTTGAGAGCCAATAAAATATGTGAAAAGTGCCATAGAAGCCCTGATGCATTTTACAAATAGCAGTGGTCGTCTAAAAGAGAGGAGTGAGGCTGACCTGTCTGAATCCGACCTCTGATACTTTCCATGTGATCTTGGATAAGTCACTTAACATCCTGTGCCTCTGTTTTCTTAGCTGTAAGTAAGTATATTTAAGATTGACTGCACAGGGTTGCTGTGAGGATTAGATGAGGTGACATATGGGAAAATATTTGGGAAAATGAAAAACACTATACCAAGATGAGATGTGATTATATTATGGCTCTCAGCTTAGCTTGGGGTTCATTTTTCTTTAAGAAGAGGAGCCTGTGGAACAAGAGATGGGTGGTGAGTTCTTAAACTCACCAGGTCATTATTACTGCAAGTTGTAAATCACATGGAGATGTCTTTAACTCAGTAACAGTAATTTATGGTACTACTGTTAGTCCAAAAGCACTGCTCCAATATTCACCCACAAGCCCTCATGGCTCCAGAGAGGTTAGTGGTGCCAGGAATGGCGATGTTGATGACCATGGGGGCTGTGTGTCCTTAATTAAACCTGTAAGGACTGTATTTTATTCTCCCCCACCTTTCCCCCCCGTGCTGTCATCCCAGAGTCTCTCCTGGTGATCATGTACAAAGAGACTCATTTTACCAGCCTGGGGGGACTCTCAGGAATTTGCAGAAATTGGGAAGGAAAAGCTCTGGCCCAGCACACTCCCCTCCTGGTCCGGTCTGCATTTTGTAATTGAGAAGGGATAGGAGGGTTTGGAGTGAGTCCAGGACGTGACACTGAAATCATGGAAAGGAAATGAAGAATGAGCCCTGGGTGGGAGGGGCAGTTGCCCAGCCTGGAAAAGAGGAAGGGTGGGGGGCGTGACCCCATGTGTAGGAAGATGCTTCCAGGAGGCTGGCTCGCCAACAAGGCTGGTGCAAGGGAAAGTAACTTCAGCTGCAACTCGCGGGTTCGCGTTACGGAGGCTGAAGAGATTTCTGTGTACATTGGTGAATACCGTGGACACTCTCAGAAGGTTGCACTAAGTTCTTCTCTGGAGATTTTGAAGAATAAGAACAGATCTCTCTCAATCTGAGAGGTTACAGATCATGCCTCCCTAGAGGCAATAGCCCGATTTGGATTTGAAGAAGGAAAAAAACCAAGTACAGGAAACCACACCTCGATTGTCCTGCCTTGTTTATTGTAAGGGAAGGCCGGCCTGCTCGCCTCCTCTCCCGGGCACCCATGAGGTGACCCAGCACACCCCACTCAGCTGTGATATGGCATTCACTCCCCTGCCTCCTGGTTCTTGGCAGACTTACTGCCTCTCCTTAGACTGAGCTCTCCCAGGCAGGCCTTGGTTTCTGCCTCTGTGTCCCCAGATCCTGTTGCAGGCCTGACACAGAGTAGGTCCAACATACTTGTTGAACCAGTGCATTGATGAGTGACTTATTGACCGGCTGAGGTCAGGTCAGCAGAAACCTCAGTGCCTGAGATGAAAACGTCAGAAATTCTCTTGCAAAGCCAGTTTAGTAAGCCAACCTTTGGGCTTGAGCTCTGGTGAGCTGTTCACCAGAAAATAGTAAGGGAAGCCTACGTCTGAATTTCAGTGTTCGTAGTAAGACTATTTTCAGCTTTCTCAGAGACAGCATCTGTAAATAATCAGGCAGAAGCCTTTTATAAAACAACATAGGAAAAACCTCAAAGACTATTCTAAGGCTGCAACATTTAAACAAGATTTTTAACCCATGGGGACGCCAAGATCAACATGGAGCTTCCTGCACATAAAAGTCTGGAATTTCATGGCAATGTGGGGGCAAAAGCTATGATCGCATTTCCCCCTTTCTAAATTATATACTGCTTAGTGTTAATGTGAGCAGAGGGCTGGATGGCGACGGGCTCGCCGCTGACGTAAGTCCCACTGCGATCTTCATTCCTTCTGTAACGTAGGATCCATGGTGATGGAGGATGGGGGAGTCACCAGGCTGGCTGCACTGATGTAAGGCAAGAGGGTCACTTGTAGGTCATGCCAGGATTTAAGTCTTTGGTGTAATTTATAACAGGGCTTTCATTCCACATAGAAAAATGATCAGGGATGTTGGTTCTATAATTGTTTTCTCTCTCTGAAAGATGCTGTTCTGAAAACTCGGTTTAGTGGCAGCTATACATGCTCATCTGTAGCACCTCGCAAAGCCATTTTCTTTTCCCTCCCGTTTGGAAGAAGGAGCGAGAGACTATATTCTAGGATGAGAGAGACGAGAGAAATGGCATTAAAGCTTGACATCAGATGAACCCTTCAGCTCTCTCAACCTGCATCATTCTCTTCTGGGGAGGAGAGACTGGTCTCCAAGCACTTCTTACACCTCTTCTGAACCAGGAACCATATCAGCACATTCTGACTGAGCTAACCTCAATTGTGAAAGAGTGGGGAAAAAAAAAAAAAAAACAGAATGCCCTAAAGTCGTTCTTACTATCAGACCAGCCCTGGGTGTGTGTGGTCAGTATGACAGGAAAGCTACTCAAAGTTCATTCTGCTTCCCTTAAAATCTCATTTACTGGTTTCTCAAGTTACCTGAAATTTCTACTAGAAAGAGTAATTTCTTAAGATTTTTCTTGGAAGGCATTTACTGATACTGGGAAGGCTAATATGTAAACAACTATCATCATGGCACCTGATAGTTTATGCAATGTGAAGAAGAAAAAAATGATTCAAAACCAAAAGGATTTTTGAGGTTATTTTGTTAAAAAGAAGGAGAAGAATTTTATTTGAAGAAAATAATACTTATTTTAATTTTAATCCTGTGTATTCTAGACTTGAGGGAAATGTCACATCTTCATTTTCGTATTCCTCGTTAACACGATGCCCTACACATGTTCTAGGCCAATGAATAATGGTTTTGTTTTGTTTTGAGATAGGATCTCACTCTTCACTCTCTTGTCCAGGCTGGAGTGCAGTGGCATGATCATGGCTCACTGCAGCCTTGACCTCCTGGGCTCAAGCAGTCCTCCCACCTCATCTTCCCAAGGAGCTAGGATTACAGGCATCAACACCACACCCAACTAAATTTTTTTTTTTTTTTAGAGATAGGGTCTCACTATGTTGTCCAGGCCAGTCTTGAACCCTTGACCTCAAATGATCCTCCAACCTTGGAGTCCTGAAGTATTAGGATTGCAGGCATAAGCCACTGTACCCAGCTCCAGTAAATATCATTTTGAACAAATGAGTGAGAAGCATATTTACAAGGTAAAAGCTTCTGGGGCTAGCTGGCTGTGGGTCCAGTTGTGTCTTATTTCTAAAAACTAAGAAATTTATATAAACGAAAAATCCGTGTAGGAATTTAAAGAGAGCATTAGTATAATTTTTAATAACTTGTACTTTTATCTCATGGGTTTCAGAATGTGCATGAGCAGATAACCGGACTCGCCCAATACTTGCGTATGTGTATGCTTAGAATGTGATGCCTAGACTCTGTGTGCATGTATACTTATATGTATATGTATTTTGTAAATAATCTACAATAATCTATAAAATATATTTATGAAATCTATAAAAATATAGATTATTAACAATAGTTACCTCTGGGGGGTAAAATTGGAAAAGGTAAAGGAAACTCTCATGTTTTTACCTTATATATTGCTCATTGTTTGAATTTTTCTTTTAATGAGGACGCATTTGTGTATCTTGAGTTCTTAACATATGGCCTGGCACTTAATAAACATTTATTCAATGTTTTACAAATAGGGGAATCAGTCAATTGGGTGGCACAAAAATTATACTCAAACATTTGATTTTGAGAGGTTTAGGAGAGGGTTGATGATAAAGAAATTGAATTGAGGGCTTAGGAAAGAGAGCACGGTCTGGATCTATTGCTAAAAGAGGCCATCAGAAATAAAGGAATAATTTGGGGTTGCTATTGCTAAACTGCATGTTTTCTACCCTTAAAGATGCTCCAAGTTAGATACCTATCTGGTATTGGCAAATTACATAGTCCTAATCATCGGTGTTCTTAAGGGTCTATGTCTTGACTGAACAAGGAACAAATCACCTGGCAAGGAGGCCACTAACTAACCCTGATGACTCTTACCTTATAGGGCTGGACAGGCGTGACTGTGAAAGGCCTTTGTACTTACAGCCATGTGGCTTGCTGGACCATCTGAAGGCCTACGGAGACTGTCCTGGGAAGGGGACAGCAATCCAGTGAGTCACCCAGCAGTAATTTGCCTGGGTTGACTGGATAGGCCTGTCCTGTAGATTGGTGTCCAAAGATTAATATGATGGGTGAGAAATTTAGCTCCTATCCAGCTGGTGTGACTGAAATGCATAAAACTCACTCTTGGCTTCTCGTCGAGGAACTAAGTTGGAGATATTTTAAAATGCTTGAATGGCAGTTTGGAATCTATTTGCAAACGCTGGCAGGAATGTCTAGATAATACTACCATCAGTGGTCAATTCCTGGAAGCACTGAAGTATTTCAACTGAGGGAAGGAAGTGCCACTCAGCTTCAGTCTGGGTGGCAGAGTCCTTTCAAATGTGGCTTCAGCGCAGACTTTCTGTGCATTACTCATGCTGTGAAGTAGGTGATTTAAGCCACTGACTTTCTAAATTAAAGGCACAAAAAGGCAGACATGTAATTCTTTTAATTACACATTCATATTTCTCCTACATTCCTCTGAGTCGTTCATGTCTGCCTCCTGCCTCGTCAGCCTACCAGCAGAAAACAAGCCGCGGGGAGCGTGGAAGATCTGTAAAGGGATGAAAGACCCAACTCACTCGTTTGTACTGCAGCTTTTCTCAAAGAGAAGTAAAAGCACCGTGTCTGGAAACAGACAATGGGAGATCGGACTTCTACTGAACATAGGGATAGTGAAGTATTTCAAGATAGGAATGAGTCATACCTTGATACATTTTTTGCCATCTGTTCTCTATTAACATGAGCTATTAATAAAATATATTTGGTTTATATCACCAGGCAAAGAGATTGCATTCATCTTGTTTTTCTGTCAACGTATATGCTTATAACCTTCATAGAGAGTTTTCACAACTTAGCAATAGAGACAGGTTTTGTTTTCAGATATGTAGCCCTGTACAAGTTAAAGCTGTGTGGCTTTGTTCACTGCCTTTATTAGGGTTTCCATGGGAAGGGCCAGGCAGGGCAGGGTAAACAGGTTAGGAACGGCTAGTTTGAATAATTTCTGGTAGGTGTAAACTATAGATGTGGTCCCTAGTTGCTTGGTACCTGGCCCTGGGATGATTAGGACGGAGGAGCATTGCTTCCTGGGTTCTATGGGCCAGGCAGAGGAGGTATGGCTCTAGGCTGGTTAGTTTGCATATCAGAGGCATGCTCCTTTCTGGGCTCTTGGCTGTCTTTAAGAATTAGCTAGTCCCGGAGGGAGCAGTGGTCTCTCCCCAACCTGAAAGGTGTTTTTTTTTTAGGATGTTAAAACATCATCATAATATACAAAAGATAAGAAATATATACAAACAAATGAGTTTAATATTCGAATCTTTCTCAGTCACCTCTCTTGGAGTTACAAAATCATTTGCCAAATATGTTCTCATTTACACAGTCTTTAAGTCACTGTCCAGTCAAGCATTTAACCTCTACCTTGAGGGAAAGATAATCCAGAACCCCCTTTGCTTTACCTAAAAAATTTGTGTGGCGGTTTGGAATTTTAGACTCTTTATGTTTCTGCTATATTTATACAGAAGACATTTAATCTACATATATTTTGTTGATTTATAAAACCCAATGAGGCTTTTTTCCTTTTCGGTGTCCTTGGAAATACTGAGGCATCACTGCAGTTTGCCGTGATTTGTCACTGCAGCTGGGCAGAGGAAGATCTTTCCTGTTCTAAGACTGGAGCAACGTTGGGGCTGAAATTTCATTTTAGTGATACACGTGTTAAATTGCCATTAAACATTTTATCATCTCATGTTTGGATGATTTTCCAGGTATCTATTGCATGAAACAAACCATTTTAAAACTGAGTGTCTTAAAGCAATTTATTATTATTATTATTATAGCTCTGATCCTGTGGGTCAGGAATTCAGACTGTACAGCAGACACAACTGTCCTCTGCGCCACAATCCAGGGTCTCAGCTGGCATGCCAGGCATGGAATTGCTGGGGGCAGCCCGGCACTCTCTCCTGGTAGGCTCTCTCCGAATAACCAGCTTGGATTCCCTCCAGCATGGCAGCCTCAGGGCAGTCAAACAACTTGCAAGGGCTCTAAGAACAAACTTCCAAGAGTCAGAAAGTGGAAGCTGCCGGTCTCTTAAGGCTTAGCTTGGAAATTGGCACGACATTCTTTCTGCTGTATTCTGTTGGTTAAGTTTTCACAGAGATCCCCGCCACCAACTCACTGTGCAGGTTCAAGGGGAGAGGACACAGATAGCACCTCTTAATGGGGGGGAATAGCAAAGAATGTGTGGTCATCGTTAATCTACCACAGATGACATATCAACAATCCCAGACATTCAGCACATCTACAAAAATTATTTTTATCTCGCTCTGCATCTGCTTAAGAAGGTAAATATTCAACTGCAGTTCATTTCAGAGTTCTTCCTGTATAAAGATTGTTGACAGCAAACATTTTGGTAGAAACATTTTGACTTCAAACTCAGTGACTGTGTATCATTTAAAATATACACAAGGCTGGGCGCGGTGGCTCTCACCTGTAATCCCAGCACTTTGGGAGGCCAAGGTGGGCAGATCACCTGAGGTCAGGAGTTTGAGACCAGCCTGACCAATATGGTGAAACCCCACCTCTACTAAAATTGCAAAAATTAGCCAGGTGTGGTGGCATGTGCCTGTAGTCCCAGCTACTCAGGAGGCTGAGGCAGGAGAATTGCTTGAACCCAGGAAGCATAGGTTGCAGTGAGACAAGATTATGCCACTGCACTCCAGCCTGGGCAACAAAGCAAGACTCCATCTCAAAAATAGAATAGAATAGAATAGAATAGAATAGAATAGAATAGAATAGAATAGAATAGGAGTATGATGCCTTATATTGATTGGATATTTTCCAGACAGTTTTAAGATATATTAGCCAATCCTTACATCAGCTCTTTTCATTTTGTGGATGAGGAACCTGAGGATCTAAACGGTTGAGTGACTTGTCCCAGATCACCCGACTGACTACCAATGGGGGCAGAGGTGTTACAGGAAAGGGGTCCAGATCCAGACCCCAAGAGAGAGTTCTTGGATCTTGCACAAGAAAGAATTCAGGGCAAGTCCTCAGTGCAAAGTGAAAGCAAGTTTATTAAGAAAGTAAAGGAATAAAAGAGTGGCTACTCCCTAGATAGAGTAGCCCTGAGGGCTGCTGGTTGCCCATTTTTATGGTTATTTCTTGATAATATGCTCAACAAGGGGTGGATTATTCATGTCTCCCCTTTTTAGACCATATAGGGTAACTTCCTGATGTTGCCATGGCATCTGTAAACTGTCATGGCGCTGGTGAGAGTGTAGCAGTCAGGACGACCAGAGGTCACTCTCGTCGCCATCTTGGTTTTGGTGGGTTTTGGCCGGCTCCTTCCCTGCAACCTGTTTTGCCACCTGTTTTATCAGCAAGGTCTTTATGACTTGTATTTTGTGCTGACCTCCTATCTCATCCTGTGATTTAGAACGCCTTAACCATCTGGGAATGCAGCCCAGTAGGTTTCAGCCTCGTTTTACCCAGCTCCTATTTAAGATGGAGTTGTTCTGGTTCACACGCCTCTGACAGAGGCAGACCCAGGGTTGAGTTAGTTTGTACTTTCACTGATAGTTTCCTTGAATTCCTTAATATAGGTAGAAGTAAGCTGAAGACCGTGGTAAGGACTTTCTAAAGAAATATCATCATTTGGGATATTTTATCTCCTAGAATGAAGAAAAGATCCTTTATTTCAGGCAAATCTTGGTGTTTATGTGGCTCTTAAACTTACAAAGTATCTCCATACCCATTATCTACTTTGCTTCATATGCCGAGCCAATGAGAGAGGTATTAATAACACCATTTTCAAATAGAGAAGCAGAGGTACAGAGAGGTTAAGCAAATCACTTAAGGGTCACACAGCTAATCATAGAACTGGTGCCCAATCCCAGAACTTTGAACTCTGAATCCTGCCATTTCTCATTGTGTTCTTCACCCCTCCCTCACCCTGGTTTCTTGGGCCTTAGAACAGCATACGCATGGCTTAGCTGTGCAGCGCAGGACCATCCTCCTCAGGGACAAAAATGGGAGGCCTCCAAGGACTGAATCGCCCGAAGTGGTTAGAGGAAGGCAGAAGTTTCAAGCCGCCAGCAGCAACATTAGAAGAAATGGGGAACTCTCTCTAATTGTGGACAGTTCCAATTTTGTCTGTCTCCAGGGAGAACGAACCCTGTTATGATTTCTCCTGATGCATGTGAAATCAGTTGCTACAGCAATGACCAGTGTTTCTTGGAACTTGCTGACAGCAACAGGCCTCAGAAATGAAATTTCTCTTCTGTGAATCATGTTTCTAACGCTGAGTCCACTATTTCAGCACCTCTACCATGTCCACTTCCCGTGATGATCTCTTCCTGCCCAGCAGGTAGGGCGAAATAAGTCTCTGCCCCAGTCATTAGATAGACAGGTTGATGATGGCCTTGGGAACTGTGGCTTGGCAGTGGTCCTAAGGGGAAGGGAACTTGTCTGTGTTGGTCACCACTACAACCTTTAGAACAATGCCTGGCTCAAGTGCTTAAAAAAAAAACACACACACACAGTCATGCACTGCATAATGATGTTTTGGTCAATGACAGACTGCGTACACAATGGTGGTCCTGTAAGATTATGATGGTGTTGCCTTATACAGGTGTATCATTGCTTATCTTTTATATCATACTTTTATTGTACCTTTTCTATGTTTAGATATACTCAGATACACAAATACTTAACATTGTGTTACAGTTGCCTGCAGTATTCAGCACAGTAGCATGCTGTATAGGTTTGTAACCTAGGAGCAGTAGCCTAGCTGTGTAGTAGGCTATACATCTAGGTTTGTGTGAGTACACTCTGTGATGTTTGCATAATGATGAAATCACTTAGCGATGCATTTCTCAGAACATCTCCCTATCATTAATTGATGAGTGTGTGTCTGTGTGCACATGTGTGTATATATGTAAAGTTAATGAATGATTGCTAATTACTGCAGTTCTTTAAACCTGCATACTTTCCCATACATCCATGCCCTTGCCCATGCTAGACCCTCTGCCTGGAATGCCCCTCCCTTCCTTCTTCCCTTTCTACCAACCCTCTGCCCCCAGCCCCCCAGCTGCCCCTACCTATTAGCTTGCCAAGTTTCATCTCATGCTCTCCAGAGTGTAGGGCAAGATAAGTCTTCTAACTTTAATTATTATATTATTTTTTAAAACTTTTAAGTACAGAGACCTGAAGGACCTTAATCTTCCGTAGAGCTGGTGCCTTCCCCATGAACCCCAAAGAGAAGGATCTGAGCAGTGTTTGTGTCATGGCAGGCGGCCCAGCAGGGCCGTGGAGGAGTCCTAAAGCCTTGTAATGTGAATGGAAACTTGGAGTTACCGCTTGCTCATAATGAAAGAGATTCCCTACAAGAGAGGAGGCACAGAAGCCATTTTCAGTGAGTCATGGAATTCCTCTAGGATGTAATAACAAGCCATTTAACCAAAATGTTGAGGGAGCAGTTAAAGAGACCCATAAGTCATAGAGAGCCTTGCATTGACTCCCGTTAGATCTCTCGTCAGCCTTTGCCCTGATTCATCCTGTTTTCCATCCTTCCCTCTGTATCAGATCATCTCATAATCCCCAGCTCTGTTGAGTGTTTCAGTCACCTCCAGCAGCCAGTGTGGGATCAGTTCTTCACTAGATTCCTGGCTGGTCTTTACTGTTTTCAGCTTGCTTTTTCTTTTTGATGAAACAATCCCCAAAATGAATTTTTTCTGGGGGTCAACACATGTAAAATGTCAGGTTTGCATTGTTATCTGTTAGATTTTTTGGTTTCTTTAATATGACAGGAACTGGAGAATCTAGACAAAGAGGTTTAAAAGTTGAGTCATCTCCCCACAAATATTTCACCCACATCTACTAGCATGATGATAACTCAGTTAAATGTTGTGAAAATCAATAGTCTGACCAGGAACTAGTACTATTGATTATCATTTCTCATTATTTTTCTCCAGTCCAAACTTATTTTAATCCTAACATATTCAACACCAGAGTATTGAGTAGTTGAAGAAAGGCAGATGTGAATTACAGTGTAATTAGGTTCATAAGTCACTATGACAGGCAATTGAATAAACCTCAGTGGTACTGCACGTTTTGCCAGAAAAGTTGTGAAGCTATTTATTGTTCCATTTCTCTTAGTTCCTGAAGAGCCACACCTTTTCTCTGGTGACACATACCTGCTTGCCCCAGTGCCTTGGAGGAACTTCCAAAGGTCTAAATGCAAAGCCTTTTAAATTTCATAGAAGTCATGAAGTCATGACTTCATGCATACAACCCAATGTATGTAGATGACAAGAGAGGCAACTTTTACAAATGTAAGTCAATTTTGTAGCCATCTATTGTAGGGGATACAAATATTAGTCTATGACAGGTAAACACATAATGATAGTTCAGTCAGCCACAATAACAGCATCTTGTGCAAAAAGATGTGATAGTGCAGAGAAGCTCTTGAGGAGGGTGGTGAGGAGTTAGGCCTAACTTGCATCTGGAGACTGGAATTATATCTGGGATGGTGTGAGCTCTGTGAGGATTTAGATACTACCTCATTCCTAGGCCTGGGAGAAGAGAATATCACAATGATACAAGGAAAAGGCAGCAGTAACCGAAGATAGAAAATCTAGGTAGGAGCTCTCGTTCTGCAGTTTGCTAGTTTCCTGACTTTGAGTTGTCTGTTCACTTCAGTGAGGGGTAGTTGCCTCATCTATAAAATGGAAATGGCATTAATTCCCACATCACACAGAACTGTTGCTGCAATCAAATGAAATAATGTTAGTAAACTGCAAAGCTTCCTGCAAATGTTTGCCATCGCCTTGGCTCTCCAATGTATGTAATGCTGGTGACGTAAATAATAGCTTCGTTCCATGTTTGCATGGATGCACTTTGAATGCAACCTTTGCAAATCAGGATCCTCTCTTGTCTTTGGGACAGTAGTTTTATTAGGTGCAGAGAAGCGTTTGAATATTCCAAGTGTAATATAAGGCAATAACTCCTACAGTCCTTCCTGGCTTTGCAGGTGATTGCACAGTTTTAAAAGGTGCTTGGAATCTCTTGGTCACCCTCACAAATATATCCCTGGACTTTAATCAGCAGTTCTAGAGAAGCGGCACCTGTTTGCTGTGGTCTGCAGGCTGGGTGTCTGAGAACAAGCCTGTTTGGGGATCGGAGGCCCAGTTCTATCCTTGGGCAAGTCACTTCATCTCTGGGCCGCCCTTTCCTAACTTCAGATTCAGAGGTCAAACACATTGATAATTAAGGGCTCTTCTATCCTTAAAGATCTGTGTTTGCATAAGAGTTCGGTTTTGTCTTTTGTTTGTTTTTTGAGACACAGTTTCGCTCTTGTTGCCTAGGCTGGAGTGCAATGGCAGGATCTCGGCTCACTGCAACCTCCGCCTCCTGGGTTCAAGCGGTTCTCCTGCCTCAGCCTCCCAAGTAGCTGGGATTACAGGCATGTGCCACCATGCCCGGCTAATTTTGTAGTTTTAGTAGAGACAGGGTTTCACCATGTTAGTCAGGCTGATCTCAAACTCCTGACCTCAGGTACCTCAGTTGATCCACCCGCCTCGGCCTCCCAAAGTGCTGGGATTAGAGGTGTGAGCCACCGCACCCAACCCGAGTTTGGTTTTTGTTCATTTATTTTGTTGTGCTTTTGCTTACTCTGTTTATCAATTTGCAAGTCACCCCTAGAGCATCCCATTTTAAAATTAAATTTTATTTTGGAAATCTTATAAATTCACATG
>NW_012105475.1:5529804-5600638 GCF_000951045.1 Mandrillus leucophaeus
TCCATTGGTACCTGAGTGGTATCATCATTATTAGTGCTAATTATTAAGCATTACTGGTGGGAAGGGATAGAAATTCCAGCTCTCCATGTGGTTCTAGATGTGTATAAGAGACAGGTCACCCCTAGAGCATCCCATTTTAAAATTAAATTTTATTTTGGAAATCTTACAAATTCACATGCAGTTGTAAGAAATAATATAGAGAGTTCCTGTGTACCCCTTACCCAGTTCCTCCCAATGGTAACATCTTACAAAACTATGGTACAGTATCACAACCAGAATATTGACACTGACAAAGTCAAGATACAAAAAATGCCTGTTATCACAAAGATCCCACGTGTTTTCTTCCCCTTTCCTCCACCTACTCCGTAATCCCTGGCAACCACTAATATGTTCTCCATTTCTGTAGTTTTGTCATTTCAGAATGTTGTATCAATGGAATCGTACAGTATATAACCTTCCATGATTGGTGTTCCCCAACCCCACTGAGCATAATTGTCTAGAGATTCATTACGACTGTTGCATGTATCAGTACTTCATTGCTTTTTATTGGTGAGTAGTATTCCATCAGGTTTTGTGTACTGTATCATAGTTTATTTAGCTATTCACCATCTAAGGACATCTGAATTATTTCCAGGTTGGGGACATTATGAATAATGCTGCTATAAACATTCATGAACAGATTCTTTTTTAAATTTTTTGTAGAGATGGGGTCTCATTATGTTGCCTAGGCTGGTCTTGAGCTCCTGGCCTCAAACAATTCTCCTGCCTTGGCCTCCCAAAGTGCTGGGATTGTAGCACTGTGCCTGACCAGTATGTACATATTTTTGTGTAAACGTAAATCATCCTTTCTCCAGAATAAGTGCCTAGAAGTGAAATTGATGAGTCGTATAGCTATCGTATGTTCCATTGTTTAGGAAACTGCCAGACTATTTTCCAGAGTGGCTGTTCCATTTTACATTCTCACCAGCAGCGTATGAGTGATCTAGCTTTCCAACATCCTCTCCAGCATTTGTGGCCACCGTCAGCCATTCTGATAGATGTCTAGTGGTATATCATTATGGCTTTGATTTACATTACCCTAACGGCTAGTGATGTTGAATGTCTTTCTATGTGTTTATTTGCCATCTCCTGTCTTCTTCAGTCAAATGTTTCTTCATGTCTTCTGCCCATATTCAAATAAGATCATTTGTATTTTTGCCATTCAGTTAATTCCTTTGATTAGTGTTTGTGTGGTATACCTTCTGCTATCCTCTTACTTTCAACCTTCCTGTATGTTATATTTGAAGTGAGTCTCTTGGAGACGATATATAATTGAGTCATATGTTTTTAATCCACTATGCTGTTCTCCATCTTTAAATTGTAATACTTTAAATGTAATTATTGGTATGTTAGGGCTTAGGTCTGCTGTTTTATTTTCTGTCATTGTTACCTGTTTTTTATAGCTCTGTTTTCATTTTCTTGCTTGCCAGTGGGTTATCTGAACAATTTTTAGAATTTCGTTTTGACTTATCCATAGTGGTTTCCAGTGAGTCCCTTTGCATGACTTTTTCAGTGGTTGCTTTAGGTGCTGGATTATATATCTACATAACTTATCAAAGCCTACCTCTATTGTCATTTCACTGGTTCTAGTCAAGTGTGGAAACTTTGCTTCCCTTTATCCTTTCCATTTATGTTTGTCTTTAAATTTGCCTACATACATTAAGAACCAAACCAAACAGTTTTATAATTTTTGCCTTATCATCAAGCATAATTTAGAAAAGTCAAGAGGAAGAGAAAAGGCTATTGCATTTACCTGTATTTTTGCTTGCTTTGTTCTTCCTTCCTAATATTAAAGGTTTCATTTTCTTTTCTTTTCTTTCTTTTTTTTTTTTTTTTTCCTATTTAGAGCACTTTCTCTAGCTAATATTTCAGATTAGGACTGTTGAAGACATCACTTCATTTTCCTTCCTCTGAGAATGTCTTCGTTTCCCCTTTCATTTCTGAAGAATATTTTTGCTGGATATGGGATTCTGGGTTATCAGTTCTTTTCTTTCAGCGCTTGAAAACTCTCTCTCCTCTTCCTTGTGGCTTCCGTATTTTCTGATGATAAACTCACCATCATTCAAATGGTCTTTCCACTATAAGTAAGGGTTTTTGTTTTGCTTTGTTTTTTAATCTTGCTGCTTTTAAAATGTTTTCTTTGTCCTTTGTTTTCAGAAGTTTAATTACGATGTGTCTTGATGTGTATTTTTTTGGCTTTATCCTGTTTGGGGTCCACTCATCTTCTGAATAGGTAGGTTTATTTCTCTTGCCAAATTTGGGAAGTTTACAGCCATTTTTTCTTCTAGTACTTTTCTAGTACTAGAAGTACTAGAAGTACTTTTCTAGTACTTTTCTGCTCCTCCTTTCTCCTCTCCTTCTAGGACACTGATGACATAAATGTTAGATTTTTTGTTATAGTCCACAGATCCCTGAGGCTCTGTTATTTGCTTTTCAATCTATATTCTGTCTGTTATTCAGACTGGTCATTTTTACTATTCTGTCTTCCAGTTCACTGATTGTCTCCCCCATTTTCTCTGTTCTTTGTTTTTGTTTTTTGTTTGTTTCTGGTTTTTGAGACAGGATCTCACTTTTTTGCCCAGGAACTACAGGTGCATGCCACTACGCCTGGCTAATTTTTGTATTTTTTTGTAGAGACGAGGTTTCACCATGTTTCCGAGGCATGTCTCAGACTTCTGGGTTCAAGCGATCCACCCATCTTGGTTTCCCAAAGTGCTGGATTTACAGATGTGAGCCACTGTGGTCAGCCTGCTCTGTTCCAATGAGCTTTTTACTTTGGTTGTTTTTTAGTTCTAAATTTCCATCTGGTTCTTCTTTAGGTCATCTATTTCTTCTCTGAGATAGTTTCTTTTCCAAGGCTTTTTTTCCTCTTTGTTTGAAGCATATGAATAATTGCTCATTGAAGTTATATATCATGGCTGCTTTATAATCTTTGTCAGGTAATCCTAAAATCTGTATCATCTCAGTGTTGGCATCAATTGATTGACATTTTTCATTGCATTTAAGGTCTTCCTGTCTCTTGATATGACAAGTGATTTCAGTTGAAACCAGGATATTTTAGTATTGTGTTATGAGACTCTGAATCACATCAAAACCTTTTGTTTTAAGCTGGCTTCCTCTGGCAGGACTTCAGCAAGGGACGGGTAGGCATCACCTCATTACTGCTTAGGCGGATGCAGAAGTTCAGGTTTCTACTGGATCTCCATTGGTACCTGAGTGGTATCATCATTATTAGTGCTAATTATTAAGCATTACTGGTGGGAAGGGATAGAAATTCCAGCTCTCCATGTGGTTCTTTTGATAGCGCACTAGGGGTGGCCCCATTATGGGTAGGCAGTAGTAAACATCCAGTCACTCTACTAGGCATTCTCTTACTCCACCCCAGTGGGGGTGTTGGGTACCTCCGTACAGCCCAACAGGTGAGGATAGTCTAGGTTCCCCACCCAGGCTTTGCTGGCATGGGTGGAAGTGGGGCCACAGTTTATTTTGTGGTGTTTGGCTGGTGTTGAGCATTTGTTATTGAAAAGTTTTCTATCTTGCTAGGCTGCTTCATTCCTGAAGAGATGGGCTTCTTTCGGATTTTTTGGGGTTTTTTTTTTTTTTTTTTTTTTTTGTCTTTGGCATTTCCAGGTTGTTGTCTTCTTCACTATAAATCTAGGATAGAAATAATTGCCTGGTGTGGTGACTCATGCCTGCAATCCCAGCACTTTGGGAGGCCAAGGCGGGCAGATCACCTGAGGTCAGGAGTTCCAGACCAACCTGGCCAACATGGTGAAACGCTGTCTCTACTAAAAATACAAAAATTAGCCAGGCGTGGTGGCGCATGCCTGTAGTCGCAGCTACTCGGGTGGCTGAGGCAGGAGAATCACTTGAACCCAGGAGGTGGAGGTTGCAGTGAGCTGAGATCACGCCACTGCACTTCAGCCTGGGTGACAAGAGCTGGACTCCATCTCAAAAAAAAAAAAAAAAAAAAAAAAAAAAAAACAACTCAGCCATGTGTTGTTCTGTGACTTCTGAGATCTCTAGCCAGGCTGCCTTTACTTCACCTTTCAGAGTCTTCTTACGTTTGTTTCCTATCTGATGTCGGGGTTTTAGTTATACTTGGCAGGAGAAGTGGGGAAAAGTGTGTCCACTTCATCTTCTACAAGCGGAAGTCCTGGAACTTTCATTTTTAGTTGACTTGGTTTTTCAAGCTCAATATTCTATGAACACGCTGCACCACTTAACAAAGCAGAAGGATACCAAACCACCTGCAGGAAACATTTGTTTCTACGGTTTGTGAAAGGAAAAGTGTCTACCATGTGCTTGGCACTTTATGCTTAATTTCACTTAATCCTCAGAAGAATGCTACAGGGAGGGTATTATTCACCCTGATTTACAGAGGTGAGAACTGAAGTTCAGAGAAATTAAGTAACTGGTTCCAGATCACACAGCTAGTGATTGGAAGATGTAGGTCTTGAAGCCAGTTTTGCCCACATTTTTCTCCCCGCCACATGCCTCAGTCAGCCCATTAGCGCAACGAGGACAGAAATGATATTTCCTCCTCCTTGTGCTTATCTGTGCCTAGGAAATCCATGCAACTCCATGTCAGTTTTCAGGTAGGCGAAACACGCTCATATATGCATGGTTATAAGTGTAGGTATAACTGCCTAATAGCAAAGGAGCTCTATACTTACAGTGGGTAATTAATATCTATGGTATCAAATTAGTGAACAATTTCACAATGTTAACATGTTCTAGTATTATTGCTATATAAAGTGTATTCATGATATAAGAGACTGATTTTCATGAGTGAATAAACACCTACAAAATCATAAATAAAACAACTCATTGGTACTCTTTATAGGAATGCTTGCTTTTTTGGGAAAGTAGACATTTTTATTTTTTGAGACAGAGTTTTGCTCTTGTCACCCAGGCTGGAGTGCAGTGATGTGATCTTGGCTCACTGCAACCTCTACTTCCTGGGTTCAAGCGATTCTCCTGCCTCAGCCTCCCAAGTGGCTGGGATTACAGGCGTGCGCCACCAAGTCCAGCTAATTTTTGTGTTATTAGTAGAGGCGAGGTTTCACCACAGTTTGGTCTCAAACTCCTGACCTCAGGTGATCCACCCGCCTCGGCCTCCAAAGTGGTGGGATTATAGGTGTGAGCCACTGCGCCTGGCCTAGGAGACATTTATTTTACAGCCTAAACCATTTGCATGCAGAATATCCAGATAATTTTCTTTTAGTTGTGAAAACTCATTGGTTCTGTTTAAGAGGGATAAGCTCATAATAAGTGTGGTACATGGCCCGGTGCAGTGGCTCACACTTGTAATCCCAGCACTTTGGGAGGCTGAGGCGGGCGGATCACTTGAGGTCAGGAGTTTGAGACCAGCTTGACCAACATGGTGAAATCCTGTCTCTCCAAAAAAAATACAAAATTTAGCTAGGCGTGGTGGCATGTGCCTGTAATACCAGCTACTCAGGAGTCTGAGGCATGAGAATCACTTGAACCCTGGAGGTGGAAGTTGCAGTGAGCCAAGATCACACCACTGCCCTCCAGCCTGGTCAACAGAGCGAGACTGTCTCAAAAAAAAAATAAAAATTAAAAATTAAAATAAAAAAATAAATGTGGTACACAATCATTTCTGAGTTAGGCAGTTCAATCCTATTTTAGTGTGAAATACATTATTATGGCTAAATTATTTCCTAAGGAGCTCTATCTGTACACATTAATGAATTTAGACCTATTTCCTCTGTCTGAAATTTGACTTAAAGAAATAATCTTAAATCTCTTTTCCTCTCATGCTTTTATTTTCCCTGTCTCTTTTTTTCTTTTTCTCAATATTTGGTAATACTTGAATTCCCTGAAGGATTTCAACTTTGAGACAATTATGAATAATTCAAGCTTAATCTTCCCTTCATTCCTTTCCAAGTTCAAAATCTGACTTTTTTTTTTCTGTTTATGAACCACAGGGATTTTTGTTATAATGATCGAAAAGAAAGACCACTAAAGGAGATGCAGTATGTGATGTATTATTTATTGAAAACATAGATGGGATTACATGTATGATGAGAATGTTTCTGATTCTTAAATTTAAGAATCTGATTCCTGCTGAGTTAAGAAAAAGAGACTGACATTTGCAGGTATCAGGGGCCAGGCACTGTGCTGACCTTTTAATAATGTTTTCTCAGGTATCGTTGTACCTAGTTTCCCAATTAGGAACCTGGGGTTTAGGGTTAAATAACTTGTGATAAGGCTGGGATTGAACCTAAAGCCCATGGTCTTCCCAGGACACTGTCCCCACACCATGCTGAAAACCAAAGAAATTGACTTAACCTCTTGCATTCTAAACTGGAGTTATTAAAAATTCATTTCCTAAGTTAGTGCCAACTGGATTCCTTCTCTGCATGAGTCATATTCATCATTCATCCAGCCATTTATTATATTCCTTCTAGCCCAGAGTTTTGCAATTCTGACTATATATCAGGATCACCTGGGGAGCTTTTTAAAAATATAAATGTCAGGCCCCACTCCTCAGAGATTCTGATCATTGGCCTGGGGTGGGCTCCAAGCAGCTATTTTTAAAGTCCCTGAGTGATTCTGATGTACAGCCAGGATTGATACATTGTCGTCTCATTGCGTCCTCTCGTCTCTGACATCACTCCCTGTGGTGTCCATTTTATGTGTTGACTTGACTGGTTGTGGGGTACCCAGGCATTCGGTCATACATTATTGTGTGTCTGTGAGGATGTTTCTGGACAAGATTAACATTCGAATTGGTAGTGTAAGTAAAGTTGGTTACCTTCCCTAATGCGGGTGGGCTTCATTCCGTCAGTTGACGACCTGAATAAAACAAAAAGGCTGATTCTTCTCTGAATAAAAGGGAACTGTTCCTGCCTGACTGCCTTCGAAGCTGGGACTTACTTTCTTTCCCTTTCTTTCTTTCTTTCTTTCTTTCTTTCTTTCTTTCTTTCTTTCTTTCTTTCTCTCTCTCTTTCTTTCTCTTTCTCTCTCTCTCTCTCTCTCTGCCTCCCTCCCCCCCCTTCCCTCCCTTCCTCTCTCTCTCTCTTTCTTTCTTTCCTTCTTTCTTTTTTCCTGCCTTCAGACTCAAATGGAAACATTGGCTCTTCATGGGTTTTGAGCCTTGGCTTTCAGACTGAAACTAGCACCATCAACTCTCCTGGGCCTCCAGCTTGCCGACTGGAGGTCTTGGTACTTACCAGACTTCGTAATTGCATGAGCCAATCCCTTGCAATAAATCCCTTTCTGTATATACACTACCTATTGGTTCTGTTCCTCTGGGAGATCACTGACTAATACACTTCCTTTTTAACTAAGACCTCTAGGCACCTTTGCTGTTTCTGAGGTTTTTCATACTTTATATCCAGAGAGACGAAATCAAAGAAGGTTTCTTTAAAATGGGATTTAGATGGACATCTCTCTGAGGTCCACCTCAACACTGACACAGGGCAGATGTGGCTCAGCCTCAGGAAGCTCAAATTCTTACCCCTATGTTTCCCTCAGCCAGCTGAGACCTTTCAACTGCGCCCATCTAGCAGAAGCAGCTGTGAGATCAAGGAACACATGACCCTTGCTAACAGGCCCCAGCCTTGCTAAGTGGTCCAGCTGCAGGAAGAGCAGCCTAGGGAGCGAAGCTGCCCACTACAAACTCACCTTGTCCAGTCATCACTCCCGGGGGCTGTGGTCAGTCCTCTCAGGGTGCTGGCCAGATGTCAAAGCTGAGCTTAGGGCCTGGAGCCCAACACCAAGCAAGGAGATAATTACCCGAAGACACGAGAGAAAGACACACCAAAGTGGGGAGCAGACCAGTCCTGGAGAGCACTGAGGACCAGGCCAGTGCCTGACTCCAGTCCAGTCGTCACAGGAAAGGGGTCCCCATCCAGACCCTGAGAGAAGGTTCTTGGATCTCACACAAGAAAGAATTCAGAGTGAGTCCGTAGAGTAAAGTGAAAGCATGTTTATTAGGAAAGTAAAGGAATAAAATAATGGCTACTTTATAGACAGGGCAGCCCTGGGAGCTGCTGGTTGCCCATTTTTATGGTTATTTCTTGATGATATGCTAAACAAGGGGTGGATTATTCATGTCTCCCCTTTTTAGACCATATAGGGTGACTTCCTGATGTTGCCATGGCATCTGTAAACTGCTGGTGGGAGTGTAGCAGTGAGGATGACCAGAGGTCACTCTCATTGCCATCTGGTTTTGGTGGGATTTAGCTGGCTACTTTACTGCAACCTGTATTATCAGCAAGGTCTTTATGACCTATATCTTGTGCTGACCTCTTATCTCATCCTGTGGCTTAGAATGCCTTAACCATCTGGGAATGCAGCCCAGTAGGTCTCAGCCTCATTTTACCCAGCCCTGTTCAAGAGGGAATTGCTCTGATTCATATGCCTCTGACACAATGGGCAAGCAGATGAATGGCAGGCCAGGTGAAAGGGCCAGAAGCCCTACGGGTATGACCAGAAGAGAAAATGTTGGGATGGGGTGAGAGGTAGATGGGAAGGTAAGTCAGAAGTCTCCACTGTTGCATACCTGAAACCCATTTGTGTTGACCACCAGCCATATGGCCATGAATGGATCAGCGTGATTGAAATACCTGTGTTGGGGCAGCTGATTTTTCATTCAGCGTATACAGCCCCACCCTATTGGGGGAACCTGCCCCCAATATTTCAACATAGGTTCTTTCTATTTTCCATAAGTGTCAGCCGGCTGAGAAATAAAGAGACAGTACAAAGAGAGGAATTTTATAGCTGGGCCACCGGGGGTGACGTCACATATCAGTAGGACTGTGATGCCCACCTGAGTCTCAGACCAAGTTTTTATTAAGAGTTTCAAAAGGGGAGGGGATGTAAGAACTGGGAGTAGGTACAAAGATCACATGCTTCAAAGGGCAAAAAGCAGAACTACTAATAAGGGTCTAAAAAAGATCACAGGGAACAGGACAAAGGGCAAAAGCAGAACTACTGATAAGGGTCCAACAAAGATCACAGGGCAAAGGGCAAAAGCAGAACTACTAATAAGGTAGTGGTGCACGTATTGTCTTGATAAACATCTTAAATAACAGAAAACAGGGTTCAGAAGCAGAGAACCAATCTGATCACAAATTTACCAGGGCGGAGTTTCCCAACCCTAGTAAGCCTGAGGGTACTGCAGGAGACTAGGGCGTATCTCAGTCCTTATCTCAATGGCATCAGACAGACATTCCCAGAGTGGCTGTTTATAGACCTCCCTCCAGGGATGCATTCCTTTCCCAGGGTATTAATATTAATATTCCTTGCTAGGAAAAGAATTTAGTGCTATCTCTCCTACTTGCACGTCTGTTTATAGGCTCTCTGCAAGAAGAAAAACATGGCTCTTTTTGCCCGACCCCGCAGGCAGTCAGACCTTGTGGTTGTCTTCCCTTGTTCCCTAAAAATCGCTGTTATTCTGTTATTTTTCAAGGTGTACTGATTTCATATTGCTCGAACACACATGTTTTACAATCAATTTGTACAGTTAACACAATTATCACAGTGGTCTTGAGGTGACGTACATCCTCAGTTTACGAAGACAACAGGATTAAGAGATTAAAGACAGGCATAAGAAATTATAAAGGTATTATCTGGGAACTGATAAATGTCCATATTAAAATGAAATCTTCACAATTTATGTTCCTCTGCTGCAGCTCCAGCTGGTCCCTCCGTTGGGGGTCCCTGACTTCCCACAACACCACCCATCATCCCACTTTAAATTCATGTGTGACTCCATCCTGTCTTTTGAATATTTTGCTTTATTCAGTAACACAAATTCATGACTTGGTAAAAAAAAAAAAAAAAAGCCTCGGCTTACATCATAAGCTAGTTCCCCATAAATTGCTGCCACACAGATAATACCTTTAAACATAGGAAATAGCATTTTGGAATTCTGTGTTGTTCAAGTAAATTTTAGTTCATTTTAGTGTCTTGAAAATAGCAAGGAATGATACTTTTAGCATTTGCTTTTTTTTTAAACCACATTTTCCCAAACTTTGAAAAACAATTGCTAATAAACAAACCAAGCCACAGGAATTATTTCAGTTCAAGAGAATAAACAGATTTCAAGAAATCAAAAGAAGTCACTGAAGTTCATCTAGCAATGCTTTCATTCCTATGTTATACTCGCACATCAGTGGCGTGATGTGTGAAGATAACGGCATCAGAATTTCCGTTTCATGCTGAATTTTCTGATGGTTTTTGCTATCTTCATTTTACCTTAAAGAAGATAAATAAATAACCCAAACAAGATTACATTTGGGGAAAAAGGAAGATGCCCGGGGTTATATATTGGAGTTCTTCCAATACCAGAGCAGCAGAAGAAAGCCTCTTCTAATCCCTTGTTTGTGCCATAGGTATGAGAACAAATGGCAAGACATTCCTCTTACACGTTGACTTGCCTTCACTTGAATCCGAGGCTGCCCAGTGACCTGGCAAAATTGGCTATGGAGATAGTGTAGACATTTTAGATTTGAAAAGATGACTTTTCTCTTACTTTTGCCTAATTAGGACCGTTTCCTCAACTCTGCACTTAGGTTACCTAATAGACCTACAGCTTTAATAACCAATTCCATTTATCTTATAGAAATTCCCAAAAGAAATGAGATGGATGTGTTTTCAGTTAAAGCTGTCTTTCAAAAAGGTAGACAGTCATGGGTCACTGAAAGGAAAACAAGTCACAAGCAAAACACACTTTACCTCACACACTCTTCTGTCGTGAATAACAGTGTGTAGTGTTAGTGTGAGCACACCCAGGCTGTCTGTATTCTGTGGGGTGAAGAGAAGCAAATGGGTGCTGCTGCCCTAGATTTTCCCACTCTAGGCATTAGAATCTTGTCTTTCCTAATCACCTACTGTTTACCCAGTTCATATATTTATAATGACACCTGCAAGGAGTTTTCTCTTTTTTTCCAAACCCAGAGACTTTGAAGACAACAAAAGGATAACTTGGGTGATTGAAAACACATCCAGTGGCGAGAACTCTGTACAATTTGTGTTCATGTGTATATGTAACAAACCATGAAGAAGATCATGTAGGTCCTGAAATATGTTGCCAGTTGTGTCTCACTGAGGACTCAGCCATAGCCAGAGGCTAAGTCCTTTGTATCATGATCCCGTCCCACTTGAGCCAGTTTGCACTTTTTACTTCGGGATCCTTAATACACTGGCCATACATAGCTCTTAGTCTTTGGTTCTGAAGTCTAGTCCTTAAGAACTGAGTATTGAAAAGTCCTCTCGGTGGGATTAGCATTCTTCTGAGGCTAAGACTGTAGCCGGGAAGTTGAAAACCCCTTTTGAAGGGCAGAGTGACTTAACCCTTGAAGGAGAAATGGCTGTGGATGGCTTATTGTCAGGAACAGGGACACTGACTCTTCCTGAGAGACGCTTCAGACTCTTTCCCAAAGTGGTAACTCAGGCCATGGGCTTCTAATCACTTCATGCCCAATTTTATGTACTTCCTGCTTGCGTGCACACTCCTGCTGGCCCACCAAGACTCACACACGTCTGAAAGCAAGGCACAGACTTTCCCGGCAGTAGCGATAACCCTCATTCAGCTACTGCAAAGATCTTTTGTTAGGTGAAGGTCAAACACTTCACAAGGGAAGACTTCTGGATCTTTAGATCTCTGCTAGATTTCCCAGGTGCAGCAGAGGAGCCAAGAGATGTTCCCCCCCTCCCCACACTCTGGTTAGCCTTTGTGTCGTCCAGTCAAAAGTACCCTCTTTCATACTGTTGTGTTGCCTTTTTACTCTACCACCTTCTGCTAGGGCCATGGTACTGAGGCAGGAGAATAGGGTCTGGTGGCAGGAAACCTAAGTTGCCCAGGCAACTTCCTTTTCAACCTCTCCTTTTTCTGTGGGGCAGTTGCTACCTGGCAGTTGGAAAATGAAAGTGCCTCTGATTGGTCCCCTCCCACAACCAGACTGGTCACGGGCCTACTCTTCAGCCAATCAGACTGGGTGTGAGCCAATAGAGTGAACCAATGGGAAACCTCTAGAGGTTATATAAACCCCAGAACATTCTGTAACCAGTGCTCCTGAGTCTCTTGCTTGGGCCAGGTCCCACCTTGTGGAGTATACTTTCATTTAACATAAATCTCTGCTTTGGCCGCTCTACTTGTATGTTTTGTCCAATTCTTTGTTCAAAACACCAAGAACCTGCACAACTACCCTCAACTGGTAACAATGCTGAGTAGAATAGAATTGTGGAATCACACAAATTAAACCCGGAAGGGGTTCTGAAGGTTAGTGGCTATTTCCACACCCTCATTTACAGGTGAATGTAAACCATGGGAGGGTCACAGATTAAGAACTTATTTATCGTGCCTTAAAGTATATCACTTTTTCTGCTGTCTTAAAGTGGAGGCCCTTGTTGGACCCACATGTTAACTCCTTCAGAAGCCCTATGTCCCTTTCAGGCCCTCTCAGGTCCTCCAAGTTTCAGATCATCATGCAACATGGCCAGTGTGTTCAGCCTTTCTGTCCTTGAAGCCTGAAGAGAGAGGGCTTGAAGCTGCTGTGAAGCCTCAATACATTGTACCCAATACCATGTCCCCAAGAACTATATTAAAGTAAATTTTTGATTATACTCCCTTTGAGGTATTGAAGTATCTCCAAGGGATGATAACTCAACTTTGTAAGCAAAAACATTGAGATGCCAGGAGGATGCATTGTGAGTCGAAGACCAGAACACTGACCCTCCACGTTACAGCTCAACACTTCTAGTCTGAGGCAGTCACTGAGCACTAAGGACAAGTCCTTGGTGACAATTACAAGGATCTTTTCTGATGATAATAATTATACTTTCATGAGCAACTAAGGAGCCTTGGCTGTAGCAGCCTTGCAATTGGCCTTTTGAAATCCTGATCTGTTTCCCTTGGAATAAGGGTTGAATCCCTGTCAGGAAGCCAACGGTAACTGCATTGCTTTGAGTGGCTGGAGATTTTACAGAGGAATTATTTAAAAGACCAGCCAGGATGAGTGGTAACAGATCTGAAGATCTATAATGCAAATAAAAGTATTTGACTTCACTCATGAATAACTGATTTTATATTTCTAAATACTAAGAAGGTTGTACAAGCCTCTGAATGTAGGTAGTACCGAAAAGAACATAGGAGGCTTACTGGTGAGAACAGCCGGATTTTGATGAGAACACATTTACATGGAAGACAAAGTCTACCTTCCACTCCACCATTGCCTTCTCATGCTCTAATGAGATTGGTGTTTCCATGTGGATAAGTCACAAGGAAGAAAAAAGTTCCTTCTTTGATTTAGTCTTAGTTTCACTAGGGATGCGTCTTCACAAAATGAAGAAGGAAAATTTACTTTTCAGGAAGCTGGGCGATATGTTCCCAGATGCTGCTTTGCTCCACAGTTCACAGAAAGAAGGTTTAGGCTACTTCTTAAAACACACAGACACACACACACACACGCACAAATTTTTATTTCTTGAAACAGAACAACACACCCTCCAAAATAGTAAATGTTACCAGAACAATAATAAATAATGGCACACATGCGCATCTTTAAAACACAGCCAGTCACGTCTTCTGTTGCATAACTGACAGCCACGTGCTCAGGCATTTCTGCGATGATTGAAGACACATTCCGATGGTCATAAACATCCATCACAGATTCAAGTATGAGTCGCAGGATTCCAAAACCACAGCCTGCCAGTTGTTGGCCATCAGTGACATACCAAGTGTTACTGAGATCTCTGCACGACCTCTGGGTTTGCACAATATGGCTGAAATGCTATTCAGAAAGTACTAGGGGTGAAATTACCCTTCAGGAAGCCTAATAAAGAAGAAAGGAAACGTGCCGTTTAGAGCTAAAATTGCTTTACTGAAGCACAGTCAAGTCATACATGAAATACAATGGCCTTTCCATGCTCAGTTCCCCTGCATGCCTTGGGCCCTCTTTTCCCTTAAGCTTTGTCATATGTTTAAGTGTACATTACTGGTCATTCCGAGAGCTTGAACTATGACAGCCTGAAAGGATCTACTTATCCTATAAACTGTTGAACACAATTGGCATGAGTTGGACCAAATTTTGCTCCATTTTTTTTAGAGCACACCCAGACTTCATCGTCCAGTATCCAGAGATTGATTATCCAGATTAGAATTTTTCAGGGCCCTTTCCATCTCTTAGATAACCTTGGCCACTGTCTTCTTGCAATCTCATTCCTCTCTAGTGATACCAGCAGACCTGCACTGGGGATACAAATGGAGGTGAAAGGGTTAACCATTTATACTAAGTGAAAGCTGGAAGTCCTTGCAAAAACTATGTTGTGGGATTTCTGTACACTCCCAATAAACAGAGCCTCTTCAGTCACTACCCCCCACCCCTCACCACCCTTTAACAAGCGTTGTCTGAGGATTGAGCCAAAAACTGGGGGCTGTTAGAGGCTGGGCTATTCCCAAGCAAACTGTGAAGCAGATGAAAATAAATTTGCCAAATGCGCCAGCATAGTCCTCACCACATATCTGCCCTCAGCCTCCTTCCTTCGGTGGTAGTCATGGAGACGGGGGAATGAGGGCATATTCCTTCCCAGAGTTCGGCATCCACCCTGAATTCCGCATCCCCGTTGAACTAACAACGGGTAACAGCACGAAGTAGGGTTCTTCCCCAAAGCGGCTGCATTTTAACTCAGATTCAAACTCAAGCAAACAACCTGCCAGGGAAAATTAGACAAAAGCTTCAGATGAGGGTAGAGACCGTGTGTGCTCCATTCCCCAGCATATCCCCAGGGCCTGACACTTAGGAGGAGGTCAGTAAATATTTGCTAAATGAACATTAGTGAATGACACAGTAGGAAACAGCAGAGTGTGGCCTGCTCTTGGGGCTGGTTTGACAAGGAAGGATTCCAGCCAGGCAGGGAGTGGCCGGGCAGGGGCACAGAGCTGCGTGCTGCACAGTGTTGAGACCCCCTCCCAAACAGCCTGGCCCTTGCCGCACATACAAGGTCTGTGGTGCTGGCGGTGCCCATTCCAGTCGTCTGAAGTAAGATCGACAGCATCTTACGCTTAGCCTGAGACCCACGTAGTAGAAAAATCTTCTCAACCTCAGACACCGCTGTGCATTTTTTGGATAGTGTTTCAGATTGGGGTGTTTTTTGTGGTGTTTTTGGTTGGTTTTGCTTTTTAAACAGTTCCTTGAGCTGCTGACAGAGTAGCCGAGTGTACATGGGTGGCCCCGAAATGCTTTGCACTATTTGGACCTACTCTGTTGTATTACATGGGTAACAAGATCAGAGGAATTTGGATGTGTTTAGGTTAGGATTTAGATCTGGATACTACATAGAGACCTGCTTTTAATTCCCTCTTTCCTTCTTGTATTATTTAAGTCCATGGACACTTAGAATCAGTATATAAACATCTCCAAGAAGCACAGAAAGAAGCAGCATGTGGGACGTGAGGTCAAAGCTGTCAGCTCACGTTTCCCCTCCCCAGAAAAGCCTGGAGATTTTGGAGTTCTCAGTGCATGTCTTCAGTTGGCTTCAATGTCAGTTTGCTTCTTGTTCTTTATGTAATTGTTGACTTCTTTGAAGTTCATTATGGACATCACTGAGTCAAATAGTCACACATTATAAGCAGACTCTTCTAATTCTTCCACGGTGTGAATTTGCTTTTCCCATCCGTGAGATTTCCATGTGACTGACCCGGTGACAGTCAGTTGCCTGCATCAGGGACCGCCGAGTGTACAGAGCTGCTTCTTGCCTTCAGAGGGAGGCTCGGACCTGGAGAGGGGACTACATTCAAAAGAGCCGACTGTTTTCCAGCATTAGAGAAGCAGCCCCAGAAAATCCTTGCCTGGCAACATTGGAGAAATGCGCTGATCTTGTGTTTTTACCATAGAAGTGGTTGGAAAGGGGAATTTGCTGCTAGTTCCTTTCATCTTGATGGTGGTTGCTTTTCTTGGATAAAGTCACAAAATTCTTCTGAAATTAGAAATTGTGACCCTTGATATTCAAAAGGTATATAAGGGCTCTAATTTTTTCAAACCTACTATGGGGTGACAAAATCCATTTACTGAAGGTGTTAAGACTGCAGATATTATTTCTGCTGAATAAGAAACAGTGTGGACTAATGGGAAGAGACACAACATATTCTTCTCCAGTTTCTTGTAGCTTCGACGCTTTCTTGAAAGTGCCTGTGAGGCAAAGATGCATGAAGACATGTTCTGCTTTTTGCTGTTGTTTGTTTTTTTGTAACATAGAAAGTTAGGTCATAGACCTAGGCCATAGACCTGTGTAAGTATTTAAGACATTTGGACATATTTTGTATCTGTAACTTCCCTTCCCTTTTAAAAAAGTTCTCTAAACTAGAAATGACGTAGATATGGAATCAGCTGTGAAACTATCCTTCTCTGGCAGCTCCAAAATCCTTTACATTTTTTCATGGCTGGGTGACACGTTTTAACCCTAACTGAATGGGCCAATCTTTGGCCTTTTCTACAAGTTCTCAAATTCAAGGGCAGAGAGTCTAGTGGACCTGGATACTTGTACCTGGTTGAATGGATTTACCAGTGAGGTATTATCTAGCTTTAACCTTTACAAGATGGACACATGGCTTAAAAAGCCTCCTCTGAAGAAACCATGGGTTAAAGACAGACTAATGACACAGGCCCCCCCAAAAAACCAAACTGACAAAAACAGCAAAGGTAGCACTTCTGCTCCCCTTCCCGAAAACTCTTTGCCAAACACCATTACAAGAAAGAAAGACCAATGATCTGATGTGCCAAGCAGCTGGCCAAAACAAAGACACAGAATACCCTTCAAAATTATAAAAATCTAACTAGGAAATAGGAATGAAAAATGTACATCTATAATTGTTATCATGTATCTTACATTCAAAGTATATTTTGCGCCTGGGACTATTAAGTAATGATAATGGCCAATGATAATGGCTTGTGTAGATAATTTATGAGGTCACAAATAATGGATGAAATAGAGCATGGGGGGGTGGTGTATGTTCAAAATGCTTGGAACCTACTGCTTAGGGAGTGTCATTGACTAGGGTTGATGTTCAAAAGTAGGGGTGGTGGCCTCAGAGGACAAACCTGCCTGCAAACAAAGTCTGAATGGGTGATAGAAGCCACAGATAAGAGGGGAAGAACTTGGAGGACATACTGTACAAATCAGAAGGACAGGAAATCTCCTTGTCTTTCTATAGATGCACAGAACTAGGGAAGGACCCAGGGAAAGCAGACACAGACTCAACAAAGCAACAAGGTCCATCCACGAGCTGGTTCCAGAGCTGACTGGGCATTCCAGGTCCCTTGACAGATGGTGGTGGGAGATGCATTCACGGGACCCGGGTGGTGTACATCAGCCAGGCCGGCCTCTCCAACCTGCCCTCAGTGTGGTCCAACACTGAGAACACAGGCAAAGGTGGAGAATAGGTTTTGACTTAGGCTTTTGGCCTCTTGCATTTAATCATCCAAGTGTGGCCTTTCCCAGTTAAGGCAAACAAACTTTAGAGTTCTCGTCACTGTTCAAGGTTTCTGGAAAGGAAAGGCCTATGAGCTCTTGCCAAGGCGGCTGCATTCAGTTGTCAGTTGTGCAGGTTTTGCTTTGCAGAAAGGCTTCCAGGAGGGCTGGTCCGTCTGGAGGGGACACCTTTTTCTAACTCACACAAAGACATCTATGTTGACTGGCCTTGGCCAGGGCCTTGCAATAAATTTTGGCAAAATAGAGCCAAAACCAGAAAAAGAGATCCAGTGGACAAAACCCTAAATTGGATGAATTTTCACTTTTCAACCCATAATATGGCTTCTGTAGGCCCTGCTGAAATCAGTACATGTTATTGGAGAAGCCACTGAGTAGGTTAGTAGGTTGTGTAAGTCCTGGTTAATAGATTCGGAGTTGTTAGAGAAGCCACTTGGAGTCAGATTGGATGGTGGAGAGGAACTGATGTGAAAAGGTCTTGCAATTACCGGGTCCTGAGACTGCCGGGATTTGGAGAAAGAAAAAGCACATCAGTTTTGTTTTGTGACCAAGACTTTTTGAGTGGTTGCACAAATGCTGTTTGTGTCCAGAAACTCAGGCACTCTGTGCTTCTTACTCATTACCTGCTGCCACTCTTTCCCAAACACACCGGTGTTGGGATCCTCCCCTTCCCCAACTGGCAAAGAAGGAACGGGTTCTTTGTGACTCAGGCTAGGAAGTGACAGGAGAGCTCACTGGAGGCTGAGGGGTGCCATCTCCACTTACAAAGCTGATAGCAAAGTAATCAAACCTAGCAGCACCAAGAGCCCAGGGCAGCTCCTTGGCAGCGCTCTCCGCCACATCGTGTGCTCTGGGTCGTACAGGGCCTGTAAATTGCACAGTAATGGCTGGGTTCGCGGCAGGAATAAACATGTGCTTTGAATTTTCCAAATGAGTCAGACGCACGCTGCGAGATAAATGCTGATAGCAAGCAGATGTGACATGTGCTTTTCAAGAGGACGGACAGGGGGGAATTGAGGATTGGCATCTTCCACACTCTTCGAGTCGACGGACTGACACCTAATGGGACCTGGTCTTTTAACAAGAAACACTGGGTGATGGGTGACATTTTCCCCACTTCTTTCTTTCCATAAGAGGAATCTACATTTTAAGTCTCAGATGTAAACGTGCTCTGGCTCCAATTTGTCGGCTGACTCTAATCGCCTCGGAACTTATATAAACTCTAGGTGAGTAATTTCCCCAAGTACAGTACCCTCTTGGAATGCATGTGCTGTGAACTCAGATTAAACTTTTAACCTCACATTTTTCTGGGAGGGATTATTATCCCTGTTTTTATCGTTTGAAAAGGCAATCAGAAATTCCAGAAGGTCCAGTGCTCACAGGGGTTGAGCTGGTACACTCTCTCAAGAGCCCGTCCCCTGTGTTGAGTATGCCTGGCCCCCTAAAAATGGGATGAGAGGGTCTGTTGTGCCAGAATTAAAACTACGAGGCACCAACTCTCTCGCCTTCCTCATAACACTCCCAACTAAACTGTGCAGTGTTTGGAGGGCCCTGCGCTCTCCCAGCTCAACTGCAAAAGCCCCTGATTGTTTCTGCTGATGCACGCCATGTGCCAGTTGCCAAGCGACATACATAACACATTCATCAGCAGAGCGTGAGGTCTGAGTCCTAAATTTCTGCTGCATTCTTCCACACTTGGCTTTCATTCACCTTGTCTCCTTCTTCCAGCAACTGGATCAACAGATGTTAGACTTTCCCAGAGTGTTTGGCACAATCAGTCCAAGATGCCAAGCTTGAAGATATAACATCTCTTTGCAACCTCTAATTTCTCTTTGCAACCTCTAATTCCTGTCACTGTACTCATTAATCACTTGCACAAACCTTTAACCGAGTCCATTAGGACTTCAATACCAGGTGGTTTTTGTTTGTTTGTTTGTTTTAACTGAGTTGGCATCAACATGGAAACAAGTGGACTGGCGTATTCTCCCAGAAGCTTCTCATTATTTGTACTTAGTTTTTGTTTGATGACTACCAAGAGGCAGCTGGCATGGTGTCATGGGAAGAACAGTAGGCTGGGAGTCAAGTGGCGGTTCTGCGGTGGAGCCTTGGGCAAGTCAGTATATTCGAAAGGGCCTCAGCTTTTTCTTTTGTAAAATGAAGATGTTGGACTCAGTGTTCCTCCTGTTGAAACAGTAATAATCCCATTAGTTTTACTGTGCAGTTTCAAAGAAAAGCAGACACCAAAGCAAGAAGCAAAAATGGGAAACCTTCAAGGTCAGAAGTTTCAGTTCACTGTATTGAACGTTGCTCTGCAGTATCTTTCAAATATGTTTTGATACAACATTCTGCTGTAAACACCTTGATGTCATTTTCATGTGCTGTTACATCACCCAATGGATATTTTTGGATTCTTAAACGAGAAACACACTGTTCTAGCACTAGAAGAACAAGGGAGGCTGTGATAGCATCATTCCCACTCCCAGCCCCCTCTGGGGTTGGAAAATGGATCGAGTAATTGGTTGCTAGTCTTAAATTTCCTCAGCACTCATGTGTGTTTACACCCACCCTGACCCCAGTGCCAGGTTGCCTCCCACCCTCCTTTCTGGGCTCCTCTCCTCTGTCCTGTGGAACCACAAAACAGAATCAGGCACAATTTCTTTATTTCTGACTTCACTCGATTGCTATTCTGGTGTTGATCTCATCAATGGACAAGCTGCTGGAAGTCGACTGAGTTTAAAATGCTGTAAGGGAAATGTTGTAGGAAAAAAAGCATCTCATTATTCCTGTCTCCAAAAGAAACATTGAAGATTGGGGTCTTCTCTAAGCCAGATGCTACCACCTGCACCCTGGACCTCCAGCAACCACCGCCACAAAGCCTGTGTGAACACTGTGATGTGTTTTGTTATCAACCTTGAAAACAAACATCTTAAGGTTCCCTCATGTTGGTGCTGGAACAGGGGTGTTCAATTACTCACTAATTTTGTAGACATTTGTTGAACATCTATTAGGCATCTGGAACTGAGGATACAAAGATAAAATGTACATGGCATTGCCTGAAAGGAATTTATGACCTAGCAAAGGGCACAGACATGTACACAGTCTGCTGGAATATATTATGATAAGTGCTACACTGGTGGTGTGGATGAAAGGCCGCAGGGGAACAGACTGGAGCTATGAGTTCTGCCAGGGTTTCACTTAGCTAAGAGACAGGCAAAGGGCATTCCAGGCAGAGGAATATGCATTGGGAGATGCAGAACAACAAGAAAGTGCATGGCAGATTCAAGGAATGTTGCGGGTCGGTATGATGGCATCACAGATTCATGGTAGAGAGTGCCTTGTTTATATACAGTTAGTTTATGTACAGTTGTTAGAAATGGGAAGAAAATTTGACTCCAAGCTTCCTAGATACCAAAGCAAAAAGGGAAATATGAAATTTGCTGTGCCTACATGAAAAAAGCCAATTGCTCAAGAGAAACAGGCTTCTTCTGGAATTAAGAGCCAAGGGAAACTTCTCTATTGATTCTCTTCAAAGGCTCAGGATGGGATACGGTGGAAATATCTTCAACAATATCCCCGCACTAGCAATTTTTATAGGACTGTTTCTTGTAATGTCCCTCAGTGTGAGCCAATGGCACCCCGCCAAAGTGTAATTCAGTAAAAGCAGCTCTACATGGGACCAGAACAATTCAGCATAAGTCTGCTGTTTTTGATGGTCTGGCTTGATGTGTGAATACAACTTAGGGTATCTAGAGGAATGGATGTTCTTCATATCTTTCAGGCAATCATCCATGAATATTATTTCTTACAACAGGGCTCTTAAAAAGCATTAGGTAGCAGGCAGTGAACTTGAGCTTCTATTCATTGGTGAAGACCTCAGGAACAAAGGAGTCTGAACATTGGGTTATGTAACAAAGAAAAGAATCTTTTCCAAAGATGTTTAATCATGGAAGAGAAGTAACCAGTCATTCTGGACTAAGCGCAGTCCAATGGCTCAGCTCAAACTGGCCTGCGTTAGGGCTAGGTTGTTAAGTAAAATTTCCTGCCCTGACAGCACATGTCTTGCTGTGAACTCTAGGCTGAAAGTGGGCCCATAAAACACCCTCACATTTTAGAAGTAAAACTGTGGGCTAAGCATCTTTTGAGATTTGACCTTGTTTCCTTAGTAGCTGAAGTGATTGTGTGATGCACAAACTTGGGTCCAGAAAGTTGGGGCAGGGATGTGACATTTCACCAAATAGCATCTGAAATGGGGGTTAAAAGAGAGTGTAAGTTTTGCTAAATACCAAATCCTACATATTTATATAACAGGGTACAATTTAGAAACTACATTCCCATCCAGTATCTAATTTAAATTGCGTAAAAACCTTGTACAGGACTCGTGTGATTATCGCATTATAAATGGGAAAACTAAGGCTTGATCAAGTTAGCATGGATGTTGGGTGACAAAACCAGAATTGTAACCCAGGTCTTTTGATTTTAGTGCAGTTATTTCTTACCTTTCAGGGTTCAGCCGAGTTATCCAAAGGAGTAGCAAATTGTAGGTCATGATAACCATGTCCAGCAGGTACCAAGCTACAGTAGCACATGTTGAAAAATTACAAACACTGTAGGTAGGGAAGGCTTCCTGCAGTTAACTTAGAAAAAAGCATCCATTTGATTGGCAAGAATGCTCCAAGGATGCTCTCTGTTCATGGAGAGACAGGCACAGTCTGGTTCCTGGATCCCATGAATGGCCCCAGGTATACGCTGGCTGGAAACAGTCCAAAGATTTGTTCTTTCCACCCTTTGTTTACCAAACATGCAAAGTGTGGCACCACATGTGAATTGTGGATGAGGATATTCTCAGCAGAATGCAAGATTATTTTCACAATCATTGTAGAAACTTCACATAATCTTGCCTGTTGAGATTCAATAGCCAGATCTTCCCAAAAGTACTTATTCATTGTAAATACAAGGATAAACTTGAACTCTATGTTGTAATGATTGCCTTTCTGAGTGCTATAATTAAGTTTTTTAAACTATTGCCACCTCCTGCCAACGTTTTCATTAAACATCTAAAAAATAACTTGGTGTGTGGTGGAGAATGAGTGGATAGAGACTGTTTTCTCTGATTCCCCCTGAAAATACCAAGATGGGAGATAAATTCAGACATGATATCTCTGCTGCCACCGTGCACTAAATTATAAACTGGTGTCCCAAAAGACAGGATTCTCCTCCCAATCAACAAGAGCACTTATAACCAGAGAGCCACAGGTGCTCAATATAGCACCAAAACAACAACAACAACAACCCCAATTTATGGTCAGGGAGGAGATTCCAGACCTCAGTACAGTAGGTGGACCTGGTACCACAACACATGTGTATTCGCTGAAGAACTGAGACACTTTGATGCAATTATTTGCCAAAGGTTTCCAAAAGCAATCCATCCCCAAATTGTGCAGGGTAAAGTGTCTCAGAATGTCCTTTCCTGTTCTCTTCTCTGGTCACACACAGTACCACTCACCGCATTCCTGTTGGCACCTGCACACACTCCTAAAATAAGAGATAGTGTAATCTCCTAAGTCTCTTTTGGCTCAAAGCATTGAGAGTTTACAGAGAGTGGATCTACAAGATGCAGGAAGCTACACACCAATAGCTCTCCTCATGTTAAGTCAGCAGGAATAAGACCACCTGACAGCCAAACCTGAGACTTTGGTTTAGAAAACCCATCATTTAGAAATGGCTTTGTAATAAAACCAGAAATTCAGTTTTTTTTTTTTTTTTAAGTAATAGAAAAAAAGAGTGAACCGATTCCCCATGGACACACAGCCACCCACAGCTGCTGCATGGTTACTTCCTGACAGACACGGGTTTGCCGCTATGAGAACAAGGTCTGCCCCACAGGCAAGGAGTGTCCCTGTGCCCGTGTGCCCGCTGCTAAACAGTCACAAGGACATTAGGAAAACAGGGTCTTCTTAACTCTTGAGGATGACAGTGCATGCACCAAAAAAACCAAAGGAGTCATTGCCTCTGCTGTCATTTTTCTTCTTTCTTTTTTTTTTCGGAGACAGAGTCTCACTTTGTGGCCCAGGCTGGAGTACAGGGGCACGATCTCAGCTCACTGCAACCTCCCCCTCCCAGTTCAAGCAATTCTCCTGCCTCAGCCTCCCAAGTAGCTGGGACTAGAGGCATGCACCAGCATGCCCGGTTTCCTGTTTTTAGTAGAGATGGGATTTTACCGTGCTGGCCAGTCTGGTCTCAAACTCCCGACCTCAGGTGATCTGCCCACCTTGCCTCTCAAAGTGTTGGGATTACAGGCATGAGCCACCGCGCCTGACCTTCTGTTATCTTTTTAATCTTTTAACACAAAGAATTATTTGCTGAATGATCTTTAGCCCATTGAAATGGTTTAATGGAACATACAGCAACAACAGAAATCTAAGTCCCAGAGAGCAGTTTCTGCTTTGGAAGAGTGTAACTCAAGTTTGTCATCCTGCCTCTTTTTCAGAAATAGCTCGAGGGAAGAGAGGTATGGCCCATCTTTCTGCTTTTATAAGAAACCAACATTTGGGCAGCAGGATGGCCTCCCTTCCCAGGTTTTAGGAACACCTGAGGCCTGTTCTTGGGAAGTGCAGCTGTGATTGGTGGGGACCTAGCCCCCTGCTGGGCAAAGCACTTCTGGGTCCTGGGAACTGCCTCGGTTGAGATGGCACTGTGAAATAAGTCTTAGTGTGTTTGCTCAATGCTTTCTGTTTTATTTATTTATCCCTTAATATTAAAGAAAAAATTCCATCAGAATCTTATCTTTAGCCTTAGATTAGAACAAAAATTAGAACAAAAGTCACTCATCAGAAAGCTACAGATGTGGTCTGTAAATCCCTCGCTGGAAAGTGAATTTGCCTTTGTGGCCAGATCTGTGAGTGTGATTTGACCGCGAAAAAGATTCTCATGTTTGTTGGTTGGGCTCAGAGACTACTAGCAACTTTTCAGAAGTACTCTGCTGAGTGCTGCAGGCTTGAGTCTGTGGGTGGTACTGAGTAAGCCTGATTCTCTCAGGGAGTAGAGGAAGGAGAGGGGTTATTGTGAATTAGTGGAGAAAGTTCAGGGATGACCTTATTTGTGAGTTTGTGGCTGGATTTAAGAAGTCCAAAAGGGGCTTGTTGTTACAATATCCTAGAGAGTTTTCATTTCAGTATATATAGTGCTATATCTCTTTTCTAAAAAAATTGCTGCACAGTGAGCTGGGCGCAGTAGCTCATGCATATAATCCCAGCACTTTGGGAGGCTAAGGTGGGTGGATCATGAGGTCAGGAGATAAAGACCATCCTGGCTAACACGGTGAAACCCCGTCTTTACTAAAAATACAAATAATTGGCTGGGCATGGTGGTGGGCACCTGTAGTCCCAGCTACTTGGGAGGCTAAGGCAGGAGAATGGTGTGAACCCGGGAGGTGGAGCTTGCAGTGAGCTGAGATCATGCCACTGCACTCTAGCCTGGGTGACAGAGCAAGACTCCATCTCCAAAAAAAAAAAAAAAAAAAAAATTGCTGCACAGTATTATATATCATGGCCCTGTGGGTGTGTGTGTGTAATGGACATATATATTTATATATATCCCCTACTCTTCAAAAATTCTTTTCTAATTCTGCCTGAAATAACTTCCTTTGCAAAATTACTTTAGCTGAAATGCTATCAATTATAAATCCAATTGTATCAATAAGCTCATCTTTTCCATTATTAATATGATTCACTGAATTGAGAGTAATGTAACTGGGCTGCTTTCCTTCCCACACCTGATGTAGACACGCCACAGGAGAGGGAGTGTTGTTACAGGAGGAAGTACTTGGAGAGAACTGGAGGAGGGCACCATGTGAGCACACTTGGACACAGGAAGAGAGGGTTCCAGAGAAGGAAGAGCAGGAGTTGGAGGCAGGAAGACCCCAAGAATCCACCTCTTCATTGCCAGGAATACTTCAGTTGTTTCTCCAATCTCATCTCTGTTTAGTCCATTTCTGTGACATCCCAGCTCTGGGACCTGGGTGGCCACAGGTAGCTCATGAAATGACTTCAGCATTATTAAAACTGGGAGCATTACCTGAGCCCAGGAGGCCGAAGCTGCAGTGAGCAGAGTTCATGCCACACACTCCTGCCTGGGCAACAGAGCAAGACCCTGTCTCAAAAAACAAAACGAAACAAAAAAACCTGGAGTTTACAAACATCACTGATGTGTGGCTGGCATTTGGAGAGACCCATGCACATACAGAAACTTGACGAGTGAATCGTTTCATAAAGAGGCTGATGGACGATCAGGTTAGCTGCTACTTTAAAGCCAGTGAGCATGCGCAGTAACCATGGCGCCTCGTTAATTAAGACTAATGGCCCAAGGAGCCATTGCAGATGATCCAATTAGGCGGATTGAGTTAGAGATTATACAGATAACTCTGATTGAAACATCAATCTAGGCCTCTGTTTCAAATGAGGTGGTATTTGACTATAATAAAATAGTATACTAAGTAGCTGACTGTGTCTTGCAATTGTGGAAGCTGAGGGCTACTAACAGCCCTAAAAATTAATATTTAAGCTTGATTTTTTTTCAAGAACCAATTATGTAGATTGTTTATTACCAAGTTCTTTTTGTTCCTTACGCCTCCTGCTGTCTAGTTGGGGCTGTTTTACAGTTCATTAGCCCCTTGACTAGAAGGTAGAAATGAAAGAAGGTGCAACTTACATCTGTCTGCCTACTAGCCAATTCTGTAAACTATTTTGCGGGGAAGATACTGAAACTATTGGCCAAAACAGACCTTTGTGTTCCCTTCCCCATGCATTAAATTTTCCTAGATGCCAAGTATGGGAGAGAGCTAGCAATTGGCTGAACTGACTATTTCTTGGTTGCATAAAATGTATTCAGTGGAATTTTGCTTAATGTGATCCCAGTTTTGTCATACATAAGGAAAAATATTCTGATAATCCCCACAAGCTAGTGAAGCATCTTAAAATTACACACTGGGTTATACAGTGATTACACTCATCAAAACGTTTTTTGCCTAACTTTAAATTCTCTCAAAAAAGATCCCAAATTTTCCTAGAGCACGTATTTATTTTTAAGAGTTATGAAAATACACAGCCGTATATGGTTGTATCTGAATCCATGGTGCTGTGAGAGACTGAGCAATTCTCAAGTATTAAGTGAGAAATCATCACTGAAGAATTGCACTGTGGCACTGACGCCTTCAAACATGCCCACCATATTTTACTGGTGGAAATTTCATCATTAGGCTTAAATTAGAAGCCACTGATTCTCTGCCATTAAAAAAAAATTTAGTTCTAGCCATTAAGCATGATTTTTAAAAAAATTGTTTTTGATGGGGAGATGAGAAAGAAGGAATGAAAGGGTAAAGAAAAGGAAAAAGGCTAGTAGAGGGTGCTGTCGTCTGCTAATTTTTTGCTTTTTCTAAAGCACTTCTTCTGCTCACTGCCACATGGTAAATTCCTCAGTGAATTAATTATTCAGGGTCTTGTCCTGATGCAAATGACACTAAAAAAAAAAAAAAAAAAAAAGCAGAACATTCTTTATCCCTCTAGGAAAAAGAAATAACAAATAATTAAGGCCACAGCGCTCAGGGACCCAAGTTTATTAGCAATAAAAGGTAGCTGTGCTGACAACACTGCCAATTAATCTGCCAAAAGTGAGCATGTTGCTGTGTTAGAAAACAGGACTGGAGACATCCAGGGATCTATATAAAGCATAGACAACAGTCTTAGCGATCATGGGGCAGCAATGTGGGCACCCTACCTTCAGCAGATATGGTACCGGTCTGCATTCTTTCCGTAATAAAACTCCTCACCACGTGGAGAACCCCTCAGTCCCAAGTCAGCTGTACACCTGGCCTCTTCAGAAGCTATGTGTGCCCAGAAGGTGCTGGTGGGAACAGAAAAAAAATTGGAAACTAAATTTTATTTTTTGAGACCTCTGGAAACTAGGTTGCTTAGACTTGAGAAAGTACTTGAGGAATATTTGAGGAAGTATAAGCAGCCTAGTTTCCATAGATGAGGAAACTGAGGCTCTCAGCTTCCAAATGCAGGTCTGCCTGCCTCCCATATCCATTCTTTTCTCGTAATACGTGTTTCCAGATGAAGCATCAAGAAATGTTTGTTCTAAACCTGGCTGCTATGAATGTATGGTGTGACCTTGAGCAAGTCACCTAACTTCTTTGAGCCTCGGGTTTGTATCTGAAAGGTGAGAGGTTAGAGACTCTGAGGTCTCCAGTGGCAGTGCTTCTCCAAGGTTAATAGACATAGGAATCACCTGGGGAATCTTGTTAAAATGCGGATTCTGATTCAGTAGCTCTGGGGACAGGCTTGAGGTTGTGCATCTAAGAATATTCCAGATAATGCTGATGCCACTAGTCCTCAGACAGTACTTTGAGTAGTAAGGTCTTGTAGCATTATCACTCTAGGGTTCCAAGATGGCAGCGACCACATTTTAGTCTTACAGTCACCCCTGCATGCCCATGTATGGTTACAACATGCATTGTACAGTTGGTGCTCAACAATGTTCAGTACTTTGGATTTAGGTAGAAAAGCATAAGTAGTTCAAAGGGACATAATCTAAGGGAAATTTGTAACTCTGGAAGCTCAATAATTCTGTAATTTCCTGAAGGCACCATCCCTCAAGGGTCAAACTGAAGCCTAGCCTCCTCCCCCACCCACAAAAGGTACCCTGGTAATCCTAACTTCTCCCGCAGTGGGTTTAGCCACCCCTACTCTATCCCTAGCTCACTCTGACTGACTTGATCTGAACTTAAAGAACATCTGGTAAATGCCATTAGGAAGCACTCTACTCTCCCAAAGATTTTATTTTGTAGATTAAATGACATCTCTCCTAGATACATTCTGACATATAAAGTTTCTTCCTCCATTCTGACACCCCTCTTTGTTCTGGTAACCAATATCAGCATTTTGCTAATTTTCTGTGGTGTTTCCATCGTTTCTCCCATGTGCAGTAGTACTTTGCTGTTCTTAGAATGGTTGCAGAGGCCAGAAGCCAGATTTTCATTATCTTTATGGGGAAACATTCCATAAACTCAAGACAAAAATATACCATGAATTGAAGAAACGGAAATAATTAGCCACTAAAATCTCTTTTCTTTCTGTCTTTAAAAAAATTCCCATTTTTGGCCAGGCACAGTGGCTCATGCCTGTAATCCCAGCACTTTGGGAGGCCAAGGTGGGTGGATCACGAGGTCAGGAGTTCGAGACCAGCCTAACCAACATGGTGAAACTCCATTTCTACTAAAAATACAAAAATTAGCCAGGTGTGGTGGTGCATGCCTGTAATCCCAGCTACTCGGGAGGCTGAGGCAGGAGAATTGCTTGAACCTAGGAGGTGGAAGTTGCGGTGAGCCGAGATCACACCATTGCACTCCAGCCTGGGCAACAGAGCAAGACTCCATCTCCAAAAAAAAAAAAAAAAAAAAATCCCATTTTAAACTACTTGTTTAGAGTTGGGTCTAATTAGAGTACTTTAGAAATAAAGGCTATGTTGTGCCTATAAAGAAGTGGATGCTATTTTTTTAACCTGATCTTTGTTATAATGCCCAAAAGGACAACACTACGTATTTTCATATGACTGTCAAGGGACAGAGTAGGTTCCAACTATTTGACCTAGATAAACAGATTACCATTCACTTCATCTGAAAGTACAGGGATAATTAACTTGGACAACCATATAAACAGCAGGGGTCTCCTCCAGAGTGTCTGCCTTCTTAAATCAGCAGATATCCTTCCAGAGAGCTGCCACAGCAAGGCCATTTATTGTGATTGCCTTTTATTGCTATATTTTAAGTTGTTCTCATGAACTGTATGGTGCTGTGGAAAGAACTTCTAGGCATTTCAGGCTTCTTAGGCTTATTCCTATATCCCAGCCCATTTGTGCTTATGCATTTGGTAAGGTTTATGATGGATTTGTTCTCCTGAGTTCAACAAAATGTTTTTATTCATTCTGCAAAGTTGCTAATTAGTCCATGACAAGCCATTGAGCCCCTAGAATCAAAGACACCTGGAATCACAGTTACACAGGACCTTAAAGGTCATGGAGTTCAATTCCCTGTGTCTTGTGCCGACCTCTTTCTACAGAATCTCTGACCAACGGGGTTTCACTCTAGCTTATGTGCACAGCATTCAGCAATAGGTTGCACGTTCTTTTAACTGCGCCTCCTACTCCCTGCTCAAAGAGTTCTCTTTTTAGGTTAGACTGAAATTTAGTTCCCTCTAGTTCCCACTTTTAATAGCAATGCAGGGAAAACAAAATAACTTCCTCTTACACGTGACAGTCCTTCATATGTTTGCAGGTAACAACCACACTTCCCTGAGCCTCCTGTTCTTCATGTCCTTTTCCAGCTGTCTTTATGTCAAACATTAGACTTCTGTCTATCCTGGTCACACTCCAGCCTTCCTCAAGTTAGTGGCCCAGAATGGGTACCATCCTCCAGGTGTGAGTTGGACTAGCATTCGGGAGCAGTTGTTCTCAACTTCGGCTGCACGCTGTAATCCACTGGATGCATGCCTGGGACCCACAAGCAGAGACCCTGATTTAACAGACCTGGAATGTGGTCTAAGCATCAAAATTTATAAAAGCTTCTTGGGTATATTAATTGTAGCCAAGATTGAGAACCACTGATGCGGTTTGGCTGTGTCCCCACCCAAATCTCATCTTGAATTGTAGCTCCCATAATTCCCACGTGTTGTAGGAGGGACACAGTGGGAGATAATTGGATCATGGGGGTGGTTTCCCCAATACTGTTCTCATGGTAGTGAATAAGTCTCATGAAATCTGATGGTTTTATAAGGGGAAACCGCTTTTTGCTTGGTTCTCATTCTCTCTTTGCCTGCCACCATGTAAGATGTAACTTTGCTCCTCCTTCACCTTCTGCCATGATTGTGAGGTCTCCCCAGCCATGTGGAACTGTGGGTCAATTAAACCTCTTTCCTTGTTAAATTACCCAGTCTCAGGTATGTCTGTATTAGCAGCCTGAGAATGGACTAATAGAACCACTGTGCTGGATTCTTTCTTTACTAATCAGAGGCATTGTTGGATGCCCAGGTAGAGTGTGGAGAAGGAGTGGGTAGAGGGGCAGTTAGGGGAGATGGGAAGTTACAGCCTATTGTTGAATGAATTGATCTCTCCATAAGCTAAAACTCGTAGTTGTTTCTTGGTTTTTAGATTTTATCTTGATTTTTCTTTTACATTACTACAAAACCAACATAAGTTCCACAGCTAGGGTAGCTACACTCATCTTTTATCATGTTTCTGGCAGGTATTATCATATTTTGTCCTCTGGAACTTTATGGTGAGACATACAGGGAGTTGGGCACATACATCTCCCTCCTGAGACCTCACTCCCTCCTCACCTCCATCTCATTGCATATTAACAGCACCACATCACTAACTCATACTAAATATGCTACTCACTCAAACTCCTAAGTCTTTCTTACTCATGCTACTGCTAAGCCGTTACTCTCGTCTTATGTTCTGGTAATTGCTTTTTTAATTAAAAAAAATTCACCTTTAATTCTGATAAAGGCCCAGGTGAGAGGATATGTGTTGGGTGTGCCACAAGAATGAACTTCCCGATCCTGGACTCCAGATTAGACAGACTTGCCCACACAGTACAGGCAGTCCTGGAAAACCACAGAGTCCCGTTGGGGGAATTGCCTTGTAAAATGGGCAGCATGGAGGTGCAGGCCAGAATGCATGTTCTTTGTCTGCAGTTGACACCCCAAAAAATATTGCATTTTTAAAGGATTCTGAATGATCACAACACACAAAAAAGAACTGATAAATGTCTGAGGTGATGCTCAATGCTATGATTTGATCATTACACGATGTATACATGTATAGAAACATCACATTGTGCCCATGCATATGTATAATTATTGTGTGTCACTTCAAACAAAATTTTAAAAATAACATTTGCTTGAATCAGCAAAAAGGAGAAAAGAAGCAGGCATTTACTATACACTGGCCCACTTTGTGCCACATATACTGTATTCACTGCAAATGCATAATTTCATTTAATCTATACAATGATTCTATAATGTGACTGTAATGATGTCCATACTACACATTAAGAAACTGGGGTTCAGAGGGGCTTAGTGCTAATAAGTGGAGTGTCAAGATAGAAACTTAAGCCTAAGGTAAGAAAGGACTTCATTCCTGTTGAATTTCATGATACTGGGTTTGCTCCAGAGTTCCAGCCTTTCAAAATCTTTTTGAATCCTGTTTTTTCAGGTCATGTATTTGCGAGGTTGGGAAAACCTACTCTGTTGTGATGAGACGCAGAACACTTAGAAGACACTCTTCTTACCTATGAGTAAATTTGCTATATAAAGTAGTAAGACCACATATCTGTGAAGCTAATTATATTCTTGATTCTGGGCATGAAAAGCAGAAAGAAAAAGGGATTTTTTTTTTCCATCTGTATCTGATTTATACAGGTACTTCCTAACCTAACACAGGAAGGGTGAATTATTAGACAGATTTTGATAATTTAAAGACACATTTTGGCCTAGAAATCATGTTTTTCGTTGGTAATCAGATCATCTGGCCATCCGCAATGCCTGTTTGACCCACAGTATACCTGGTATGTGCTAGTAAAAATACTGTTCCAGCTCCATCGCGGGTGTGTTGCAGATTATGTAGCAGTGTAGGTCCCAGTGATGCTTCTGTCTCTTCCGTGGCAGCTGTAACTCTTTTTTTAAGTCTCTAAGATATCACAGATCTGTTTACTTGTCTAACAGGCCCGAATAATAAGTTCTTGGCATTTGTAAATCCAGTCATTATTTTCCTGATGAGAGGTGAGCTTTTTCAAAAAAAATTCCTTCAGCAACTTGCTTTATTTTACTTGAAACTATGTATGTCATGAGGATGTATCTCCACGCTACTGCCTATGAATTTATTGTTTTATCTGCTGCACAGAATTTCAGACCATGATGCTCCGTGATTTATACAATAATTTCCCTTTGGATGGACATTAGAAGTTTCCATTTTTTCCGTCATGACAAGTAATGTTTTAGTGAATATTCTCATTCATGCACCTGTGTATTGTTGGAATATTTCAGTAGAAATTATTTCTATAAGTGAAATTGACATATCAAAGAATATATACACTTAAAATTTTGGTTGCCCTCCAAAAAGGTTATAACAACTTACTTTCCCACCAAAATGTGTGGCAAAAAGGGATTATCATTTTGTTTTAATTGGCATTTCATTTATTATTATGATTTTAATTAACACATAATACTTTTATTTATTGATGGGGTACAGTGAGATATTTTGATACATGTATGCAATGTATAATGATCAAATCATGGTAATTAGTATATTCATTACCTCAAATATTTATCATTTCTTTATATTGAGGTGAACAGAAACTACATCAAATTTCAGAACTGCAGAACCCTTGAGATTTCAATATCCCTCTTCTCTCCTGCCAGTTTCATGCCAGACATTGAAAACTGGGGTTTTAGAGCAGAAGTATGTCTCAATACAATTGACTCTTGCAGAAACTCCTTCCTACATAAATAGCCATTTCTGCACTTTTCTTCACCTGCCTTGCAGTGCAAGGAGTTCCTTCCAGTACTTACCTTGCTTTCTCTGAGCCTGGTTCTGTTTGCTTTGACATTTATAAAAGGCTCAACTTCTTCTCTCAGCACTTTTGACGTTCAGTGGCTCTTTGGGAAAGGGCTCATTAAAAATGGAATAAACATCTTTGGAAATAATATATGGCTCTCCAGATAGAACTACTCATCAGGGGCCGGTTGCCTAGGGAACTGGAAGGGAACCATGTGGGAGGCTCCACACAAGACCCTGTACCTCTTTCTTTCTGCCCTCTCTCACTTTTATCTACTCTACGTTCTCATGCAGACATGCGTACTCTGCCTGAGTTGAAAGCTGAGGACTGTGTGGATGAGGTCTCTAAGAACTTATAGACATTCCCAGATTTCAAACTTGATTTCTGATACACAGCTCACTTCGTTCCATCACATCCATATTATATCACTGGGGCATGATCAGAAACTTCATGGCAGGGTCTCACCTGGAACCCACAACCCTAGAGATGCAGGAGAGGACATATTGCAAGTGTGCGTGCATGAGTGTGTGTGTGTGTGTGTGTGTAATTAAATGTGCATCCGTGTGGAATTCAAATGAATGCTGCATTAATTATCGACACAAATTTGGGGTACTTCCTGTGTTAGGCACTGTTGATAAAAAGAAAAGATAACATTCTTGTCCCTATGACAATGACAGATGATTAGCACGATGGGATGGCATTCAAGTGCAGTAGGTGTTTAGAAGAGGGAACCCCGGAGAACTCACACTTCACAGAGGAGTGTGAGTTTTGAGATGGTTATAGAGGAAGAGTACAATTTAGCCAGGCAGGGGAAGGTGTACCAGGCAGAGGGAAAAGCATATTACACAAGGGAGGGAAGAGCCAGCGTAATGTGCTCTGCAAGGGGCCAGTACTCTGAAGCTGCACTGAGGAATGCAGAAAGATGATGGTGAAGAGTGAGCTAGGGATTCCATCACGAAGGCCTCCTATGCCATGCTATGAATTTTGTTTTACACTCTAGGCAATGGGAAACTACTCAAAAATTTCAGGCTGTCGAAAAGACACTGCCGGACGTGTTGGGCACCAATGCTGAGGCATATGTGCTAAAAATAATGCAAATCAGAGGGAAGTAGGATTCTTTCTTCATCATTGGAAAAAAAAAAATAAAGCTCTTACTTCGGCTTTGGGTAGAACTCTTTGCTTTCCTCCGGAAATACAGCTTCATCTTCTCCTTTGTGGTTTTTGTTCTGGTGCTTTCTTAGTCTGGTCTTGCAAGCAAAGCTACCAGATGGCTCTTGTTCTGCGCACTGTCCCAGCCATGCTCACATGTCGGGTTGATGAATGAACTCCTCCCTTATTCATCTGACCTTTGCATCACCACCTTCCTGACTGGGCAACTCTGGCTTTCTTGACCAAATCATTATGCATGAATATTTGCAAGCCCCTTTGGGAGCAGACCACTTTACTCTAAATCACTTGTCAGAAGCACCGAGAGGCCACTACTTAGTGGAACATTAGAAACAGTCTTAATATTTTGGGCTTTGACTGGAATAAACTGTGATCACGCTGAAGTTAGGTCTTTCTCTTTGCTCTTTGTTCCTTTTATTTCTTCCTTTTTCCCTTTGTTGTCCTCCTCTATTTTCTTCACTTTTCCAAAACTTTTAGTTGCACAGACCTGCTTTGTAGTAAACGGACCTTTCTGCTTGTTAAAACTTTTCTCCAGGCTGGACGCAGTGGGTCACATTTGTAATCCTGGAATTTTGGGAGACTGAGATGGGAGGATCTCTTGAGTCTAGGAGTTTGAGACCAGCCTGGGTAATATAGTGAGACCCCATCTGTACAAAAAATAAAAAACAAATTAGCTGGGTATGGTGGCATGTGCCTGTGGTCCCAGCTACTTGGGAGGCTGAAGTGGGAGGACCACTTGAGCCTGGGAGGTCAAGGCTTCAGTGAGCTGTGGTCACTCCTCCATACTCCAACCTAGGGGACAGAGCAAGACCCTGTCTCAAAGAAGAAAAGCAAAAACAAAACCTTCTTCTTCTAATAAAAGGAGATAAAAAGATGGCACCATCCCTCCAGCCTTAGTTGACCAGAGTGAACCCTGCGTTGGGGAGGGCATGGTTGCCAGAAACCACCAGCGTGGCTCAATCTTCACCCAAGGCCATTCAAGGTTATGGCTGGCAGTTTGGGTGTGAAGTTCTTGAGGGCACTGGTGGAAAGAAAGAACTGGGAAGAAGAAAAACTGCTGAGGATGGCAGAGGAAAGCAGATACTTGGGGAAAAGAAGGAAGGAGATGTAAGAATGGAGGGGAGAACAATCTCGGAATAGAAAGGAAAAGGGGAAATAAATTGGGGAGGAGTACACCATGTCGAGAAGAAGGGTCTTGAAAGGACAAGACAAAACATGGTTCTCCTAGTAGACCCTTTGACACTAATGGAGACCTCATGGAGAGCACAATAGGTTATGGGTAAGGAGCTAGGTATCCACCTACAACTTGTAATAGTAATCGCCAAGAAATGGATTGCAAAGACCTCCTGATAAGGTCCTGGAGGGCAAGAATTGGGTGCTGTTTGCTTCATTCTTTCTCCCTCAGTGGCCACACCCTGCGGGCCTCTGTGTTGGCTGAAAAACCAGTGCCAATTGCATCGGACGTTTCAGTTCACCAAAACACACAAGAATGGAAGAATATTCTCCACGCCCTGGCCGCTGTTCCTTGCAGCTACTTTCCCTAAACGGTGGAGCAACTTAAAATAGCCATCCGTCTACTTTTATTTATGACGGTTTTTGTTTTTAATTCACAACTTCTTCTGATGTGCCCTCAGCTCTGTGCAGCCTGGCCAGCGCTGTGCAGGGTGCCCTCCAGGAAGAGTGCCAGGCAGTTGAAAACTTCTGCCAACACTGGAAAATGTGTTGGCTGCCCGGGAGATTCCACCGACAAGTAACTGCAGTGGTCGTTTTTTAAATGTCTCTGCTGGGCCACAGGCAGGGCTGATACTCAGCTGGGCAGCAGCAGCGGGTATCCCTTCTCATTGATCAGTGGCAGAGCGTTTGTTAAATTTTTGGATTATCACCCGTGGATAGTGGGTTAGGGCTGAAGATGTGCACAATTCTATATTCTCTTTTTGGTTGAGTTGGTATTTGGGATGTGGGATGTTTCAACGTCCAGATGAAACCACAGCTCTCTCAGTGGGGAAGGAGTTCAAGCCCCAGCCTGCCCCGCTGCCCTATTTCCCCCAGCCCCACTCCTCACCAGGCTCCAGCCCAGGAGTGAGTGCTTCTAAGTGCCCAGCTGGTGGCGTCCTTTTGATCCAGGCCCTGTCTGTCTTGGGCTGCTCACCAGGTTTTGTCTCTTTGGATGGCAAATGCTCCAAGCTCAGGCTCTGAATAGACAAAGGATTAAAAGCTTTGGAAATCAAAAATAGGTCTTCAAAGCTGCCAGCAAAGGCCAAGGATTCCCTCCACCACAGCAGGGTCCAAAAATCCAGTCCAGCGCATTTCTCCCAAATGTTTTGGGAGGCCCCTTTCCTTGGAGCAACAAGGCCTGTGTTGTCTGTGGGTCTCAGACTTGGATGCTGAAGAATAAACATTGCTGGAAGGGGTAAGAAAAGTGGCTTCTATGCTGCCCAAGACATCGCAGATTGCAGGGGATATGCCAGTTACAGGCATATCCCAGTGCACACTGTTAGATCTAGCCAGGGAATGCAAGCTTGCTGGGGGTTCCAGTCCTGATTCATATGGGTTCTTTATGAGTTTCAGGCGGCAGCCTGACCAATGGGCATCAGACCCCTCGGGCTCACACGTGCCACGAGCATCATGCTGCTGGTTGCTCTTCTGCCATCTGGAAGCCATTAGCGTTGAAATGGTTTCAGCCGCTTGCTGAGCACTGGGTTTTACAGGAGTCACAGCCCAGGGCAGCCCAGGTCCCAGGAGCCAAGAGCCTTCACTTCCTGTAGGATTTCCAGTTTAAAACCCACTGAAGCTCTGCCCTCCAGGGCACCACCAGGTCCTCCATCCCCTCTTCCCTTTCCTCCCCTTTTGGACCCCAAGAGCGATGACACGTGCAGGGGAACCCTGACATCTATTCTTTTTCTATTTCTTACCAACTTTGTAGGTTGAAAGGGAAGGGGGTGCAGAAAAGTCCTGTTTTAAAAAACGCTTCAGGCAAGAGATCGTACTTTATACATTATCTGCTGCATGCATTTTGTAAAATGCAGTATCTCAGGAGAGCCCTGAGGACTCAGACTCAAGCCTCTAACCATCTAAGTTCATGATAATCATAGCTGCCTGTTACCTGCCTGACACTGTGCTGGAGTCTCTATTTGCCTTACTCTAATCCTTAGAATAATCCTGCAGAGAAAGACAAGAGCAGCTAACAAAGGAAATGTAGGATTCTCATCAAGGACTTTGCCATTCCAAAGCTCTTTCTGCTCTACAAACTTGTGTCCCCATTTAGGCCTAAGCAGGGTGGGAGCCCCCCAAGGACAGAGAAGCAAAGGAAGAACAAACATCTGCAGTTCACACTAGATAGTCCAGTCATGGGTTTTTTAAGGAAGCAAAATGATCTTTTGAAAGGAAACTCATGCAGTCTGTCCACTTCTTGCCAACTCTGCTACAGTGCAACCTGCCAAAAACAGCCAAACCTTGTTTGAGGTATGAAAGCAGCTGTTATAATAAACTTCTCTGCTCTACCTCTTTTCCTGTTATGGTGGAATGGCTGTTTAAAGTAAATGTCTCCAATCCACGGATTTTCTGGGGTCATGAAAACATTGTTTAATTGGCAAAGTCTATTAGATTTTTTGGTGAAGTTAGGAAGTAAACAGAATGCCCCACGCCATGTCAGGTCCATGCAGTGTAAAGTCTGAAAGGAAACGGTCCCTGGGTTCTGGAGCCGTTATTCCCCACTTCCCACCCCCCAGGGTGGACCAGCCTTCTCAGGTTTTGAGCTTGTTCCAGAAAGAATGGATTTCTGCCTCTCTTCTATCCCAGGACTTCCAAAGCAGAGCAAGGGGAGATTAGTGCACAGAATGGAGTCGATCTGGGTTTGAATCCTCGCTCTCCCAGTCACTAATGTAGAACTTCAGGTAAATTACTCTGAGCCTCCATCTTGGAATCTGTAAGATGGATATGGTAATAACTACCCAATTACCTTCATCACAAAATTTAAAACAAAGTCAAAATTATAACATATATTGCCGTAGTTCTTAGTATAGGCCCTGTGCTGTTCAGGTGTTTTACAGGCATTAATTCATTTAATCTCTTCAACAACTTTGTGAGGCAGATACTGTTCTAACCATCTTCTAGCCTCTGGGGAGACGATGGGCAGTTCAACCAACAAAGATCTCTGCCTGCATGGAACTCACATTGTTGGGAAGGCCAAAAGATAAGTAAAATGGATAAGTAAATTAAATGGTGGCAAGTGCTATGAAGAAAAATAAACAGAGCTAAGTGTGGTCGTGCGTGCCTGTAGGCCTACCTACTCAGGAGGCTGAGGTGGGAGGCTCGCTTGAGCCCAGGAGTTTGAGGCTGTGGTGAGCTATGAGTACACCTAGGAATAGCCACTGCACTCCAGCCTGGGCAACATAATGAGACTCCATGTCTAAATAAATATGTAAAATAAAACAAGAAAGGGAGGTAGAGGCGAGGGGAAGGGGGATTGCGTCTTTCAAAAGAATGGTCAGGGAAGGCCTCTCTGAGAAGATGATGTTTAAGTAAAAACCCTAAAAAAAGGGAGAAAGCCATGAGGGTGCCCGCAGGAGAGAGTCCTACGCAGAGGAAACAGCCCGTGCAAAGGCCTTGTGGTGGCAGGCCTGGTGTATTCGAGACCTGGTGACGAGGCCAGCATGGCTGGAGTAGAACGAGCAAGGTGGGCAGCTTTGGGGGACAGACAGCTTAGGGCCTCGTGAACCTCAGCTCTTTCTCTCAGTGAGAGGAGAGGCTCCCGGAAGAGCCTGAGCAGAGGAGGGACATGACCCAGATGGAGCTGGGTGTGAGGAAGGACACTTCTGATTCGTGCACTGCAGCGGCTGCTCCTGCTGCTGGTTCCCACGAGAACAGTTGCCAGCTTTTCCAGACTAAGTAGGACATTTCTTAATGGGACATCTGGGCCTCCACCGTCGACATTGTACTTGTTGATTTTAACAACAGATGAACTTTCCCCAACTTCCCACGTATCTGTGTCCAGCCTCCTCCCTTCTTTTGGGTGGTTCTGTCCTTTGCCACTGCTCCGCACTGGATCGTCTTGACGATGCTACTTAACTGGCTACACAGACATCTGCGGTCTGAACTCACCATCCATAACGTGTTGCTGTGTTGAGTTAGTTATTGGGGCCAGCGACTCACAGATAAGTATTGCTTGGGCCGGGAAACCACAAGAATGAATGGGGAAGAAGGGTGAGGGAAATGTTTATAAACAGAATTGCCCCCTCAGTGGAGACTAGGAAGCCTATCAGTATAACAAGCTGCCCAAAAACTTGCTAGTCTATACAAATTCTGGTGGGAAAAATTAGGACATCCTTGTACTTCCTATGGGAGGCCAGGTATCACAAGTTCCGAGCCTTAGGCCTACAGGTGGTTTCTAGAGCCCATGGATCTCCTGAAATCATGTCCAAACAAATGTCTGTGGGTGATTTTCAGGGGCGAGGTCATAGTTTCCATGTGGCTGGTTCTTTGAATGGTTTGAATGGCTTGATTGCAATTTCAGATCATACTTTCAACACTGGATATGCTGGTGTGTTACTGTATGTGCAAACATGAAAAAATGTATGTATTTCAAAACAGAGTTTAAAAGGCTATTTTAATTCCCTAATATTAAAAGTCCATAATATCTGTATTTGACAAATATGGTGTTAGCAATATAGAAAGATAAATTATGGTCTCTTAGAAATTAAGGGATGTGTTTTTGAGGACCTCAAGATGTACTGTGTCCCAAGCTCTGTTTGCCCCTTTTCTCAATGGCTTTAAATCACCAGGAATTCACTCTCTGTATTAGATCATTTATTCTCCTATGCCCCTCGCTGTCTTTGAAACACCTCCAATTCTAGCAGTGCTTTACAGACATGCACATGAGCCAAGTGGCTTAAAACAACACTCTAGGACTTAGGTGTTTGGAAGCCCCTTATCCCCTGGAGTCATTTGTGGAACAGGGCCTACGTGCAAGAGGAGGCCCAAGCTCAGAAATGAACAAAGAGCACGACTTAGCAGGGCGCTGTAGCAGCTTCACAGCAGTTCAGTGAACAGAATTACATGTTCCTCAAGTCCCATTGGCTCATATTGGCACCATTCGGTACTGGACACAGGGTGTGCCCCAAGTATACCTCTTAGTCGGTGCTCACCTGCAGATGTACCACGAAGCACACCAGGCCGAATTCTAGAAGTGGGGGTTGCTGCTTCCCCCAGGTCCTGGGTTCTATCACAATATTTGATTCTACCCAGTTCAGATAATCTCTTAAGGGGATTCTTAGCTGGGACTTACAGAAATCAACAACGAGATTTGTTGGGAATGACGGATCCCATGCCCTGGCATGTAAGCCATGCACAGTTTATGGTACATAATTATATACAATAAACTGTAAGGACATACAGTGGGTTTTGATATCGGGTTCCAGTTCCTCCTCACTCAGGAACTAGTAAAAACCTTTCATCTGTGTGGCTAAGGAAATAGTTCTGGTCCTGCCCGAATCCATTTCCATGTGTCCACACGGCCCTTTTCCCCCACTGAATAGTCTCACGGGAGAGGTCTGCTCCTCACATTAGGATCGAAAGCTTTGTGGGAGAAGCCGCAAGGTGTTCCCTTTCCAGCGATCACTGTGGAGGAAAAAAGGATAACCGTATGACTGTCAGAGATGTGATCAAATAGGATGAGCTTACATTGGATAAGTAAATAAAATCAGCAGTAAGATTATGACACAGAAATCTGTGTATTTGTTCATCAATTGCATACAAATTTCCCATTTTTCATCAAGATGGAAATTGAATAAGAGGAAAACTAAGAGACTCTTACCACTGATGAGCGTGTGTTCCAGTTCACCACGGCCACCATCACAGTTTTGTCCTGGTCACAGGCAGCTGTTAGTCTGTGTTCCTGTCTAACTAGAATACACTCATCCCTCAGAGGGATTCATTGTCTCTTGCCACAGAGCTGTAGTCTCTGTTTCCTTTGAAGATGGGAGGAAGCTTTAACATATTTGGCCAGAAGCATTGTTCTGCTGGAATATGGAACTACACCTGGATCCCCTCTTCCTGAGTCATCATGACACTTCCTGTGTCACAGCGTTAAATGTCCCCTTGGCAGAATGTTCTGGGTACATCCTTGAATCACTAAATGCTCTATTTTGTGTGAATCGTATTATCCAGTGTCAGTAAACAACACTCTTTTGGCCGGGCGTGGTGGCTCATGTTGTAGTCAGGGTACTTTGGGAGGGTGAGGCAGGTGGATCGCTTGAGCTCAAGAGTTTGAGATCAACCTGGGCAGTATGATGAAACTCCATTTCTACAAAAAAAAAAAACCACAAAAATTAGCTGGGCATGGTGGCACATGCATGTAGTCCCAGCTACTGAGGAGGCTAATGTGGGAGAATTGCTTGAGCCCAGGAGTTTGAGGCTGCAGTGAGCCAAGATCACGCCTCTGCACTCCAGCCTCAATGACAGAGCAAGACCCTGTCTCAAAAAACAAACAAACAAACAAACAAAAAACACTCTTTCAGTTATATCCTCCAAAATGATATGGGAAATTATTTTGCCCCTACTTCTGCACTAACTTCAAAGATTTGGATTGGCTGCTCCCAGCTTTGGCTCGGTGACTTCAGGACTCTGGTACTTGATTTAATAGAAATGAGACAGTACAATAAAAAATTAATGGATCTGGTTTGGTCTTTTTGATCTGTTACCTATTTTGTGTTTTGAGAGCGGGATTGAGAGACTGGAAGAGAACTGTGGAATGCATTTACCAAAGAACGCTTTCACTGTCTAAACCTAGCGTCTCTGAGTAGGGAGAGGTGGGATGGGTGGGTGGGGTCACAGTGTTTGGTTCACAGAGTTGGTGCTGCACGAAGGCACCTGAGGGAAGAATGAGAGCAGAAGTCCAGCTGCACTCTGCAAACCAAGTGTGCAGATATAAAACCTTCGCAGGAATCACCACAGTGCCTATGTCGGAACTCACATACTTGATTGATTCTGCCCTGGATATCCAAGTAATGTGACTGCTGTGCCGCTGGCTGCTGTGCAGATGTTAGTTTCATGCCTCGGTGTGTTTCCCCTCACTCTCTTGAACCTGTTCTTTATTAGGAACAGAAAGAGTTTGTGTCCTCTCTAGGTCCCAGTGAGCAAAGCACAGATCCTTTGCCGCAGGCTCTCCCAGCTTGTCAGGACACAAGTTACCCACCGGCAGGGACATTCCTACAGTCAACTGTCACAGGCCTGTTATTGCTTATTTTCATTTTCCTGTTGCCGCAGCTCCCCTTTCTCTTGTTCTGTCCAGATAATCAGAAGATTTTCTTCTCTTTCTTTAAAAAAAAATTGTTTCTATCCCCTACTCTGTGATCCTTTCCATCTTACCCTAGGCCCATGCAGCAGAAACCTGTGAAAGAAGGGGTCCTCCCTGCACCCCAGGGCCTTCCTGGGGTCCTGGCTTTTCCAGCTCCACTTGGATAAACATTTCGTTTCCATGATTTGTGCCCAGTTGCGGTGTGTGTCTGGGAAGTGAGCAGGAGTAGAAACAGATGGGTCTTCCACGAGCTCAAAGGCAAGAAGATTGACTTCTATGCAGTAGTCCTCCGGATAAAGTTTAGTAAACATATAATCACAGCATCATCTGGGGCTCTGTGTACCCTAATAAATTAGTGCTTTAATTTTATAAGCACTGTCATTACCACAGTTGTACATGAGATTTTCCTTTGACTGTAGTATATGTTCTTTTGCTTTACTAGGTGTTGTTTATTAGGTGTTGTTTCCCCTAAGTCCTGTAGAAAGTGACAGATTGTTTCAGGGCAACCAGTAGGTTGTATTTACAGGTGGTTGGTTGTCTTGACCAGCTTTGCTGCAATAACACAACTGCTTTCCAGCAGGAAGGAACATTGCATAGTAGTGAGAGCTGTCCAGACTTCATTGTATTCTTCATTTAGGAACAAACATTTTCTGAATCACTGAATCCTTCTTTTTCAGTTCCTCTTCAGGGCTGTGCATAATGGGAAGGTGATGAATGAGCCCTGTCTTTGTGCATGACAGAGATGCAAAAATGGTATTCCTAGTCCATCAGCAGCAGGACCTTAGCTTCTAGTTGCTTTTCCAGAGTAGGGTTGAGAGGCCTGGCTGCCCCAAGCAGGAAGAGCTCTGGCTAAGCACCATTTAGAAGGGGTGTGCTTCCTGGGTCCGTCAAGCTGAGACCATCCCTAGGATCCCGTTGTGTGGTGAACTTCTCAAGACAAGTACCTCTTCTTAATTGGAAGGGTCTCTCTTACCACAGGATATTGTAAAGAATAATAAGCAATGAACTCACATTATGTTCTAAACCACATGCAGCGTACTGGAAGTTAATGTAAATAAATAAATGCTGCAAATTAAAAATAAAATGTATGAGTGAATCCCTATTGGGTGATTCCGGTACTAATTCCAAATTCTACGTTCACTGGGGAGGTGGGGAACACCTCAGCGAAGTGCAGACTGGACAGTGTTGTTAAGTCCTCACCCAAAGCCGCTCTTCGTTAAGCCCGTTTAACCAGTTTACAACTGTAATTAGGAGCTGTTTGGCCATCGGGGAAATAAAATTCATTTCTTTGGGCATGAAATACAATGAAGTGATTATACCATAAAAATTTCATACCATATGAAATTGTATGTGTATTTTCTGCGTCTCTGATCTCCATTATTCACTTGTTTCCAGAGCTGATGTGCTCCTGGTCACATTTTCTCATTCTCTGCTGTAAGAGCTGAAGTTCAAAAGGCCTTCTGCCTGCAGAATGGCTCAGCTGGTAGAATCTGATTTTTTCCATTTTGATTTCTAAGTCTGCTGCTGTTACAGTCATTTATGCATCTCATGAATGTAATGAAGTGTTGCTTTCCTCTGAACTCTTATTTTTTTTCTGCCTGGTAGGTGGGGTTTTAATCCCTGCATGATTTTGAGAGGTAAACAGAGTATCTTCCAGATGGGGGTTATTCTTCAAAGTCCTTTCCTCGGTGGTGATTCCTCCATCTGAATCCAAATGTGTCCTCCACAGCTGCCTGTCCTAGGTTGATCCACCAGGGCTCTACTTCTTGACTTTGCCATGCTAATGTCAGGTGGGTGACAGCTCAGGCCAGTCCCTCTGTACCTCATTTCCACATGAGAAGGAAGTGCACGTTCAGGGTAGTTGGCCAGAGTTAAGTCAACCTGTATCCATGGTGTGAAATTAACAGACATGTGGGAATTGAACCTTAAACATGCTCAGTTTCACTAGGAACCTAAAATTATAATCACCCCACAGAGATTGTAAATTTGAAATTTACCTTGTTTCCATGGAAATTTTGAATTCAGAACATTTAATGTGTAAAATATCACTAGTAAGAGGGCATATAAGATCTGTATCACCTCTGGGGAAGGAAAGGAATGATGCTTCATGTCCAAGCTTGGTGGTGCCAGTGATCCTGAGCTTCTCAAGTAATTACTCTATATGGACAGATAAGTTCTTTACTTGTTTAAATGCAATGGATCAGTTGCACGGGTTTGAGTGGTGTGCTGGCAAATGTTTAACAGCCAGCTCTCCAGAAGGCAAAAGCCCTGATTTGGAGCTTTTTGCTGATTTCAATGGTGTAAATACTTCCAGCATGACCAATTTCATGCTACCAATATAAAGTCACTGAATATAGAGTTGTGAAGAGATAACAATAATTGGGGGTCATCAGTCAGTATAAACTGGCTCCAGTCACACCCATGATAAACCCATGGGAAATTGTGATTTTTGATTTTTGTTTTGTTTTGTTTTGTTTTTGACAGTCCCTGTCTGTCACCCAGGCTGGAGAGTAGTGGTGGGATTTCGGCTCACGGCAACCTCTGCCTCCCAGGATCAAGCAATTCTCCTGCCTCAGCCACCCAAGTAGCTGGGACTACAGGCATGTGCCACTATGCTCAGCTAATTTTTTGTATTTTGAGTAGAGATAAGGTTTCACCATATTGGCCAGGCTGGTCTCAAACTCCTGACCTCAAGTGATCCACCCACCTTGGCCTCCCAAAGTGTTAGGATTACAGACATGAGCCACTGTGCCTGGCGACTTTGAATTTTGCTTTAGAAATCCTTTTCTACAAACATCCCTACTGTCTGAAGAAAGTCACTTTATGTGTGTGCATACAAACGTGTGTTCCTATCTAGTTATTTCAGTTTTAAACAATTTTCTAAATTTAACTGTCATTTCTAAACTCCATATAAAGGCATGGAAAATTAGATAAGCCTACATGTTCCCATTTATTTTATATTCCAAATTCATTGCATGCCTTCTGACTTTTTGTTTAATGTTTTTTTCATTTTTATTTCCAGTTTCATTGCTTTGACTTCCAAAACTATAGCTGTCTGCCCCATGAAAATATTTCTGTCCCCACCCTCCTTTGTCTAGTTTTGTTTTGTTTTGGTAGAGACAGTATCTCACTATGTTGCCCTGGCCAGTCTTGAACTCCTGGCCTCAGGAATCCTCTTGCCTCACCCTCCCAAAGTGCTGGGATTACAGGCATGAGCCACGACACCAGGCCTTTGTCTAGTTTTAATAACAAGTATGTGGCTAGTGACAGGGGTGGTCGTCATTCAACCTGGAGCCACACTCCCCCGCAGCCTTCGTGGGCCAATAGTCTATTAAAATAGGTCCCTCCCAGTTCCCTCCTTTTTTTTTTTTTTTTTTTGTGCCAACTTTTCCTCAATTGGATCATTTCAAGTCGATTGACTCATTTCTCATTAAGTTCAAGACTGAGGCCACATTCAACGCGGAACAGAATGATTGCTTTAAAACACCGATGGTGAAATCTCTTGCTCTGTCTTGGCTTCCTTCCCTTAATTTTAAGTGTCTTCGACTATCATCTTCACTTGAAGAAAGTGAAAAACACATATTCTTGAGGAATGAGGAATGTCTGTCAGGCTGATTGATGTTTTCATTTACATTGAAGTCCACGTTTTTTCCCCATCAAAACACTAGTTTTGGTGGTTAAAAAGAATCGAACCGGTATGTGAGGGAAAGTGGATGTAGGCACGTCTTTGCCAGCACCTGCTCGGCAGCATAATTTTCACAGGCCCCAACACTGTGTCACTGACAAACAGCAAATACCTTGTCATTAACTGAGATTTGTCCTGCTCAGTGCTGTTCCCCCTCGTCATTATATTAGTCCTTCAGCTGCCCCCAAATGACACTTCGTAAAGCAGCCACACTCAAGGCAAGTGTTGGATTGCAGGTTTACAGTTCTCATCTTGGCCCTATCAGATGGAGTTTTGTAAGTGCCGAGACCCACAAGATGGAGAAACGCTGTAGGGTCTTGGGACTCACTTTGGTCTGGGCAGGGGTCTGAAGGCATGTTTTGCATTCCTTTCATCAATAACCTCCATTCCACCCTCCACTGTTGAGGCCGCGGCTCCCTGTGGCATCAGCCTTGGATGTGTGGGAGGAAGGGGCTCTGATCAGTGTCAGTGTTTTGACTGTCAGACCCCTGAGCTGTGCCCCTCTCCCAGGACATCCATACCGCAGCCCACAGGACAGTGAGATCAGCAAATCACCTAGAAGGCTGGGGACAAAGTTGGGAGAGGAGATTGTGAAATCCCTTGCCGCCTGCCAGCAGGTTCCAATTTGGGGACAGGGAGATTGCTCGTGGAAGCGAAGGCCTCTTCCCACTGCTGGGGTCTGTACTCCGGTCATGTCTCTGTTAAGCCGCAGGATGTGCCGAGTACTAGCGGGTGCAGCTTTGCTTAGGGAAATGCAAACGCAACACCGCAGAGAAACAAAACCCTCATGCCTGTGCAACGAGGTAGCTGTGAAGATGATCATGGGGAGTGTGGATGTGTGCAGTGTCAACCACACAGGTGCTTAGGGATTTAAGGCAAATTTGGAAAGGGTGCATTGAGGAAGAAATCTGTGAGTAAGCACAAAGGAAGTTAGTTGGTAGAGGGGAAGAGCATTTCAGGAAGGAGAAGGGCAAATCTCACAGCCCAGAGTGGAAACGAAATGAGCAGAGCCCTGTCAGAGACCACAGCCATGCAGGTGCCCGGGGTCCTTCCTACGCACGCTCAAACTCTTGCTCAAATGTTACTCTGCGGAGAGGGCTCCAGACACCATACTTAAAATTGACGTCTACGTCCCCCGCTACGTGCCCTTCGCCCAGTGCTTGCCTTGTTTTTACCATAGCATTCATCACCTTCTGTCATATGAAGACATCCTCCCATTGGAATACAAGTTCCAGAAGGGCAGAGGTAGATTTTTGTCTGTTATGTTTACCATTATAACTACTGCCTGCTACTTACACCTTGAATAAATGAATAAACAGGATGTAGCAAGAACGGAATGTGGTGATGTGGGCAGAATTCTGGGGTCGAAGGAACTCCAGCTGGGAGGTAGAAAACCTGAGCCCTAAAGCCAGGCTGGCAGTGTATGAACGTGGGGCAGGAGGAGTAGGAGAGAGGAGTGGAGTTCCTTGGGTCTCAGTTTCTTCACGATGAGATAGATATTAGCCAAGGTGACAACCAGCGCCCCTCCTGGCCTCAAGATTCTGAGTGCCAACATGGTCAGAAGGTGTGGGAGCAGCTGGAGAATCACTGTGGATTCCTGAACCACGGGGTCAAAGAGGTATTGGTAAAGAAAAAAATATTATTTTTTGCCAGTGTATTCCAGATAATTTTTCTTTTAGAGGGAGGCTGAGAGGCTAGAGGTAAGTAAATTTTTAAATCACCATCTGATCAACGCTCCTTTCACCTTCTTCCTTGCCTCTGTCTAACCTTGCCCAGCTCGTGCAAGCTTGAGCCACAAGCAGTTTTTTGGCTCTGTAGATGAAGGAGCCATTGAAGACTAGCTTTTGGGGTTCCCATTTCAAGCATACTAGAACTTCAAGAGAAAACCATGAGGCACCCAGTTTTTTGGTTTCAAGCTTAAGCTGATCAAGGCCCCTGCATATCCCATAGTTTGCTTTGAAATTTTAAAGGTACCTTCTTCCCCTGGCCCACCTCACTCCAAGAACTCCCTCAGCATTGGGGGATATTCCCCTGAGGGGCTAACACTGCCTTACCAGCCAAAACCCCAAGACACTCTTGACCTCTCCTAGAGAGAATGAGCATGTATTTAGGGCAGAATTAACTTGCTGCTTAAGTGTGTCACCACAGAATAATAAAGGAAAAATTATAGCTGACAGAAGCATCAGGCCTGTAATAGTTAACCCACTGGAGACTACATTTTATTGCTCATTTCGAAGAAAGGCTTATCTATCAACATGTGAAGGGATGTTTCTGCACCCCTTTATTTTGACAGAATACTTCGTCAAGTCTAACTGGTCCATTTTCTAGATTATCTTGTTGGACATCCTTTATCTTGCTTTGTTTTGTTTTTCACTTCTGGAGATGAATAAACTTGGAGAAGCAACACGCAAAAGATTTAGGTTCAACTCCCAGCTCAGCTACTCAGTGGCTTGAGTACTCACCTTCTTTGAACTCCCCACTTTCCTAAAATCTATAAAATTACGGTCAGAATTCCTACTCTGCAGGGTTGTTAAGGACATCGTAAGTAACAAGGAGAGGGTTCCTGGCCCGTATCAGGTCCTCAGTAATAGCCATCATCCTCAGCAGTTCCTCTTCACATTCACAGCAATAGCAAACTCTCACCCACTCAAGAAATGTCTCATGGCCTTCCTCAATTACCTGTCAGAGTCAGTGTCAGGCTCAACTCTACAGCAGACTGACGACCCAGGCTAGAGCTGCATTTTCATGAGTCCTTTTAATGAAAAGATTCAGCACTTAATCCCAGAAGGACATTGTCTGGTAGTGCCAGATAATGAAGTAGTCAGGCTGCTGAAATGTTGACAGTTCACTCTGTGCCCATAGCATAAAATGAATAGGAATAGAGCCAAGAGGAAGGGGCCAGCGAGGAGAGATGACTGCAAGAGATGTGATGGTTGAGCTCCCCAGTGAGCAAGGATTCCTCTCCTTGGAATTGAAAGCATTTGTGGACAGTTCATCTAATAAAAGATTTCTTATAAAAACCACAAAGAGAAAATAATGGCGTTCTTTTGAGCCACTATATATTCTGGCAGACACTGTATACTCTTGAGTGGGACCCTTACATCTGGTTTTTGCCTACAACAATTCTTTTTTAGTAGGCAGGGTATAAATTATAAATTTTAAATAAATAATGCATAATCTTAAAGAAAAAACAATAAAACCAAACCAGAACTGACTGCCTTTTCTTTTTATACACATGAAAAAATTTCAATGAAAACAAACTATACCCTTGGTAAATGCACAGAATTTGAATGTAAGTTCAGAATGAATGCCGAAGAGTTCATGCTGTCATAAAACTCCCTTCTAAGTAACTTTTCTGGTTTGAACACATCTTTATGAATACAGAGCTGCTGTGAGGCTTCACTTATTTTGCACAGAAAGTGATTTCATTTCCAATTCTTGTCCTGCTTCCGTTTTCATGGCTATCCACATCGTTAGGAAACTTGGCATAGTAAGGTGTCCAGGGCTGGGATTTGTATTTGGGGAACTAAATTACTCACTAATAAAAAAAATTTCTTTACTAACTAATTCCATATTTCATCATTTAGTAAGTAGCCTTTATTGTAAGGAAAAGCTAGTTATTTCAGTGGATAAAGTGTTTTATGTATCTAACTTTTGTTCCAGTGGTATTGCGTAACAACTAACCAGGTTGTTAACTCTTACTGTTTTGTTGCTTTTGAGGGCATTTTAATTATAGGAATTTATTTGAATCATCCGTTTTACTGTTAGAGCCAAATCATTCTTATGGGTTTATGGGAATCTATACCACCAGGCAGTAGATTAATAACTGTAAAAAAACCACATGAAAAGGTCACTGCAAATCTCAGATCAAAACTCGTGGTTTTCTGGATTTTGCAGTTGACCCTTTTTAAAGCTTCTCTTTGGTAACATGATCTTTATGGCAACACCACTGAGCTATAAGACACTTGTGATCATGCAAAGAGCCCAGAAGTGCCCGCACACTCACCCACAATGCCAGCCTCCGCCTGCCAAGGAAGGGGATGGATCTGCAGTGTACCCGTTTTAACACACAAGCCCACCTTCAGTGATACACATGGCAAAAAAATATGAGAGTGAAGGAGACTCTTTTTTTTTTCTACAAAAAGATCGGAAAAACAGACTGGATTGAGCCTGGACCACAGCACTTGGGAGGGCTCTTTATGGAGAACCACAGCAGAAAGGAATTCTCTTTGCTGGTGAATTCTTCTGGCCCTTTGCACTGTCATTCCTGGAGTGTTTCAGTTATTCCCCAACCAGCAAACGGCTCACTGATCCGCAGCCTCCATTCCCCCACTGCCAGCTTCCTACTTGAAATGTGTTGTTGGAACCAGGGCGGCCCAGGGGACTCTGAGTTTGGGCACTGGGGACCAAATTGTCAGCCTATTCTGAACTTCCATGGAATACTCAAGGAGTTAACCAGCGCGATTTTGGCTTCACTGGGCCCCCACACTTTTTTGTATAACAAAGACTTGGACACTGGAAAATACATTCAAAACATGAGCCAAGAGTGGAGTTCAGCAGGAGATAGTTCAAGAGGGAGAAGCAGCGGAAAGGCATGCACCCTTCAGGTCCTTGCTGCCTGTAGGCCACTGAATTTCAAATGTACTCTTGGGGCCAGGTTCTTTGGGACGCTGGATCTCTTAGTGCTGAGGGGCAGCACTGCTTCACTTCCTGAGCTGGAATCTCTCATCTGCAGCACTCTGTATACCAGTCCCCAGCCCTTCCTTCCCTGCCCACCCCCACCTCCCATGGGAACAAAGTCCCCAGGCTCTGGAAAGTAATGCTAAGAAAACAAACACTACAAAGGCTGGTAACAGGGGGATATCTCTCTTGAATGTTATTTTGTAACCATCTAGGTTCAAGGAGGAGGGGGTGCCCCAGCTACAGGAGCCAGCAGGGTCCCTTTGTAGTAGGCATCCGTGTGTTTGGCCAGATGTCCTCCCAGCGGAGGGCAGAGAGGAAGATAAAACAGAACTCTTATTAAAAAGAAGTCAGGGGAGGGGCAAAACAAGACAGAGAAAGTGTGTCAAGTGGAAAGGGAGGCCAGGCAGTGCCATCTGATATTGATTAAATGCTGATGGAGTCAGCAGTGAGAAATAACACACAGTGAGGAAGTGCCCCAGCTCTTCGGAATGTGAACCAGTGACAGCTGTCTGGGAGTGGAACTGCACGAATACCACATGCACAAGATGCCTGGCGGCCACAGGGCTAGCTCACAGGGAAGGATGGGAGGGAAAGATGAGTGTGCTGGAGTCAGGACATGTGGCTTCTGATCCTGCTTCCTCTCTCTGGGCCTCTCTTTTCCCATCAATGACACAATGACACTTGATCTGCACAACCTTCTAGCTCCCAGATTGTGTCATCTACCATAATCTCTGCTCTAACCAAATCCTCTGCGGCTCCACTAAGGTGGAAGCTAAGAAATCATCCTGAAGAGGCGTAAGAAGCTCACCCAGCATGGTCCAAAAATCCCAAAGGAATAACCGCTGCCCATCAGCCGTGGGAGTGCCACCCAGTCCTTCAGCGGGAGGTCAGGCCAGCACCGTGTGTCGGTCGCCCTTCTGTGCTTCACAGTTGCCACCAAAGCAAGTTCATGGTTTCTCAGCATGGAATGTGGCGTGTCTGTGGGTCTACCTATATGTTCCTTTCTCTAAATTTCAAAAGTATTTTTACTCTTATTGGTTGTAAAGAGTCCTTTTTCATTTTATACCGTCAGATTACAGAGAGCTTACACACTGGTGTGTATGTGTGGCAGGGTGGGGGGAGTGTGGGTGGGTGTGTGCATGCGCACATCCTTTAGTTAAGAGTGCCTTCTTGAAAGTTTGTTGTTTTGGTTTTTTCCTTTTTAGCAAATGTCATGAGGACAGTGGTATTTTAATATAAAGAGTGAGGCTAGATTCCAGTGGGAATGGAAGAGGAAGCTTCCACTGAGATGAAAAGATCTCACCCTAGGGTGGTGGCAGGGGAAATGGAGAGGAAAGGATGGCTATAGAGAGGGACCATGGCCTAGTAGAGAGATCGTGGCATCTGGAGTCTGACACAGGTTGGAGTCCTGGTCAGTTCAGCTCTCACTACGATGCCCCCTTGCAGTCCTTTTATGGATTAGAGATGCTGTGTGTAAGGGACCTAGCTCAGAACCTGGCACACTGTAGGCAGTAACTGAACATCAGTAAACTGTAGATGATGATGATCATGTTGAAAAATAGCCCACTGGAGGATTAACAAGACCTGGTGACTGAATTGGAGAATAAGTACAAGAGAAAAAATGATGGTGTCTTTGAGTTTAACCACCTGAGGAATTGGGGTAGTAATAGTAGTTAAGTTGAGTACAATAAGAAAAGTTGGGTGGAAGGTGGAGATCTGGTTTGGCAGGGCTAGAAATGAAGTCAGTTTTAGACATAAGAGATGGTGCTGAGATATACAGGTGGCTATAAGGAAGTAAGACAGAAAGGAAAGAGAGGGGGAAAATGGAAAAATTATAATAAAGAAGTTGATTTACTCTAGGTTTGTTTGATCAGTGAGTCTAATTTTACAGCTTCACCTTCAAGGGATTGGTTAACCAAAGGTCAATTCATCATGACCAGCTTCTAAACTAAACCCTTGCTCCTTGAAGTGCGGTCCTCAGACCAGTTGTCACCTAGACCTTACAGAAATGCAGAATCTTAGCTCCTCCCTCAGACCCACTGAATTGGAACCTGCATTTCAACAATGTGATGTGTAAGCACTTTAAAGTTTGAGAAACATTATTCTGAAGTGTGGTCCCCAGACCACAGCATCATCAGCATCAGCATCACCTGGGAACTTCTTAGAAATCCAAATTCTTGGCCAGGCATGGTGGCTCATGCCTGTAATCCCAGCACTTTGGGAGGCCGAGGCAGCGAGGCAGGTGGATCACTTGAGGTCAGGAGTTTGTGACCAGCCTGGCCAACATGGTGAAACCCTGTTTCTACTAAAAATAGAAAAAGTAGCCAGGCGTGGTGGCGGGCACCTGTAATCCCAGCTACTCGGGAGGCTGAGGCAGGAGAATCACTTGAACCCTGGAGGCAGAGGTTGCAGTGAGCCAAGATCGTGCCACTGCACTCCAGCAGAGCAAAACTCCATCTCAAAAAAAAAAAAAAAAAAAAAAAAAAAGGAAATCCACTTTCTCAGTTCCCTTCTCAGACCTCCTGAATTAGAAACAATGTGTTTTAATGAGTGCTTCAAGTGACTCTGATGCACCCCAAAGTTTGAGAAGCACTGCTCTAAGTCATGAAATTGACAGATACACCTCCTCCCTTTGTGTCTACAGCCAGAGAGATGTGCTGAACACCAGAGGGATTGGTTGAACCCTGAAAGCTAAATTTAAGTCATTGTTATATGCTGTTTCTCTCATCATTTTGCATTAAACACAGCTGAAGAGCTCTTTTCACTGAAGAAGGGCACTATGCGTAAAATTACAAACCAAAGGAGGGAAACTTCGACTGTGGCTTAATCCTCATGACTTACCCATCAAAAGTTATTGAGCACAGTTATAGGGGATCAGTCCTCTTTATGTGCTGTTGCTCCTGGGGGACGCTATTAGTAAGACACACATAGGGAAACAGGTCGGGGAAACAGGGAATCTCCTGATATTCCTTACAATGTGATTTTTACATTAAAACATCCACAGTCTTTGTCTTGTGTGTCTTTCTAATCTATCAGATGGAAATTCTCGTTTTAAAGGTTAGTTTCTGGAGTCACTTGCAGCAGTGATGCTGGTTTACCGCTCAGACAAGAATGTTTTTCCAAAACTTGAACTTTTAGCAGTAAAAATTTACCTCTTCTCATCAAAAGTGTCTGGTTTTTCTATTTGTTCTACAGTCATTATTCAAATCACTATGATAACATATATAAGTGTCAGTGTCTGTTTCTTGTATACATGTAATATGCAAACTTTGTTATATATTGGGCAGTTAATTATAAGATTACTTGTATTTTCTGCCATAGGTTATAATACATTACAACCGGTGGCATGCTGGTAAACTAGTTGTTTGCGGCCAGCGAATGGGGGTCATCCTAATTTGTAGTGTTTGCCAATTTCTATGGTGTAAATGGTCCCTGCAAGGCGGATTTCAAGCTACCAACAGTTTCACAACCAGCTCTCAAAATTCTTACAAATTTAACAATTGGCTCTTACAAGCCAGTAGAACCAACTTCAGCACGCCACTGAAACAAACATCAAGGGACCAATCAATAGGATTTTTTTGTTGTATTTGAATTGTTGTAGGTCTAATAATGTCTGAAATAAGTAAATTTGAATGTTTAAATATTTTGTCATATAGAGATTTTTACTGAACTTATCATTGTAATTATCATAATGGAATTTGATTTGAAACTACAGTCATGTGCCACATAACATTTCAGTCAACAATGGACTGCATAGATGATGGCAGTCCCATAGGATTATAAAACTGTATTTTTATTGTACCTTTTCTATATTTAGATACACAAATACTTACCATTGTGTTAAAGTTGCCAAAAATAAAGTTGCCTGTCAGTAGAGTAACATGCTGTACAGGTTTGAGCCTGGGTGCAACAGGCCATACCATGTAGCCTAGGTGTGTAGTAGTCTATATCAGAGTTCCCCAACCCCCAGGGCCATGGACTGGTTACCTGTTAGGAACTGGGCTGCATAGCAGGAGGTGAGCAGCGGGCGAGTGAGTGAAGCATCATCTGTATTTACATCCATTTCCCATCACTTGCATGACCACCCGAGCTCCGCCTCCTGTCAGATCAGCGGCAGCATTAGATTCTCATAGAAGCGCGAATCGTGTTGTGAACTGTGCATGCGAGGGATCTAAGTTGTGCCCTCCTTATAAGAATCTGATGCCTGTGATCTGTCAGTGTCTCCCATTACACCCATACGGGACCATCTGTTGACAGGAAAACAAGCTCAGGGCTCCCACTGTTTCTACATTATGGTGAGTTGTATAATTTTTTCATTATATATTACAATGTAATAATAATAGAAATAAAGTACACAATAAATGGAATGCATTTGAATCATCCCGAAACCATCCCTACCCCTACTGTGGTCCATGGAAAAATTGGGGAAGAAGATGGGGACTGCTGGTCTATACCATCTAGGTTTTTGTAAGTACACTCTAGGACAGTGGTCCCCAACCTTTTCGGAACCAGGGACCAGTTTCATGGAAGATAATTTTTCCATGGATGGACAGGGGGCGAGAGATGGTTTCAGGATGAAATTGTTCCACCTCAGATCATCAGGCATTAGTCAGATTCTCATAAGGAGCACGCACCCTAGATCCCTCGCGTGTGCAGTTCACAATAGGGTTCGCGCTCTTAAGAGAATCTAATGCTGCCGCAGATCTGACAGGAGGCAGAGCTCAGGTGGTCACGCTGGCTCACCTGCCACTCAACTCCTGCTGTGCAGCCAGTTCCTAACAGGCCACCAGACTGGTACCAGTCCATGGCCTGGGAATTAGGGACCCCTGCTCTAGGATGTTCACACAGTGATGAAATTGCCTAATGATGCCATTCTCAGACTGTATTCCCATTAAATGAAGCATGACTGTATTCTATGAAACAAAGTTATGTGCAATTATTTTAAAGTCATATTAAATACAGCTATAACAATAGAATGGTAATATTAAAGTACTTATGTTGCTCAAGCAGTATGTTTACTGTCACAATAGTTCTCATAGCATAGTAAGGCATATGTAAAAATTATTCTTAGTCCCAGTATTTGAACCAAAATGCAAAAAGATATATTTTTAAATGACATCTTTGCTTACTGTTATTATAATTTGACTTCTCTTACAGGTATTCAGGAAGGAACACAATGTACCAAATGTAAAAATAACTGGGCGCTGAAGTTCTCTATCATATTATTATACATTTTGTGTGCCTTGCTAACAATCACAGTAGCCATTTTGGGATATAAAGGTAAGTATGCTTTCTTTTTTTTCTTCCAAATAGCAAGTGTTCCTTCATTAAGTTAAGCATGAGAAAATTCATATTTGCAAGTATGAAGTATTTCATTCGTACAACTCAGATGCAAAATAGCAACATGATAAACTTCATCTCTGTATCTTGAACTTACAGCTATGAGATCTGAAAGGGGGGACATAATAATTCCTTTTGACTCATTTCAGCAATAATCAGGGTCCTCTCTGAGAGTTATAATGTTTTTTTTCCCCTTGTTGCTTTTTCCTACCTATTTCTAGCTACTCCTTCTTCCTCTATTTTTTTTCATCTTATCTCTTGGAGGCTTTATGGAAACCCTGGTGTCAGCACACAGGAAAACTATATTGACAGAAAATAAGCAAAACACAAGATCTCCAGAGATACAACATGCTTCACCCAGGGATTGGCCAACTAATTCCCTTTTTTCTCTTCAGCACATTCACTGTGGTCACTGTTGTTTATATAGCTCTATAAAAATACTGCACTGTAGAAATTAAGCACAGAGGCAGCACTCCCACCTCAACCCACTTTATAGGATGTTGGGCCTAAACATATCTGGTTTAGGGTAAGGGCAGAATTTTTGCCCGAATCCTCCAGACTTGCAGACACAGTAAGTTCCCCACACACGTTTCAGAGACCATAGGTAGAAGGTGTCGTGATTCAGAATCGCAAAACTACATAAGCCCTTTTCTAGAAAACAGCCAGGCGAACCTTCCTGTCAAAAACACGAGAGGCAAACACCGCCATTTGGTTTCAGAACAGAGGCTGACGTAGAGTCTGTGGATCATCAGGTCTTCCTTCTGCTCTGTGGCCCGCAGACTGACCTAGGAAAAGAAAGATTCCAAGTGAATTCCCTCCAACTGGTCATTCCTCCCACCTCTCTCCCAGCATGTAGTAGTTTCCTGAGAAAGCACAGTGTGTATTGGAATGAGATGGGTGTCAGGGCCAGACAGTCCAGGTTCAAGCCTTGACCCTACCATTTGTCATACAATTGTGAATGTTCAGTAAGTGCTTGCTAGTGTGCCAGGGGCCATGCTGAGTCTTCCACATGGCTCCATACCCAGGTATGAATCATACCCTCTTAGAGTTTCTGATTTCTTATCTGTAAAATGGCAATAATAATGATACTTGTCAAAGTGATTGGGATGAGCAAAGATGATGTAATTGAAGTATCTGTCCTGTGCCTGGTCCCAGGAAATCATATCTGTGTGTCTGTTCCTTGCTTCTTCCTAACCACATTACACAGATCTAGCCATTAGAATGGCAAAACCTGTTAAAAATCCTTAGTATAGTCGAGGCTTTTAGTGCCATCTCTAAGGCCATATACGTGGAAAATAATGTGCATCATTGGGTGTGTTGACTGGTTAGTCTGGGCAATGGAAATCTGGAAAATTACCAGGTCATTCTATCCATTTGTGATGAGTTAGACCGTGATCTAACCCGGAACATCTTAAGTTTTTAGATGAAGCAGCAAACAGAGTAAGTGATTAAGGAAGGCTATTAAATCATGATTAGCCCTGGGCAGAGAGGTGGAGTGGGAACCTGGTGAGAGAAAGGAGGGTTTTCCACGTCCCAGGTAGTCTGGACTATTTCTTTTCCTGTCGTTTAGATTATTTAGGTCATTACTCACTTCTCCATGACTTTTCCTAGTGAGCCAAGATAAAGGAGAAGCTTGAAATCAAACAGCCATTTAATAAGTACCTTTAAGTCTCAGTACTATGTAATCACATTTACTGCTAAAAGAGAGACGAGAGTGGTTTGGCAAATATATTAACATTTTGTAATTTTTACCTCTGCTAGGAAATAAAGTCTAGGACATTTATGCATTCAGAATTTTACAAAAAGAGTCAAAGAAGAGGCTTCCCCCCCACCTTTTTTTTTCTGTTTGTTTGTTAAGGTACAGATATTTCCTCCCTTTTTATCCGTGGAAAGCCCGTCCTGGCTCTGGCATGTTTAGCGTGTGCTGGTCCGTTTGCCCACAGCACCTTTTCTCTGCTCTCCAGCTAAAGTGCCTCCCTCCTACCCTTCATGTCTCATGTAGACACATGGCAGCTCCTGAAAGCTGAATTAGGCCCCTTCCTGTTTGTTCCCATAGCACCCGGTATTTACTCTTAGCTCCTGTCACACTGTGTCATTAGAGTCAATGGACTTGAGTGTGTCACCACCCAAACTATAAGTTTCCATGAAGACAAGAGACTACCTTTTATTTATTGTGTCTCCCACCAGCACCTAGTCTCATGATATTTAACCAGTGCCTAGGAAAGTTCACTGGATGAATTAATGGGAGGATGGATGGATGGATGGATGGATGGATGGATGGATGGATGGATGGATTGTGCATTAGGGCTGCCTTCCATGAAGGCAAACAATAGATGCTCAGGGACCTCTAGGCCAATCTGCAGGTAGGGGATAGCTGCCCTAAAAGCCCTCCCTGGAAACCTAATGTTTTGGAGATTGGCTTGGCCTGCTCTGTGGGGGCAGTCTCACCAAGATGAAGGAAGAAGAGATAATGGGGAGCAAGTACAAGGGGAGACGAGATGATGTCTTGCCCCTCTTTTCTTTCCTTCGGTGCCTCCCTCCTTCAGGCCTCTGCTGACAAAAAAATAAATAAATAAAATAATACAACATGCACTTTTGCTTTCCGAACACAGCATTAATGAACTGAAATGTTGATATTTTCCAGATGTGCTTTCTCTTTACTCACACAGTGACTCCTCTTTCTTGCTGGTAAGATTCTAGTGACCCAATGTTGTAAGAGGCAGAAAGATAAGACCCAGTTCTCCCTTCACACATTCCCCCTTTGAAGTCTAGAGAAACTCTCTCTGTTAAAAAAGAAAGAAAAGAATATTCAATGAAAGAAGCGCAATAAGGCATTCCTCTGGAGGAGAATTTGAAAGTAAAAACTTTCATTTATCAGAGTTGGCAAAGGCAACTTCATACTGTTTTGCTCAAAATTGTTCTTTACTTCTTTCATGTTACTTCCATAGCCACAAGTTAGAATACAATGAGCTTCCTTCAAGAGAATTTGCTGAAGAAGCCAGAGAATCGCTTAGTCACCCAGACAGGATCTGTGCAGTGGTCGTGACTGTGAGGCACATCAGCCACTTTGCAGAAAACATGTTCTTGGACAGTTAAGCTTGGTACATCCTCTGCCCTGGGCTTTTTATCATTAGTCAACAGAGCTTCCATAGCAGGAGTCATCTCTTAAGTTCAACGGGTCGTGTTTCTTCCAGAATATTTCCTGAACAGGAAAATCCTACTCCATTATCCTTTCCAAGAGGTAGCCTTCTAAAAGTAATTAGGATAAAGAAAAAAGACAGAAATCTGAATCCTTCTCAATAAGGATCTCCTTTAATTCAACATTCCTAGTCATTGGTAGTCTACTTTGCTGCTAAGCTGGGTCAGTGTAGAAATTTACAATTGGATTACTATTTAGGCTTTCAAAGTACACATCAAATCACACTGGAGAGCGCTTTAGGATCCAGGATAACACCCTATAATCAGATTTTCTGTATTTCTATAAGGAAACCTAAAATGGTGTTCAAGGTAGAAATGCCTTCATTAAATTCCAGGGGAGTGTAACTGATGTTACTGGGAAACCCCAGGTCCCGGAGAGAAGTATTTATCCCACAGTGCCATGATCAGTCTGGTACAAACACGTGTGGGCACCAGCTAGGAGCTCTGTGCTCTGTCCTCAGGGCCAAGAGCATGGCCCGTGTCTCTTGAATCCTCAATATGTCACTATGAGCAATCCACTATGCCACCTACATGGCAGATGCTTCATAAATGTCTGGTGATGTTAACTTTAAAGAGAATATAAAGAGAAATAATTCTTCCCCTTAAGGGATTCTTTATTGGAGGAAACCAGATTTAGGAAAAAGAAATACCAAAAGAGAGGTGATATGGATTTATAGAAAGAGCATGGATTGTGGAGTTAAACCTTCCAGCCTGGTATCCCACATAGTCACTGACAAGCTGTGTGATTTTTAGCAAGTTACTGAACATCTCTGAGCCTCAGGGTCTTCATCTGCAAAACAGCAGTTGGAAGGATTAGCTGCAGTGATGGTGCAGTGCATCCGGCAGAGAGCAGGCACTCGATAGATAGAGACTGTTATGATTATCATTCAAATAGAGATCGAGTTGGTGTGCAGTGGAATCGAGTTGTAGGTGTGGCTGAGTACAATGGGGTAGTGAGATGTGGAGTGGACCTTCAAGGAGAAGTGGAGTCAAGAGAAGGGAAGAAGAAGTTAGTGGCCCAGGCCAAGGGATGATACCGAAGTGCTTTTATAAAAAAGGTTTTATTGTCAGAGTGTCCTAGAGAATTATACTTTGGATACTTGAAGAGGGACAGATCTTCAGGTATAATACCTGAAACACCAATATTCTATAGAAAAATTCTACGTAAAGAAACAGTTCCCAATACAGGAGAGCACATAAGAAATCAGACTGATGGTCACCCTTCTGTGTGTCCTGCTCATTTTTCTCATATGAGAATGGTCTACAAACTGAGGTCTATGTCTGCAGGCTGGGAATTTCCAGGGTAATATAGGATGGCTCTGCGACTATATTCCTGATTGAGAATTGGTGCTAATAAATTCAGAATAAAAACCAATAAAAGTGCTATGTGCTGTTACAGCAAGGGTAAGTTCTGGATCTCCACCAGTCTGGTATTTTTATGCAGTAGCAGGTTCCAGCATTGCAATCCTAACATTTCCAGCTTTATACCAGGTCCTATTTTTAAACAAAGACACACACCCCCCAATGCATGTAAGCTGTTTATTAGCACTTGTGGGCGGGGAAAATAGTTTCCTTGCTGCACAGAAGAAAAAGTCAACAGATTGTTTTGTTCTTTTTTTAACAAATGTATTTATCCCTTTTGTATTTATTCTACACAAACCTGAATTATCTGCCCGTGACAGTTCTCTGTTTTTCAAAACTAAAATGGAAGAAAAAGTAGAGACGGGTGGATCACGAGGTCAGGAGATCGAGACCATCCTGGGTAACATAGTGAAACCCCGTCTCTACTAAAAAATACAAAAAAACTAGCCGGGCGAGGTGGCGGGCGCCTGTAGTCCCAGCTACTCGGGAGGCTGAGGCAGGAGAATGGCGTGAACCCGGGAGGCGGAGCTTGCAGTGAGCCGAGATTCGGCCACTGCACCCCAGCCTAGGCAACAGAGCGAGACTCCATCTCAAAAAAAAAAAAAAGAAAAGAAAAAAGAAAATAACTGACTGTCAGCATATTTGGAGGTTTCTTTGGCTTCCAGGAAAGAAGGGCAGGACTTGAGATCCTGCATGTGGTTTGAGGACAGACCGAGGCATATGTTTTGATTTGAGGATCAAAACTGAAAGTAAACTTGTAAACATTCTGTATTTTAGTTCTTAAAAATTAGCTTTGCTAAAAACACATATGAAACATTTTATTCTTCAGAGTTTCCAGGGATTTAGGAGTATGTGTACCTATGAAACAACCCTAAGATTATTGTAACTGCACCTCTGTGTCTATGTAGTAATTTTAAAAATAATAATTATTCAACGAAATGTCCTACTCATTGCCAGTGCTCAGGCTTCCCTGGGTTGGTTGGGAAACACATATGTTTGCATGCCCTGTAGCTCAGCAGGCAGATTGCTACTTATTTAAATAAATCCCTCATGTCTGTAATCCCAGCACTTTGGGAGGCCGAGGTGGGCGGATGGTCTGAGGTCAGGAGTTTGAGACCAGCCTGGCCAACGTGGAGAAACCCCATCTCTACTAAAAATACAAAAATTAGCTGGGTGTGGTGGCGGACGCCTGTAATCCCAGCTACTCAGGAGACTGAGGCAGGAGAATCACTTGAACCTGGGAGGTGGAAGTTGCAGTGAGCTAAGATCGTTCCATTGCACTTCAACCTGGGCAACAAGAGTGAAACTCCATCTAAAAAAAAAATTAAATAAATAAATGGCATAATAAATATATATTCATTGACTACCTACTAGTGCCACACACTGAGCTAAGAGGGAGAGAAGGAACTGAATATAAATTTTCCTGCCCTAAAGGATATAACAGTAGATAAGTCATGACAGCACAGTGCAGTGAGTCCCATAACAGAGAAAGGACTGCTTGCCAGGGGAATTCTGCGAGGTGCACCTCAGGAAAGGGTTCCCACAGGACGTGACAAGCAGAGTCTTGAAGAGCAAATAGGACTTAGCTCAGTAAAAAAAAAAAAAACAAACCGGGAAGAACATTCTAGGTAGAGAGAACACATGGAAAGGCTCGTGTGAGACAGCGTTCGTTGCAGTGCACACATTTCATTATGACCAGACGGTAGAAGCTTGAGGGAAAACATAGTGAGCTTCTCCAGGGACAATTCCAGGATCCAAGGAGCCAGTTCACTTTGGGTCACACAAACACATGGGAACTTACTACTTCTTCCTGAGAGGAGCCAGAAGAATCTCACACAGTCATGCGTGGGTAGAACATGTGATGAATACAATAAATTGCATCTGTTGGCTCATAATTGGTATATAAAGCATGTTCTCATTTTTTGAAGTCCGTTTTTTTTTTTTTTTTGAAGACAGAGTCTCACTCTTGCTCAGGCTGAAGTGCAATGGCATGATCTTGGCTCACTGCAACCTCCGCCTCCCAGGTTCAAGCAATTCTCCTGCCTCAGCCTCCTAAGTAGCTGGGATTACAGGCGTGTACCACCGCAACCGGCTAATTTTTGTATTTTTAGTAGAGATGGGGTTTCACCATGTTGGCCAGGCTGGTCTTGAACTCCTGACCTCAAATGATCCACCCACGTTGGCCTCCCAAAGGGCTGGTATTATAGGTGTGAGCCACTGCACCCGGCCTGAAGTCTTTTTTTTTAAGCTATTGATACCAAGGAGGACAATCAGACTTGATCCCAAGCTGCTAGAAGCTGGATCTCACATAAGTCACTTTCGGAGAAATGTCCTCTTAACATTTTAGAAACGTGTAATTGAATTCGTAACTGTAGAGAATTACTGCCTTCTGAAAATGAATAAGAACTGAAGCTTTTATTTAGTGTGGCTGTATTAGTCCGTTTTCATGCTGCTGATAAAGACATACCCAAGACTGGGAAGAACAAGAAGTTTAATTGGAATTACAGTTCCACCTGGCTAGGGAGGCCTTAGAATCACGGTGGCAGGCAAAAGGCACTTCTTACATGGCAGCGGCAAGAGACAATGAGAAAGATGAAAAAGTGGAAGCCCCGGATAAAACCATCAGATCTTGTGAGACTTATTCACTACCACGAGAACAGTATGGAGGAAACTGCCCCCACGATTCAAATCGTCTCCCACTGGGTCCCTCCCGCAACACATGGGAATTCTGGGAGATATAATTCAAGATGAGATTTGGGCGAAGACACAACCAAACTGTATCATTCCACCCCTGGCCCCTGCCAAATCTCATGTCCTCACATTTCAAAACAAAACGTGCCTTCCCAACAGTCCCACAAAGTTTTAACTCATTTCAGCATTAATCCTGAAGTCCACAGTCCAAAATCCCATCTGAGACAAGGCAAGTCCCTTCCGCCTATGAGCCTGTAAAATTGAAAGCAAGCTAGTTACTTCCTAGATACAATGAGGATACAGGTATTGGGTAAATACAGGCTTTCCGAATGGGGGAAATTGGCCAAAACAAAGGGGTACAGGCCCCATGCAAGCTCAAAATCAGCAGGGCAGTCAAATTTTAAAGCTCCAAAATTATCTTCTTTGACTCCAGGTCTCACATCCCGGTCATGCTGATGCTAGAGGTGGATTCCCATGGTCTTGGGCATTTCCGCCCCTGTGGCTTTGGAGGGTACAACCTCTCTCCCTGCTGCTTTCATGGCTGGTGCTGAGCGTCTGTTGGTTTTCCAGGTGAACAGTGCAAACTGTCAGTAGATCTCCCATTCTGGGGTCTGGAGTCTCACAGCTCTACTAGGCAGTGCCCCAGTAGGGACTGTGTGGGGGCTCCAACCCCACATTTCCCTTCCACACTGCCCTAGCAGAGGTTCTCCATGCACACCCTGCCCCTGCAGCAAACTTCTGCCTAGGTATCCAGGAGTTTCCATACATCCTCAGAAATCTAGGCGGAGGTTCCCAAACCTCAATTATTGACTTATGTGCACTTGCAGGCTCAACACCACGTGAAAGCTACCAAGGCTTGAGGCTTGCACCCTCTGAAGCCACAGCCCCAGCTCTACATTGGCCCCTTTCAGCCACGGCTGGAGCATCTGGGACACAGGGCACCGAGTCCCTAGGCTGCACACAGCATGGGGACCCTGGGCCCGGCCCACAAAACCATTTTCTCCTTGGCCTCCAGGCCAGGGATGGGAGGGGCTGCCGTGAAGGCTCTGACTTGCCCTGAAGACATTTTCCCAGTTGTCTTGGCGATTAACATTTCAGGAGCAAGAGAAAATAAGATGCGAAAGTGGAAACCCCTGATAAAACCATCAGATCTTGTGAGACTTATTCATTACCATGAGAACAGTATAGGGGAAACCACCCCCATTATTCAAATTATCTCCCACCAAGTCCCTCCCACAACACATGGGAATTAGGGGGGTATAATTTAAGATGAGATTCGGGTGAGGACACAGCCAAACCCTATCAATGGTTTTACTTTCCCTATCATATACAATCAAGAAAATGCTATCAAAAAATACTTCTTGGCAAATCATTGTTTGGAAACACCACTCAGGTATCTACTTGAGGACTGATAAACTACAGAATCAGTTGTCACTAACAAAAAGCAGATTTCCAGGGCGTTGTGGTGGAACTCATAACAGAAAGTGGCAGACACTCTTGACTTTGTGTGCTTTCTATGACGATTTTATGTATAGACTTGAGCTGGGTTTTCCTTGCCAATGGAATCCTCTTCTAGGTAAATGAGTCCCACCTGCCAAGAATGTTAGGGAAGCTGATGAGTGACAACATTTTGTAAATTATCACAGTGTGCTGTGCCTTCGTCTATGGAAATTAATATAGGAAATAACAGATTAGGGACTTCTAAAATGCATGAAAATTTTAAAATTAGTTCCAAATGATTTCTGAAACATCCAAGGCATTATAGAATCATAAGAATCGTTAAGAACATACAATTCTCAACTGAGTAAATTGTACCCCTGGGTTTTGTGACAAGTAAGTTATTTTTCCAAAAAGATGGCTTTTCTTTCCTATATTTGATTTCAGTTACACTTTTTTTGTTCAATCTGTTTCCTTTGTTCCATAATGAAATGATCTCTTGTTTTGAAACTGAAAAATAAAATATGAGCAGGTGTGTGTACTAATGCATCATTTTCCAAATCTTAGTTGTAGAGAAAATGGACAATGTCACAGGCGGCATGGAGACATCTCGCCAAACCTATGATGACAAGCTCACAGCAGTGGAAAGTGACCTGAAAAAATTAGGTAATCTGTGACAAGACTGAACCATTCAGTGAAATCCCCTGACTCTACACAAATGACCACAGCCTCTTAGAATGATGTTGCTATAAACTCCCCATGCACCCAGAAGGACATTCCATTTTTGTGTTGCATGTTGAGTCTTCCCTCATGATTTAATTCAAATGCTTAAATTTTAAAGTTAAGGGTCCATTTTGGAATTATGTCCTGCCGAAAATACTATTATGCGCCAAATAATATCTGAAGATCTATCCTGACTAAAAAAACCACAAATACCCTTTATTAAAAACTGTCAGATAAATAGGAATTTACTGAGCATTTTTGAAATACTTTGAACTACATAGAAGAATTGTAGAAATTAAGTTATAAAGTAAAAGATCCTAGCATATTCTATTCCTTGATTTTTGCTTTCATTAAAAAAATTGGGAAATTTAAAAGGTTATTTTCTTCTTGACATCCTGCCCACTGCCCTAAAATCTAGTAAATTCTCCCTCCCTCTTTGAGAAAAATGTTCAGCCAAGTTTGTCATTCCTAGTTCTGGGCATTCTTTCTGATTCCCCAGGACCCGGTTTTAATAGATATGTACATTTTACTAATGCAGAGCTGTCTGCTTATACTGCCAATTTTGCATCTAAAATACAGTGCATACCAGTTAAGTGTGTTTGGGATCTTTGGCCTTGACTGAACACTTCTCCATACCACCAATGTAAGTCACAGATATTTCTTATTCCAGGTGACCAAACTGGGAAGAAAGCTATCAGCACCAACTCAGAACTCTCCACCTTCAGATCAGACATTCTAGATCTCCGTCAGCAACTTCGTGAGATTACAGAAAAAACCAGCAAGAACAAGGATACGCTGGAGAAGTTACAGGCGAGCGGGGATGCACTGCTGGACAGGCAGAGTCAACTGAAAGAAACTTTGGAGAATAATTCTTTCCTCATCACCACTGTGAACAAAACCCTCCAGGCGTATAATGGCTATGTCACGAATCTGCAGCAAGATACCAGCGTGCTCCAGGGCAACCTGCAGAGCCAAATGTATTCTCATAACGTGGTCATCATGAACCTCAACAACCTGAACCTGACCCAGGTACAGCAGAGGAACCTCATCACGAATCTGCAGCGGTCTGTGGATGACACAAGCCAGGCTATCCAGCGAATCAAGAACGACTTTCAAAATCTGCAGCAGGTTTTTCTTCAAGCCAAGAAGGACACGGATTGGCTGAAGGAGAAAGTGCAGAGCTTGCAGACGCTGGCTGCCAACAACTCTGCTTTGGCCAAAGCCAACAATGACACCCTGGAGGATATGAACAGCCAGCTCAACTCATTCACAGGTCAGATGGAGAACATCACCACTATCTCTCAAGCCAATGAGCAGAACCTGAAAGACCTGCAGGACTTACACAAGGATGCAGAGAACAGAACAGCCATCAAGTTCAACCAACTGGAGGAACGCTTCCAGCTCTTTGAGACAGATATTGTGAACATCATTAGCAATATCAGTTACACAGCCCACCACCTGCGGACGCTGACCAGCAATCTAAATGAAGTCAGGACCACTTGCACAGATACCCTAACCAAACACACGGATGATCTGACCTCCTTGAATAATACCCTGGCCAACATCCGTTTGGATTCTGTTTCTCTCAGGATGCAACAAGATTTGATGAGGTCGAGGTTAGACACTGAAGTAGCCAACTTATCAGTGATTATGGAAGAAATGAAGCTAGTAGACTCTAAGCATGGTCAGCTCATCAAGAATTTTACAATACTGCAAGGTAAGTCGAAATTCTGAATTTGTATTTGTATTAGTTGTCTATTGCTGCATAACAAGTTACTGTAAAATTTGGCCATTTAAAACAATAGATATTAATCATCTCATATGTTTCTGTGGTTTCTGTGGACCAGGAATTCAAGAGCAGCTTAGCTAGGTGGTCCTGACTCACTGTTGTTCATGAGGTTGTGTCAAGATCTCAGCCAGGGCTGCAGTCATCTGAAGGCTTAACTGTGGCTAGAGGGTCTGCTACTAAAGTGGCCTGTTCACATAGCTCTTGGCAGGAGGCCTCAGTTCCTTGCTGTGTGAAATTGCTTGTGTGTCCTCACAACATGGCAGCTGGCTGCCGCCAGAACAAGGAATTCAAGAGAGAGAACAAGAAGGAAGCTGCCATGACATACTAGCCTCAGAAGCCACACACCATCACATCCACCGTATTCTGTTTCTTAGAAGTAAGTCACTAAGTCCAGTCCACACTCAATGCAAGGGGAATTAAGTTCCACATCTTGAAAAGAAGTGTAACTAAGAATCTGTGAATAGTACTTAAAGGGGCTCCATTAATTATTTGTTGAGTGAAAGGTTGGTTAATTTGAATTTTCTTCGTCCTTGAGCCATTTCAATGCAACATAAATTGGGCTCCTCTGAAAGCAAGATCAAGTTTTTCGGGTCACAAAGCTACCATTAAGGGAGTTACCTGTCATGAGTAGATGAATGGTTGGCCATCACAGTAACCGTAAGGCCACAGAGGAGTTCTGGTAGGTGTGGTGGCTCATGCCTGTAATCTTAACACTTTGGGAGGCTGAGGTGTGAGGATCGCTTGATACCAGGAGTTTGAGACCAGCCTGGGCAACATAGCAGTATCCCATCTCCTAAATAAATAAAGGAATGAATACATACATATAATCTGAATTTTACTGTTATCCAGATCATCCATGTAAATTAAAAGTCCTTGACTCAGATTAAGTCTACAGTTGAAGATTTGCAGCATCATATATTAACAGTATTTTCCAGTCACAAACTATTTTCACAGTTTTTACGTTGAAAGTACTATGTGGAAGATGCTGTGCTCAGCAGTCTGGGTAATACAGAGGAAAGCAAATGGTCCTCACCCTTAGGTAGTTTAACATAAAGAGAATTTCAGGGCATGAGAAGATGGGCTGTAAGCAAACATTCAAGGGGAAGGGATTACACAAGGGCATGAGTCACTAGGGGCCACCTTGGGATATGTCCCCCACACTGGTCAAATGATCAAGGATAACAAGTGGTAGTTAATAAGTCCCTGTGAGGCTGAAAGTAGATCCAGATAGCAGATAGCAGGACTCTGTTCAATAGCTTTGTCAGTGACTAGCATGGATGACCTGCTGAAGCAATGCTTGTGTGACTTGAAACTGTATATGCCAGCCAGTGGCTGATATAATCATAATCCACAATGATCTAGAGAGGCCAGAAGAGTATCAAGATGTCAATCAAATGAAGTAGATAGAAATACAGGTAAAATCCTGCTCATAAATAGATGAGACAAAACAGATAAATGTTGATGGGAAGTCGTGGCTAGAAGGAAGTGTGCATGAAGCATGGGGATTTTAGTTGACTGGAAGCAGTTAAATGTGTCTTCCAGGGAAGGTAATGTGATCTTTGACTGTGTTAATAAGAAGGGAAGTAATATCTGACTCTGTTCAGTATGCCAAGACCACCTCTGGAACATAATGTTTACTTTGAGGAGCCCCTTTCAAAAGAGACATTCCCAGATCAGCATGCTCCGAAAAGCAGCACCAGAATGATAGCAGCTAGAAACCATGTGCTGTGAGGAAGGGTTGAGGACCTGGGAGCTTTCACCCCTAGGAGAGACTGCTCAGTGGAGAACAAGACAGCCATCTGTACTTATTTAAAGTTGCTCTGTCTCAGGAATGAACAGAGTCTGGCTGTCTGGTGCCAAACCCCATGCCGTTAACTCCAAGGATAGTCACCGAAAGTGTGTGCCCCTCCCCACTGTACCTGCTCACCCCAGAGGGAGCCTAGAAGGTCAGGGAGTTGGGATTTTATTCTAAGTGTGAGGGGGAGGTTTTAAGCAAGGTGTTGAGATGATAGAGAGCAGGGAGGGGTCAGTGAGAGCATGGACCAGCTGTTGGTGACTTGGCCTAGAATGCTGGCAGTGGAGAAGGGAGAAGTGGGTACCCTCATTTAGGAGGAGAGTTGGAGATAGAATCAAGGGCTTCCCTTTCCTTGCCCTGACAACAGGGACCCCAGCTTTGGGAGGTCCCGGCCGGCCTTCCCCAACCAAGCCTCTGCTGAGGTGAGGAGTCTATGGCCTCAAGGTGCTGTGAGTATTCAGAGCCCACACCAACCCCTGCTTGTCCATGTTTGTGCCCAGGACCCACCTGTGTGTCGTAGGGATTGGGGGTGATGTGGACAGGAATTGAACACACAGTAGGGGGTTGGTGTGAGTGTCTGGACGAGACTGGCGGGCAGGACCTGCTGATGGATTGGCTGTGGGGAGTGAGTGAAAGAGAGGAACAGGATGTTTCCTAAGTCTTTAGCATGAGCAATGAGGTGGATGGTGATCCAGACTGGGGAGCTGCAGAAAAAGAGAGGCCCATGTAGACATGTCAAGAGGAAGATGTCTATTATAATAGAATGAGGTTTCTGACTCATGGAAAAGCATATGTGATTTAAAAAAAAGTCTCAATTCTGAAACGAGGCTCCAGGGTGCTTCAGAGACACTATCACATTTATCCCTGGTCTTGTTGTTCACTGCACTTTCTGTGAGTTGATCTGAGAAGCTTCTCAGGCCAACCAAGCTGGTCCCTTTCTATTCACTCTCTTCCACTGCCTCCAGACCAGCAATACCCAGCAGGTATTCCAAGGGAACGAGAGACTGAGGGGAAGAACGAACTCCATTTCTGAATGCAAGTGTTCTCTTCCACACCTTTTCTCTCTAGCACCTTTCCCTTTCTGTACATGCAGATCTCATCCCTGAGGATGAGGGGCAGATGGATAAAGCAGGATGGATTAACATTGGCTTATGTGAGGCTGGCGTCTGCAAGATTCAAAATAGTCTGATGCTTTCCAGAAAATTCCTATTGACTCGCACTTAATGAACCCCAGTGCTCACTGTCCAGTTCAGCCACATAGACATTTGCCACATTAAGAAGTGGGAGCTGAAGCTGACTGACTGTGCTGAAGGCAGATGATAGTGTAGAGATAGATGTTCACGTTATCTCTACATCCATCAGCCGAGAAGCCTTGTTAAGAAAATCTTATTTTTGGGGAGTTCACAACCAGCCTGACCAACATGGAGAAACCCCGTCTCTATTAAAAAGACAAAATTAGCCAGGTGTGGTAGCACATGCCTGTAATCCCAGCTACACAGGACCCTGAGGCAGCAGAATCGCTTGAACCCGGGAGGCAGAGGTTGTAGTGAGCTGAGATC
>NW_012105475.1:5605140-5606164 GCF_000951045.1 Mandrillus leucophaeus
GATTTTATTCTAAGTGTGAGGGGGAGGTTTTAAGCAAGGTGTTGAGATGATAGAGAGCAGGGAGGGGTCAGTGAGAGCATGGACCAGCTGTTGGTGACTTGGCCTGGAATGCTGGCAGTGGAGAAGGGAGAAGTAGGTACCCTCATTTAGGAGGAGAGTTGGCAATAGAATCAAGGGCATCCCTTTCCTTGCCCTGACAACAGGGACCCCAGCTTTGGGAGGTCCCGGCTGGCCTCCCTCAGCCGAGCCTCTGCTGAGGTGAGGAGTCTGTGGCCTCAAGGTTTCACCACTGGGTGAAACAAGACTAATGGGTGTTCACTAAGGGAAGATCAATTTTGGTTTTACAGAATGTTCCTCATAAAAATTGGTATTCGCTGAAAATATAATGGCTCCCCTACTCAATAAGGATGCTCCAGCTCTGGAGGGGCTGGACAATTGCAGGTCAGGGATATTGTAGGGGTGAGCCTTACTCTGAAAAAGGGGTAGCCCTTCAAATGATTAAAAAAAAATTAGACAATCTTATAATGGTATTCTGGATATTTTCTAGTTATTAATTTTATAGTTTTATTATTTCATTAATTTAATGGTTAGTTTGTCTTTGATTATTTAGTTTATAGACAGCGTGGCTTATCAGTCAAGTAAAGACATGAAAAGCTAATATTTGAAGATGAGACCCTGGGTGTTTAAGTGAATGTTTCTATTGTTACAGTTCTTTTTATCAGCTTGTACTGAATGTGAATGTACTGAGCACTTTTCACAAACGTCCCAATGAATCCTGACAACAGCTCTATGAAGCAGCTACTTAAAATATCATCGCCAGTTGATAGACGAGGAAATTAAGGCTTAGGAGGTTTAAGTAACTTGCTCAGGTTTACACCAGTAAAAAGTATCTCAGTGGAATCCGAGCCCAGGTTGTCTGGTGCCAAACCCCATGCCATTAACTCCAAGGATAGTCACCGAAAGTGTGTGGCCCTCCCCACTGTACCCGGTCACCCCAGAGGGAGCCTAGAAGGTCAGGGAGTTG
>NW_012105475.1:5607617-5628667 GCF_000951045.1 Mandrillus leucophaeus
TTTTTTGATACAAATAATATAAAGATTTTTATTCTAATTATGTACATAGAGGACTTCTCACACATGCTTCTAGGTGCAAAGATCACTCCACCTCCTGGGCTATTCCTCTGCAAACTAAGGAAAGGTCAGTTGCATCCTTCCTGTACAACCAGACATTTTCCCTCTCTGCCCTTTCGAGAGGCATCAGATTTACTGAGTAAGAACAAGAGCTCTGGAATCAGACAGGGCTGGATTCATGTAGCAAGCTCCTCATCCTCTCAGTGCCTCTGTGTGCTCATCTGTGTGTACCTTTTAGAGTTATGAGGACCCAAAGAAGTAATATAAAGAAAGTACTTAGTGCAGGGTCTAGAGTGGGGTCAGCATAACATCCAAATGTAAATAAGGTCACTTCCTTCAAAGCTTTCCCTTCTGCTGCACCTGTAGCCAGTACATCAGTGGAAAACAAAACAGCTTCATATGCACAAAGAGTAAAATCACACATGCGGGGTTAAGGATGATTTGAGACTAAAAGTACTTACTGCTGGGTTTCTAGTGCCCAGCCCTAGAGATGAATCAGACCCCAGGGATGCTGATGTCTAGCTACCTTTCATTCATTTTCTCAGGCCACATTTCTGGGGTGTCTGTGCTATGCCAATCACGCTGCTAAGCCCTTGGATAAATTATCAGCTTTCATTGTTACAACTCTTTAAGGGGGGAGTTATTGACATTCCCCATTTGCAGGGGAGGGAACTGAGACTCAGAGAGCCTGGGTAACTTATCCAAGGCCAAACAGCTAGTAAATGGCAGACAGCGCCAAACTCAGGTCTGTCTAGTTGCAAACTCATGCTTCCACCATGAATAGATAACATGTTTGGAGAGGTGGAAATGACAGAGAGTTTATTGACAGCAGAGCAGTTGGTTAGAGTTTCAATAGGGATTGACATTTGAGCTGAACCTTGAAAGGTGCACATGAAGGCTGACGGGACAGGGGACAGCACAGTGTGGGTCAGGCAGGGGCCTCGGTTCCTCCCATTACCAACCACTCCCTCATGCTGCACTTCCCCAAACAAGACGGCGTGGCTGGAGATCCCGGAGACAGTTGGCAAGAAACAGTGGTTAAATACACCCTCCTCTGTGGACAAGGCACTTCCAAGGCTTTCCAGAAGCCCAGTTGTATTTGTTTTTAATCTGTACATTCCATTTCACCTCAGTGAAGCACAATGATTTTTTCCTATGGTAGGCATTTAATAAATATTTAATTAATTTAAGTGCATTCAACATAGATTTTTAAATGAGAAGAAAAACATCAGATTGTATCGCTGTTTTTCCTCTACCTTGCCTATCTTCCAATCTTACCACCAGTGGGTCTTAACATTGAGTCTCTAAGATTTTGGATGGCAGTTAGGAATTAAAGCAGTTTCTCTTCCTTTTCTTAAGCACCAGCAGTTTTGTTGGAAAACACATTTGAAACTTCTCTTGTGTAGGAAACTGGACTGGGCACTTCTCAGGCCTATAGTTTGATTTGTCAAAGCACAAGCAGCACAGTGATTTAAAGTCTTCCATCCTCTTTGAACTGCTTGTTTAGAAAATACAGATTTTCAAGGCTTCCAAAACCGTGGGGCCTGGGGACGGTGGAGTAGAGGTGTCACTGACAGCACAGACCCCGGGCTGCTTGGAGCTCTGGTATTGGTCATATTCAGGCATCTCTGGAGCTTGTGACGGCTTTACCAGCCACATGGGCATCCTAGCATTTCAGAAACCTGAGCCAGTGAGCCACCCGTACTTGGCCTTGACATTGAGTTAAAATTTCACTCAGTTTGAAAGCAAACCTCAAATGTCCTTCCACGTAGGACATCACGTGTTTCCACGCAGCGTTGTGGTTTTCTCAACCCTGAATTCAAGCTGTTGCTGCACAAGCTCATAAATACTCTGTTCTTTCTTTCTTTTTTTTTTTTTTTTTTTTTGCTTTCAGGCACTAAGGGCAGCTTCTATTTTATTTCACTATTTCATTTTATTTTCACCTTGACAGCTGCCCAATAAAAGATTCAAGTGAGACCTCAAAGCCTGAGATCATCCAGATGCTAATCAGCAGTGCCAGCATCCCGGGTCCTAGAGGAAAACGAGCCCTGGCATGAATAATCTACTTTTTATGAGGATCCAGTGTTGACTTTTTAAATGGCTTTAGCTCTTTTTCTCAATGATTTTTTTAAAAGAAAAAAAAATCCAGGAAATTTCTAGCCTGTCTTATTGAACCAAAGTAGATTATGTGAATCTTCTGATCTGTAAGACATATAAAATATGTTTTGACCTAACCCAGCATCTGAGGGCAGAGAGTGCCAGCTCCTTTGTGGCTTTTGGAAGGCTGGGGCAACTGTAGTGGATGACACCAATCACAGTGTGCTTGCCAGTTTAGCTACAGTCAGGAATATTAAGCCTTATCTGATTAAGAGAAAGACAGGTAACCTATTTAAGATGGATGTAGTACTTCAAATGGGGAAATTTGGTTTTTATACTAATCCAGCTGGGAAATCAATCACAAGTAGAACTGTAGATCTTCATTATCGGCAAAAATGTGCATTTCCCCCCAGTGTTTATTCCCTTCCTTCACAAGATCTGGAGATTAGCACCTGCTGGAATCTTGTGCTACCTGTGGGATCCACATTTGATGTCGTTTTTCACATAAGCCACAACTTACACATTGAGTGGGTGGGGAGATTCAACAGCCACTTCCAGTCCCGAGGAAAATAGCGGAACACCATAAACTACCCTACCCCAGAAAGAAATAGGATGAATGAAAAGCTTCAGCCCAGGTGAGGGAGGCCTCGGATTCATGTCAGGAGAGGGAGGGAGCGTTGTATCCTTGGAACTCTGTCAGAAGCTAGAAGAAGGTGTTCTGAAGAAATACAGCTCCCGCCACCAGCAGACATGAGCCTGTGATCAGTTCCTCTTTCATGGTCACAGGTAAACTCATTTCTTGTAACTTGCAAGGATAGCACTAGCCCCAGATGTAAGTGATGGAGAAACACAAATTATCAGAAAAAAAAAAAAAAATTAAGAGAATAAAGCTAAAGATTATTTCTTAAAACACTTGAATTTCCCAATATGCCATCTTCATTATTTGGATTTCCTAAAGTTAAACACAGAACATAAGTAAAACAGAAATAGTTGAGAAAAAAGTTCAATTTTGCAGTTACTCCACATATACTAGAATTTTTTGTTTTGGCCTAAATTGTCAGTATGTTTTCCCTAGAACTATCCATAATGCTACGTCCGTTGTGGGGGAACATACGTGGCACTTTCACCACTATTCATCTCCGGGATGCTATTTCCCAGCTACACAGAGGCACTAAGTTACTTTTTTAAAGGAGATAGATCTGGCAGCAAAAAGTCTGCCTTCCTTATCTTTACTAAATGGGATAGGCTATGTAGGTGAGCCTGACCAGGTTAGGCAGAACAAAAGTCCAACTGTGGATGTGGAGACCCACTGGATTAATTCATGAGGGTCAGTAGCAAGGAAAGATGGATCTCCTTATGATTATTTCATAGTGGCAGCCACAGCCCACCTGATACAGAGATTATTATAAGATGCGGGGCACCAGGCAGGTCACCCTTCCCCAAAAACCTATCCCTTCTGATCTCACGTGGGGCACAAAATGTGAGCATTAGAGTGCTGGACTTTTTAACCATGATGTGCATGTATTTGATAAACACTTGCTTAATAGTGACTGTGGGCCAGACCCTACAAGGGGCTAGACGTGGAGAAGGGTCTTGAGTAGAACAAATAAGAACTAAAAGATTAGAGAAGAGAAAACTTCCATCTGAAGTGGCCTGGGAGGATGCCAGGAATATTACCGAAGGACATGGGCAGAGGAAATTGTCAGAGAAGAGATGTGCAGAAAGTACAGAGGAGGATAGAATAAACACAGGCGAGACTAGGCTGGGAGGAGCCTTCATGCCAGACTGATCAGGTGGGGCCGCATATTCTTGAGCAAGTGGAGATCAGAGCTGGGCTTAAGGAAGACAAAAGGCAGAGTGCAATGAATGGAGAGGAATCACAGGTAGGAAGATCAATTAAGAAGTTACCGTGAACACCTTCCAAAAAAGACAGAGAGAAGTGGGAAGAAGAGAGCCTACACTAGGGTCATGACCAGGGTCAGGGCGAGGAAAAGAGGGTTGTGGCAATGTGGTGGGAGAAGGGATGATGGAAGGAGAACATGCACAGCAAAGAGACAAGAAGTTCAGCTGTGGACACGCAGGTTAGAGGTGCTGGCAGAACCAGAGAAAATGGACCCTTCAACTAGCAGGTGCATATAAAGGCCCAGAGCCCAGGGTTGCTGAAGACAAGTAGGAGTCAACAGGAGCTGTGGGCAGAGGTCAGTGACATGGGTCTAGGTAGAAGTGACTTCATCCCTAAGTCTTCTAAAGTCTCCCATTTATGGAGCAGATAACGCTAGAAAGAATGCATTTAGGCCAGTCCTTGCCATTAGCCTAAACTCTCTTACCACTGGAAGAGGGTCCTGCTAATAAATCTGTGAGCGACATATGGGTAGCCTTCCATAAGCAAACTAAGTCCAGAGCCTAAGCTTCTGCTAAGAGAGAACACAGATGGATTGGCTTGACTGGGAGCTGTGGATGTTAGGGTACAGTAGACATCCATCAAGACCTAGGGTGGGGAAGGAGACAGGGAGATCCCCCTAGAGGGGTGGGAAGGATTGCTTCATGATTCTGTCCTCAGACCAATGGGAGAGGGAGGACAAGGAGCAGGAGGGATAAAGGAACTTAGGGTAGATCTGCCACCCATCCTCCATTGCTCCAGCACTTCTATCCTTCTAACTTTACAGGCTTTCTGCTTCTGTAGAAAAAGTAAGGCCAGGCACAGTGTCTCACACCTGTAATCCCAGCACTTTGAGAGTCCGATGGGGGAGGATCACTTGAGGCCAGGAATTCGAGGTCAGCCTGGGCAACACAGTGAGACCCCCCATCTCTACAAAAAAATTAAAAAATTTTTTAAAAGCAGGCAATGTGGTACAAGCCTGTAGTCTCAGCTACATGGGAGGAAGCTGAGGTTGGAGGATTGCTTCAGCCCAAGAGTGCAAAGTTGCAGTGAGCTATGATCATGCCACTGTGCTCCAGCCTGGGTGACAGAGGGAGACTGTCTCTAAAAAAATAGAGTGAGACTCTGTCGCTAAAAAAAAGAGAGAGAATAAGTGTGGCCTTTTATTATTCATGCAGAATTGTGAGATTTCAGAAACTCTCAGATTCATTCATTTCAACATCAGAAGACCTGAGTTCATGCCCCAGCTCCACTATTAGACTGTGATTGACCATGTCTTATTCTCCTTGGTATCTGTTCCTAGTAGCTAAGTATCCTCGAACAAATAGTTTGGCATCTCTGGCCCTACATGTCCTCGTCTGTGCAGTGAGAATTCCACATCACAGGCAAGATCAGGTGGCATAATGTATGTGAAAGTACCTTGAAAATTGTCTCACTATACAGTTCCTGGTAGGGGATTATTTGTGTGAAATTTCCCGTTACCTCTGAGAAATTAAAGAAAGAAAAACAATCCTGTGTTATGTGGGCCTGTTTATGGGATGATGGGGATAGCAGTATTTGCTTTTCTTCCCAATTTGATGGTCCACATAATTTTTTCTCTAGCCTACCTTCCTTAGATATATATTATTAGACTTACAAAGCAACCCAGAGAGTTTGGACACCTGTCCACAATGAGCAGCAAAGCCCCACCAGGCTTTCCCACAGAGACCTCCCGTCCCTCTGAGCTGGCCCACGGGTGAGTGAGGCTCAGCCCTAAGGACACCAGCATCCCCACAGCTTTGGTGGACAGCACAGGCATGCCAGCTGGGGTGCGACAGAGAGGAAGGTTATAGGGAAGTTACAGGCTTGGTTATAGGGAGAGAATTAATACATCAATGCCTATCAACACCTGATGGCATGTTTTGGTCTCCTTCAATTCTTTATCCCACAATACCTTAACACGGTGCTTGTCATATAATAGGTCTTTAATAAATATTTATCAAATTAAGGAAAACAGGAAATAAGTAAGAGCAAATCCTGATCCTGGTCTGCACAACTTTCCTGCTGATGATAGCATAGGCCCAGGTGACTAAGAGAACCCAGTTTAATCGTGTGAGTCACTGTGAAGAATAAGCCCCTGGCTGTCAGTGTCACCATGAAGGACATCAGTGGGGCACTAAAAAGCTGTGCACCGTTACAATACATTCTCAAAGCTTGAAGAGGAAGGGTGAGCTTACTGAAGAACACACAGTACACTGGCTTGCTCGGGCTGCCGTACCAAAGTTCACAGACTGGGAGGCTTGAACAGCAGACATTTCTTTCCTTACAGTTCCGGAGGCCGCGAGTCTGAGATCAAAGCGTCAGCCGTGTTGTTTCCTCCGAGGCCTCCCTCCTTGGTTTGCAGGTGTCCGTCTTCTCCCTGTGTCCATCTTCTCCCTGTGTCCGTCTTCTCCCTGTGTCCTCAGGCGATCTTTCCTCTGTGGGTCTGTGACCTAATCCCCTCTTCTCTTTTTTTTTTTTTTTTTAATCCCCTCTTCTTTAAGGACACCAGTCCTATTGGGTTAGGGTCACCCATGTCACCTCGTTTTAACTCGATGACCTCTGTGAAGGCCGTGCCTCTAAGTAAGTCGCATCCTGAGGTGCTGGGGGTTAGGACTTCAACATAAGAATTTGGAGGAGGACATAATTTAGCCCGTAACAGTCAACAGTCGTATGATAAACAAATAATCTTTCCCTAATGTGTATATTTTGTATGCTAGGTTTTTTTAGTTTGGAGATTTTATAAGAAAAAAAATCATTCATAACTGTCATTCACAGTGGATTTCATGTTGACACTTTTTTTTTTTTTTATGTTTTAGGTCCACCGGGCCCCAGGGGTCCAAAAGGTGACAGAGGATCCCAGGGACCCCCTGGTCCAACTGGCAACAAGGGACAGAAAGGAGAGAAGGGGGAGCCTGGACCGCCTGGCCCTGCGGGTGAGAGAGGCCCAGTTGGACCCGCAGGTCCCCCCGGAGAGCGTGGCGGCAAAGGATCTAAGGGCTCCCAGGGCCCCAAAGGTTCCCGCGGTTCCCCCGGGAAGCCCGGCCCTCAGGGCCCCAGTGGGGACCCAGGCCCCCCAGGCCCTCCAGGCAAAGAAGGACTCCCTGGGCCCCAGGGCCCTCCTGGCTTCCAGGGACTGCAGGGCACTGTGGGGGAGCCTGGGGTTCCTGGACCTCGGGGACTGCCAGGCTTGCCTGGGGTACCAGGCATGCCAGGCCCCAAGGGCCCCCCCGGCCCTCCCGGCCCATCAGGAGCAGTGGTGCCCCTGGCCCTGCAGAATGAACCAACCCCGGCACCAGAGGACAATGGTAAGTCCGAGTCCTCCCTCCAGCCAGGGGGACAGGGCAGTGCATGTGCTTGAGACTGAGCCAGCCCCTAGTGTGTGGCCCCACCCATGTTATTTGTTTTTGTTTTTGTTTGAGACAGGGTCTCACTCTGTCACCCAGGGGGAGTGCCATGGCGTGATCTCGGCTCACTGCAACCTCCACCTCCCGGGTTCAAGCAATTCTCCTGCCTCAGCCTCCCAAGTAGCTGGGACTACAAGCGTGTGCCACCACGGCCAGCTAATTTTTGTATTTTTAGTAGAGAGGGGGTTTCGCCATGTTGGCCAGGCTGGTCTCAAACTCCTGGCCTCAAGCCATCCGCCTGCCTTAGTCTCCCAAAGTGCTGGGATTACAGGTGTGAGTCACCACGTCTTGTCCCCCGCTCCATATTATTTAACAGCAAAGGCATCTTAGGGGCTGGCACAGGAGCCCTGCTGCCGAAACAGGTCTCCACACCAGTCGTGTGTTTCTCTGTAAACACCATCAGATTCTCTAGCACAGATTGTTTTATGTAGTATGTATGTATGTATGAATGGAACAGGGCGTCACTCTGTCACCCAGGCTGGAATGACGGAGTGAAGTGGTGCAAACATAGCTCACTGCAGCTTTGACCTCCTGGGCTCAGGCGATCTTCCCACTCAGACTCCTGCGTAGCTGGGACCACAGGGGTGTGCCACCACACCTGGCTAATTTTTTATTTTCATTTTTTGTAGAGACAGGGTCTTGTTATATTGCCCGGGCTGGTCTTGAACTCCTGGTCTCTGGCAACCCTCCTGCCTCAGTCTTGCAACGTGCTGGGATTCCAGGTGTGAGCCACAGCACCGGCTCTTGCACTTGTTTATTTATAGGGGGCAGCCCTCAGAAGACAAACACAATGCAAAACATTTCCTTCAGGGAAGCCTGCGGCTGGCCACCCTGACCACTCTTGCCTCGTTTTACATCCTCACTCTGGGGATAGATGGGCTCCCCCCGTTAGCTCCATCAACATGCGGATGGAACCCTCAGCTATTGATGGCTACAGTTAATTTCTTTTTGAGGTGTTAGATGTTATGGTGCCTTCTAGTCTTTTGATAATTAAACCTTTGACAAAACTCAAATGTTTGGTTAGCAACCAAGCCTATTTTTCTCTCCTTCAACCCAACCCCTATTCTACTTGATTTTGGTCGGTGAGGCCTGGGTTATCTTTGTTGATCCATGAGCCCAGTTTTGGTGCTGGGTTCTCACATCCAACTGTTCATAGGTTCCATATGATTCCAGACTGACGCTGAACATCTGTGCCTGCCCTGCTTCTTGTTGTTGCTTCTGTTATTTCTGTCATTGTGAAGACGGATCCAGACGCAGAAGAACAAAGACCCAGTCAAAGGTCTTTTCCAGATTATGTGGTTTCGGCTTGTGCTCTGCAGTCCACTCTGGGCTCCTGCTTGCTGCGAGCACGCCCGTGAACATCAGCTGTGGGCCTCGTGCAGGGACGCTCAGGCTGCTCCAGCAGGACCACAGTTTTGGCCTCTGAAACACAACTGAAGAAAAGCAGAGTGCTTTCTGTGATTTTTTAATCAATGTTTTGCACTTTTGCATTCCTAGGCTGCCCGCCTCACTGGAAGAACTTCACAGACAAATGCTACTATTTTTCGATTGAGAAAGAAATTTTTGAGGAAGCAAAGCTTTTCTGTGAAGACAAGTCTTCCCATCTCGTTTTCATAAACACTAGGGAGGAACAGGTATGCCTGCCACATACTTGGTCGGGGAAACTATAATTTAAGGATAGTTTACATCTGGAAATTGCAGGCTAGTTGGGGATTTGGAGAGATCACGAATTCCTAGTCACGTAAACATGGGAGGCAACATTACAGAGATTTGGATTTCATCCAGTGGCTAGAAGCGTTCATGGCATTGGAATTGTATCTTCATGATTCTTCCTGGAAGGTATTACTTATCAAGCCTGGAGATGTGTGGCTCCTTCTGGTGGCTGTTGAAATAATTATAATGCAGAGAAGCTTGAGGGCTGCCACCAGGCACCTGTGGGGGCAGAGACAGAGGCATGAACACTGTAGGGATGGAGTGGGGTGCAAGGGACCACGCACGGCCCCAGAGGAGTCAGGAAGAGCAAAGAAGGCTGAGGAGGCAGGGCCCACACATGGTGATGCTAGTGTCCACTCATTAGACCCCTTCTGTATGCCAGGCACTGTGCGAGGCATCTTCTCCCTTAAACCTCACAACAACCCTGGAACGTAGGTATTATTATTGTCCTCATTTGACAGATAGGAAAACTGAGGCCCAGCAAGGGTTATGCAGACTGAGACCAAAACTGCGGCCCGTCTAGCAACAATGCAGCGCTTTCTTTGATACCACACCATTCCAGCAGCCTCCTCCCTTTTCCCTAAGTTATCTCCAGCAGACACAATCCTGTAAACAGATGTTTCCTGTAGTAACTGACTGGAATGAGCACACGGCAGAGAGTGACCAAGCACCTGGGCTTTAGAATACACAGACCGGGCCCAAGCCCATCTCAGCTGCTTCTCATGCTTGTTCAATGGGTGGTTATAAAAGCTTGAAGACACACTGCGTGCAACACACTGCACATGGGGCCCAGCCCAGAGGAAGTGCCCAATAATACCATGACTATTCCTATGATTAGGACATGGGAGAAAGGGGTGGGTGGTAGGAGGAGGTGGAACCAATGGACATTCACTGCGTTGTCTGCATGATTTAGAGGAAGAGCCTCACTTTAACATCAGTTGTAAACTTGTAAGAAGAAAAAGGCAAAGCCCCCCAAACAGTGCAAAACAGAGCAACTAGCAAGAAAAAAGCAGAAAGCAAAAGCAGGCTACACGTTCTAACAAATATCCTCTTTTAAATTCTCCTTTTTTCTAAATGTTAAATAAAAGAAGAAGGCCTGAGACATCTGTTCTGAAAAATAGTCACGCACCATCCCTGGTTTGTTTTTCAGCAATGGATAAAAAAACAGATGGTAGGGAGAGAGAGCCACTGGATCGGCCTCACAGACTCAGAGCATGAAAATGAATGGAAGTGGCTGGATGGGACATCTCCAGACTACAAGTAAGTACTCAGAAGCTTCCAGATTGGTGGTCGGGCTCTCACTGTTCTGTTGTCGCTTCTTGCCTGACTCCCAACAGTTTCTTCCTTAATGACCTCATGTCCTAGACGCTCCTCCCAAACTGGGGCTCCTGGTACTAGTTGCGTATTTCCCCTGGAGAAATCGTGGTTGACAGTTGATACGCTGTCAAATAAGGCTTTCCTTTCTTCTTTTCATGGAGTGAATTTTTTTTCATTTCTAAGGAAAAAATCATGAAACTCATAAAACCACACAGCGTAGTACTTCTGGTCGAGGCATTTTCTTTAAACGCTATGGGAAAGCACGATGAAGCCCAGACAACCTCAAGCATGATCAGCGTTCGCCCCAGGCGTGTTTCCAAGAACTGGGGAGCTCCCTTCAGGATCACACTGTGGATGCCCCTGACAACCTAGTTGGGCTTCTAGGCAGAGTGTGATTAGAAACTACAGATGTGTAATTTTCCTGGCTCACGCCTGTAATCCAGCGCTTTGGGAGGCTGAGATGGGCAGATCACTTGAGGTCTGGAGTTCAAGACCAGTCTGGTCAACATGGCGAAACCTCGTCTTTACTAAAAAAAAAATACAAAAATTAGCCAGATATGGTGGCGCATGCGTGTAATCCCAGCTATTCAGGAGTCTGAGGCAGAAGAATTGCTTAAATCCAGGAGGCGGAGGTTGTTGGGAGCCGAGATTGTGCCACTGCACTCCAGCCTGGGCCACAGAGCAAGACTCCATCTCAAAAAAGAAAAAAAAAAAAAAAAAGAAACTACAAATGTGTGATTTTCCTACACATAGGAAGTTAAAATACACCATAAACAAAGTTGCATTTGCGGGATAACCATCCCCTAGAGGTTTGAAGATTCCCTATAAGTCCCATGTGACCTAAGTTCTATGAAAGGAGCAACAAAGAACAGAATCACTTTGAGGTACCTTCTCAGCTAACCCAGAAGTCTCCAGGATCTCATCTTACCCCAGGGGATGTTAGCCCCTTCCCTAATTCTAACTATGACTGTATTGCATCAGTTTGATTTTCACGTCTCCGTACTCTGACTTTGCCTCTAACAGGTGTGAAAATTGCAAGGAACTGTAACAAATGAAGCAGAATTTATTTAAAAAAAAAAAAAACCCTCTGAGTAACCTTTAGTTTGCTGGAGACAGAGAGGCCAGACCCTGCAGAGGCTCCACCAGGCACAAGAGCATCACCGCATTGGAAGCACTTTCTGAGCACTGGGCAAAGGCCATGGTGTGGCCTCTGGGGCTGTCCCAGGAGAGGAGAAAACAAGGGTGTTTCAGGCCTAAGACAGTCTCATGGCCATGGAGGCCTAGGCTTGTATCAGCCGAGCAGCAAGGAGGAGGGTCAGAGGTGATGGAGAAGCCAGATCGAGTTTTTAAAATGTCCCTGTGTGCGTGTGCATGTGCATTTGGATAAACAGGCTCTTTCGTACTTTCAAATTCTCCATATGAGTAAGATCAGAGGATAAAGGAGGAAATCAGAATAAGGCCATCTCTCTTATTTTTGTTTGTTTTTAAGAGACAAGGTCTCACTCTGTTACCCAGGCTGAAGGGCAGTAGCACGATCATGGCTCACTGCAGCCTCTTATCTCCCCAGCTCAAGCGATCCTCCCACCTCAGACTCCCAAGTCCCTGGGACCACAGGTGCACATCACCACACCCGGCTAATGGTTTCAGCTTTTGTTTAGACGTGGTCCACTATGTTGCTCTGGTTGGTCTCAAACTCCTAGCCTCAAGTGATCCTCCTACCTTGGCCTCCCAAAGCACTGGGATCACAGGTATGAGCCACTGCAACTAGCCAGGCCATCTCTTTATAAAAAATAAACACGTGGCCAAATATTGATTTGAAACATTAGAAGATTTTAGGTCTGCTCTGAAGATTTAGACTTCCCTTAAGGGCAAGTGGATGTCTGCTGCAGGCCTGTCAGAGACCCGTCTGCTTCTCTGCACCTGTCCTGGGGAGAGGAAGGGGTGCCCCCTGGCATACTCTGGCACTTGAGAATTTGCCTGATGAGCCAAGGAAAGTGCCCAACACATCAGGGACACACTTTAGGAGACCCAAAACGGTTGCAGGAATCACCATCTGAAATGGTAGCTGTAGAAGGTTGGAGCTGGGGATGGGAGACAGAGACTATTTTCTTAGAAAGACAAATTCTGCTTTTTTGACAGCCGAGAGTGCCAGGGCCTTTTTTTTTTTTTTTTTAAAGAGAGTTGGGAGAAGCTGGAAAAAAAATCATCTTCACTTTTTTCACTGCCATAAATGCACAAAGGTCTGGGTTAGACTCACTAAGAAATTCAATCTTAAGCCTTTCCTCAAGAAAAAAACTGGATTGGCCCATATGGAATGGATTGGGCTGGAACATGACTGTCTGTGCCAGCTCTCCCAATGTGACATTTTTCTCCTCTTCCCTGGGGTCCAGCAAGAATGATATGATTTGGATGGAGCGCACCGGCTTGGTACCCAGGACCTGAGAAGAATGACGTCACCAGACACCTCACTGGGCACCCAGTCCCCAACCACAGCCATTTTGGAGCCTCCCAAATCCTCAGCTCTGCACCCCAGCCACCACACAGGCTGTGCTTCTCGTTTTCCACCCAAAGGAATACATAGGCACATAAAAATCCCCAGGATCAAATTTTGAAAGCAAGAATAAGTTAGGCAGGCATGTTTTGAGGGCTCAATAACCAAAGGCTAATTTAATTTGACATATAATAATAAACATTGCACACACTAGAAAGCAAGCCAGCGCAGTCAAGGGAGAGAGTGCATGCTCCAGCGTCAGCAAGATCGGGGTTCTGGGTCTTGAACCAGCAACTCTCAAAACTGCAGGGCCTCATGAGAGTTCCTCATCCCCGCAAAACCTCCATGTCCCCATTTAGAAGATGAATTTTACAAAAGTACCTATGTCAGTATTGTGAAAATCAAATGTGATATCTGTATGTAAAGCCTTTAGTACAGGGCTTGGCACGTAGGAAGTGCTCGAGAAATAGTACCTCCTGGTATTGGTCTATTATTACTATTATCATCATAATTATTATCATATTAGTTAGCAGTTGCTGATAAATACTACATAGCATGTATATATTTTACAGTATCCTGATTGGGATGTCCACACAGTGTCTTACTCAAGTCCCACAACAGGTTTGTGAAGAACACAAGAAAAACGTTCTCTGCATGGCCAGGGAATGGGGACTGGGCTTTAGGCTCTCAGGGGTCTCCCACGAGTATAAACTGCCCCAAATATGTCTCCTCCCTGTCAGACCCACTTTTTTTTTTGGAGATGGAGTCTTGCTCTGTCGCCAGGCTGGAGGGCAGTGGTGAGATCTCGGCTCACTGCAACCTCCGCCTCCCAGGTTCAAGTGATTCTCCTGTCTCAGCCTCTCAGTAACTGGGATTACACGCACCCCCCACCACGCTCGGCTAACTTTTTTGTATTTTTAGTAGAGATGGGGTTTCACCATGTTGGTCAGGCTGGTCTTGAACTCCTGACCTCAGGTGATCCCCCCGCCTCAGCCTCCCAAAGCGCTGGGATTACAGGCGCGAGCCACCACACCCAGCCATCAGACTGACTTTTACTCGCCTCGTCTTTGCATCTGTGGCCTCTAAGCGTTGGCCCATCCACCTCCCTTACCCCTGCCACCAGCAGTGATTTCTGGAACAGATCATCGCAAGAGACTATTATGAACAATTATTCACCAAAAAATTGGATAACCTAGAAGAATGGATAAATTCCTAGAAACCTATAGCCTACCAAGACCGGATCCAGAAGACATAGAAAGCACAGGCTGAGGTGGGAGTATCATTTGAGGCCAGGAGTTCAAGACCAGCCTGAGCAACAGAGCAAGACCCCCATCTCTTAAAGAAAAACAAGGAAAAAAAAGGAAGAAATAGCCTGGCCAGCCTAATAACAAATAAGGAGATTGAAGTAGCAATCAGAAACCTCCCAAAAAAAAAAATAAGCCCAGGACCAGATGGCTTCACAGCCAAATTCTACCAAACATTCAAAAAGCATCAGTCCTTCTTAAACTCTTCCAAAAAATAGAAGTCGATGGGCCTGGCACCATTCCATCCCTTGCCCAGGCTAAGAAGAATTAAGTACCACTGCTTTCCCCTTACTCTTTTCTCCCAGCACACATACCATCCTTTTAAAACGGTTCGTGGGTTTCGTGGTTACTGTTAAAGAGAAAATAGACGAGGGGTAAAAGGCTCTATCCTCTGCGTCTCGGCCTCACCTCGTTTTTCATGCTGAGACCTGGTTGTGAAAGAGAGTGCTGGAATGGACAGCAACAGTGACATGGAACAGAAGCCAGAGGCTTAGGGGACACACAGATTGAGCTCAGGCCTATTTCCTATGAAACACTCAAGCTGACTTGCTGAATCTTATGGCTCCTTCTGCACTGCAGCAGGACAGGACCAGCTGAGGGGAAAGGGTGGCGTGAGATGCCAGCTGCAATGGCCCAAGACAGTTCCAAGGATGGGTCCCCAGGGGCTTTGGATCCACACACCAATACAATTTCAAAAGAAAGATTGGCAGGTCTGACACAGATCAGCAGGATTTTATTTGCTGATTAAGGACAAGGCTTTAAAAAAGTACCAATCGGCAAATCTCAACATTAAAGAAAATAGTAAACCTGTAATTATTTCCAGGAAGAGACGGCTGGCCATCTTACATTCACACACACACACCACACCGTCCTTATTCTTCTCCTTTCACCAGGTCCTGTGAAAACTTCATTGTTGGTCAACACCCAGTCCGTGACTGGAGATTAGAGTCCATTGGCCCATAGTCTCATGATAACATTTGATGAATTACCTTGAAGTGTCTGCCATGAGCCAGCCTCTGTGCTGGGCTGCAGGATCTTTTCTGGAGTGTTGGGGCAGCAGTGTGAGTGAGCAGTCGTCATTGGGATCATGTTTTAAAAAGGCAGGTTTCCGGGGCCATGTCACAGTCAATAGAACATAGCAACCCTAACTGTGGATACAGCAAAGAACAGGCCTTCAAAGGAGATTTCAACATTCCCCTCTCAGTTACTGATGGACAAATTGATAGGGATATAATAGACACAATCAACTAACTTGACTTATTTGATATTTGTGGGACATTTCACCCAACATCTGCAGATACATATTCTTTTCAGGTGTGTGTGGTACATTCACCAAGATGAACTATATTCTGGGCCATAAAATAAGTCTCAATAAATTTAAAAGAACCAGAACTATAAGGCCAGGCACGGTGGCACATGCCTGTAATTCCAGTACTTTGGGAAGCGGAGGCAGGTGGATCACCTGAGGCCAAGAGTTCGAGACCAGTGAGGCCAACATGGTGAAATCCCATCTCTACTAAAAGTACAAAACATTAGCCAGGTGTGGTGGCAGGTACCTGTAATCCCAGCTACTCAGGAGGCTGAGGCAGGAGAATTGCTTGAACCCGGGAGGTAGAGGTTGCAGTGAGCTGAGATCACACCACTGCACTCCAGCCTGGGTGAGACAGCGAGACTCCATCTCAAAAAAAAAAAAAACTAGAACTATATAGAGTATGTTTTCTGACCAAAATAATTAAGTTAGACATAGATAGAAAAATATCTGTGAAATCCCAATTATTTTAAATCACACATTTCTTAATAACCCATGAGTCAAAGAAAAAAAAATCGCAAAGGAAATCTGAAAATGTTTCAAAGAAGATGAAAACATATCAAAATATGTGGAGTGCAGCTAAAATAGTATTTAGAAAGGTATAGGTATAGCTTTAAAATACATATATTAGAAGCATTGTTTAAAGGTTGAAAATCAATTATCTAAGCTTCCACTTTACCAGGGTAGAGAAAGAAGAACAAATTAATCCCTAAGTAAGTCAAAGGAAGGAAATAATAAAGACTGGAAAGCAGTGAAATAGAAAGACCAACAGTAGAAAGGATCTATAAAACAGGAATATGTCAAAGTTGATCTTTTCCTTTGGGAGGCCAAGGCAGGAGGATTGCTTGAGCCCAGGAGTTCGAGACCAGCCTGAGCAACATAGCAAGACCCCATCTCTACAAAAAACTTAAAAATTAGCTGGGTGTGCTGGTGTACATCTGTGGTCCCAGGTATTCAGGAGGCTGAGGTGAGAGGATCACTTGAGCTTGGGAGGTTGAGGCTGCAGTGAGCTGTGATCACACCTCTGCATTCTGGCCTTGGCTTTTTTTCTTTTTTCTTTCTTTTTTTTTTCCAAGACAGAACAAGACTCTGTCTCAAAAGAAAAAAAAAAAAAGGGCTGATCCTTTCACTCTTGGTGTAATGAATGTAGGTATAAGCATGTCACTGTGCAGACTGTCATTGTTAATGGAGGCTGCCTGCTAGACCTGTGGGAGCCGAACACATATGGGACCTGGGTACTGCCCACCTGCTCAGCAGAATGCTAAGGGAGCTTTTTTGCCTACCCTGCTTGCAGTTGCCTACCTTGGATCACCAGAGATGTGACAGTCTTCCTGAGAATCTCCCAAACACACTAGAAGCTCTTCTGTTCCTCTGTCCACAGGACATCATTTGGTGGGAGTGTGCTATCACAATTACAAGTCACAGCTTTCATCTTCACATCACAAAGATAAAATGTGCCGCCTTTCTGTCTATGCAGACTGCTTCATATAATATCATACATTGTGCTTTTAGTTTTTTGTGTTTTATTTTTTATTTTTTAAGATGGTCTAGTTCTGTTGCCTAGGCTGGAGTGCGGTGGCACAATCATGGCTCACTGCAGCCTCAACCTCCCAGGCTCAAGTGATCCTCCTATTTTAGTCTCCTGAGTAGCTGGGACTTCTGGCAGCAGCCACCATACCTGGCTAATTTATTTTAAATGTTTTGTAGAGATGGGGGGTTCTCACTGTGTTACCCAGGCTAGTCTTGAACTCCCAGCCTCAAGCGATCCTCCTGCCTCAGCCTCCTGAAGTGCTGGGATTACAGTGTGAGCCACTGTGCTAGGCTGAATTAGAGGATGCTAAAGGTTCTCTTCCAGGCTCTTTCATTCTACGGTCCTATATTCTAAATTCAATTTTTTTTTTTTTTTTTTGAGATGGAGACTCGCTCTGTCGCCCAGGCTGGAGGGCAGTGGTGTGATCTTGGCTCACTACAACCTCCACCTCCTGGGTTCAAGCGATTCTCATGCCTCAGCCTCCCCAGTAGCTGGGACTCCAGGCGCCTGCCACCAGGCCTGGCTAATGTTTGTATTTTTTTAGTAGAGATGGGGTTTCGCCATGTTGGCCAGGCTGGTCTTGAACTCCTGACTTTAGGTGATCCACCCACCTCAGCCTCCCAAAGTGCTGGGATTACAGGTGTAAGCCACTGTGCCCAGCCTCTAAATCCTATTCTAAATATCTTATATTTAGATATATATATACTTGATGTGTGTGTGTGTGTGTTTCCAGCTCACTAGAGCAGTCAGTCCAAGCATTTCCAAGATTCCTGGTGTACTCAGAGTATGATGTCCAAGTACATGTATGTGCTGCTACCACTCACTTCTGTGACATGTGTATGATAATGTAGAATTCGGGGCTTTGAGCCCCAGACTTCAGCCATTCATCTTGCCAGAATCTACCTGTGAATGAGGTTAAGGCACTGTTTAAGCTGACATTCTTCTCCAAAATATATACATTATGCTTATTTGACATGTTATGTGCTATTTTATTATAAACACGCAGACTGAGGGGTTTTCCCGCAAATCTCTCCATGTGATTTTAGCTTTGCTGAAGAGATGCTTTGAGACTCTGGGTGGTCAGTCCACAGAATAAATTGTCCCTGCAGCCTGCCTTCAGGCTACCCACTTTCCACCCATTCTGGCCTACTGCAGTCACCTCTGCTCATAGAACTGCATTCTGCTTTTAGTCCTAAGGAAAGCCTTGAGCACTGTATGTAAGGAATTCCAGTGACCTGGAAAATCAAATGGAGAAAGGTGATAAAGATTATCTCCTTTCTTATCACTCAGTTATTTCTCTGCCTGGTTGTTACATCCTTTTTATTTATTGAACTTACAACGACTTAAAAGGAAACGCAAAGGGAAAATATTAAGCAGGACTTCTAAGCCCAAAGAAGTCGTAGTTATACAATTTCCCAATTAACTGAGAAATCAAGAATATCAAATATCCTATCATTATACATTCAGGAGTCATAGATCTCAAATTTTATAAACAAAAGTGGAATCAAACCCCCTCATATTACTGGCAGAAATGAATAAAATGTACATCCACAAGATCAAACTACTCAGGCATTGCTGACATCTCCAGAAGAATCTCACAAGGTGGAAAGAGTTACACAAAAAAAGCAAATGTGAAAGTAAACTACTTTTCCTTCCAACTTCATCTCTATCTGGTGTCGGGCTGAGATTGTCACAGGCTGAAATGTTGAACTCATTGTGACTCGTCTGTTATGTAAGCTCTAAGAGTTGGGACTTTGTCTCTTCTCTGCACTGCTATGTTGCCATCACCCAGATGATACCTGGCTCATAGCAGGAGGGCTATGGATGCCTGGTGTGAGTGAGTGAGTGAGTGAGTGAGTGAGTGAGTGAGTGAGTGAGACTATTTTCTAACTCTCCCTTCTAAGTAGCATCCCATTTTTACTCTCACCAATCGATGGTTTCCTCTGAATTCTCTTTCATCACTAGGTTTATTTAATTGAGGCCACTCGATTAATATCTATATTTTTTTGAGATGGAGCCTCCCTCTGTCACCCAGGCTGGAGTGCAGTGGCATGATCTTGGCTCACTGCAAACCTCCACCTCCTGGATTCAAGCGATTCTCCTGCCTCAGCCTCCCAAGTAGCTGGGCCTACAGGTGCCCACCACCATGCCCAGCTGATTTTTGTATTTTTAGTAGAGATGCAGTTTCATCATGTTGGCCAGGCTGGTCTCGAACTCCTGACCTCAGGAGATCCACCTGCCTCAGCCTCCCAAAGTGCTGCGATTACAGGCATGAGCCACCACACCCAGCCGTCATATTCATTTTTTTAAAATCCCAAAATACACATTTGGTGTCGGGGAGTCAGTTCTACCCTGTCCCCATCCTTTGACCATGGACTTCAACCGTCCTTTCACGCTGCCCTCTGGTTTTGCGGGTCTTATTGTCCAGACATGCAGGGCCATACAGGCTGTCTTCTCGGGTGACCTGAGGACACTCTGTGGCCAGTGCGGTAATGAGTCATTGTTTATGGGAAGCACCCTCTGCTGCAGATGTTCTTCCAGACCCTCCACGTGAGGCTGGCTTGTCCTCTCAGGCAGCAGCTGCAAGCTTCTGTGAATGAATCTGCTTCTTAGACAAGGTTGAGCCTTCAAAGGGTAAGTCTGGAAGCACACCTGATTTATTCATGGAAACAGAATCAAGAACTGTTATCTGTGGCAAAGTGCTGTTCCGAGCCACAGCATCCAAGTTAAAAGCCCCACGTGAACTCATCCTAAAGAAACTTGTTTTTAAGAATCTCTCTCTCAAAAAAGGCAGTGAAATGTAGGAGTCATTTTCAGTAAGATTAAATTACTATTTATTTCTAAAGCGATCAACCTTCTACAACTCAGCCAGATAATCATAACCAGTTATTTGTAATTGTAGGTTCTTGTAAATGTATTTCAAAAGTCTTTCACTTTCTCTTCCTGGCTCTTGGACTTGTTAGAGGCAAGATATTGAAATGTACAAGGTCCCTCTGGGTTCTCACAAGACCGTGTGTGTGTGTGTGTGTGTGTGTGTGTGTGTGTGTGTGTATCATGTCCTCATAATGAATAGATATTCACACACATATATGCACTCATGCCCAGAAGTGAGCATTCCAGTACACATTAGAAAATCATTCATCTAACTGTCCCAAAGCAAGATCCACTCCCTCCGCATTGTGATGAACCAGCGTAGTGAGTTTGGTTCATGGTAGCAAAGATCACAGCCCTGCAGGGAGATGCTGCATTACACATTACTCTCCAAAACAGCTCCTCCTTACTCTGAATAAGAACACGTACTGCTTCTTAAACTGCATTTTCATTCCAGCATAAGTGACATGCTTCAGTTTTGTTTTTTTATATTTCTCTGCTGCTCTTGAGTAAAGAAAAGCTGTGCATTACTGTGCAAATAACATTCAATTTCTATTTTGCTAAAAGAAATTGGAAAGCTGGACAGCCGGATAACTGGGGTCATGGCCACGGGCCAGGAGAAGACTGTGCTGGCTTGATTTATGCTGGGCAGTGGAACGATTTCCAATGTGAAGACGTCAATAACTTCATTTGCGAAAAAGACAGAGAGACAGGTGAGCCGTAGATGGGATTTAAGAGGGAGCTGCCAGCTTATGTCCTATGAAAGGGTGAGGGGTGGTGAGTACAAGGGCCCTGAATGCAGGCTCTGCAATTAGGTTTCAGTCCTGGTTCTGCTATTTATTAACTGGGCAGGTGATTAACCTCAGGGGAATAGTAATAGCATCTTCTTCACAAGGTTGTTGTGAAGATTTAAATAATAAGTGTGCCTCACATGTAGGAAGTACTCAACGAATGCTAAACTAACTGACCCAGATAAGTATCTTATATTGTGAGTTAATTGTTCTTTAAGATATAGCACCAGCCGGGCACAGTGGCTCATGCCTGTAATCCCAGCAC
>NW_012105475.1:5628977-5747793 GCF_000951045.1 Mandrillus leucophaeus
AGAGAGAGATCGTCTGTGCTGCTTATAAGCTCATAAGCCAAAGCAGCTTGTGGAGATTTTCTTGACTTCAAAGGCTGTGTACCTACAGCTTCATTTAACACACGACCCTCTTTGGCATGCGGCATCTTCGTTTTCTTCACCAGAATGAGATTAAAAGTTTGTGATAGGGATGGGGGAAATGGGGAATGAAGGCAAATGAGTATGGGGTTTCTTTCTGGGGTGATGGAAATGTTCTAAAATTAGACTAGATTGGTTCTAAATTGCATAACTTTGTGAATATACCAAAGACCACTGAATTATATACTTTAAATGGGTGAATTATACAATTTGTGAATTGTATTTCAATAAAGCTGTTCATTTAAAAAGTTGGCAGTAAACAAAAACCTCAAATATATTTCGGTCAAACTATTTTTGGAAGTAACTGGGGCATAAATTATCCATATTGCCATTCAGCAGACAATTATTGAGCACCTTTGATGTGTCAGGCATTGGTCCAAGTGCTAGGGACCTTAAGACACATAGGAACTCACAGCTGGGTCAGTTGAGGGGGAAAAACACAGATATCTAAACAAGAGATTATAATTGATGGTGACAAGTAACTCAGATTTGTCTTTTGTATGCTTTGTTTGGCCATTTGGGATTTGAGTAGGGACCAGGCTTCCCCAGAATAGGCTCTTTCAAAATGGAACTTAGCTTTTCATCTGAATAAGATCTTCTAGATGTTTCTTTGAAAATATAAGCATTGTTGAATGATGTATTTTAGACACTGTTCTATAAAAATACACGTTTCTTTTTTTTGAATTGCACTTTAACTTTATTATTTAAGAAAAACTAATGCCCATTCTTATTTCTCTCTTTTAGTACTGTCATCTGCATTATAATGGACTGTGATGGAATCACATGAGCAAATTTTCAGCTCTCAAAGGCAAAGGACACTCCTTTCTAATTGCATCACCTTCTCATCAGATTGAAAAAAAAAAGCACTGAAAACCAATTACTGAAAAAAAATTGACAGCTAGTGTTGTACCATCCATCATTACCCAAAGACTTGGGAACTAAAATGTTCCCCAGGGTGATATGCTGAAATTCATTGTGCACATGGACTGAATCACATAGATTTTCTTCCGTCAGTAACCATGCAATTATTCAAATTATATCTTCCGAAGTATGGAACACTACAATCAGAAAAAGGCTATCATTGATTGTTGAGTTATAGGAAGAACTTAAGCATATACTGTGTAAACAGTACCATACGTTTCTAAAAATCCCAAGTGTAGGAAAAATATGCAGACATACAGATATATAGGCCAACTCTTAGTAATAATATGAAATATACTTAAAGAGCTTTTAAAACTTTGTATTTTTGTACAAAATATTTGCCTTTTACAATTTTTTTCCTTTTTTTTTTTTTTTTGGTCATTTTACCGACATAATACATGGAGCCAAAGAAAACAATAATGGTACTAATAAAAACTCCTAGGGTTTCCTGTCAGATTTAATTCTACCCAGTGGCAAAGAATTTTTTCAATTGTGGTTTTAAAAAAATAATTAAATATACATGTGTATATATATATATTTTTTTAATGTTTCATTTCCTCAGAGGAGTCAATCACTTGGAATGTCTAGAAATATCCTTACAGATTTTGCCAGTGTCAATCAAGCCTGCACGCATGCACGACTCAGTGAAGTGGGCTGTGCCTTGAGCCCATCACCAGCCAACATTCTTGACATGTGCCTGATCAGACGCAGAAGAAGTGGGCAACTCAAGACATGCTTCCACTTCATTTTGGTGGAGTCAGGAGTTGTGGGGGATGGAGAGGCATCTGTTGGGAAGGGCACTGAATCTGGCCTATCTAGAAGGCCCTATTTCATGGCTGAGCTATGACTGTACTTGGTATTAGACCACTACCAGAGCCGACGTTAACTGTCAGGAACGTATGGCGTCACATCAGTCAAAGACAGAGATGCTAGAAAGATGGGAACCAGCTACATATTACCTGGAAAGTTTGTTTTCTTAAGTCGTTTCCAAAAACATAACTCCAAGGCATATGCATGATGAAATGCAAGAACAAACTTTTGGCCACTTTGTGAACTCTTAAAAGAACCTTTCCAGCCTGGCGCGGTAGCTCACACCTGTAATCCCAGGACTTTGGGAGGCCGAGGCAGGCGAATCACTTGAGGTCAGGAGTTCGAGACCAGCCTGACCTCATGGCATGTCTGGCCAACATGGCAAAACCCCGTCTCTACTAAAAATATGAAAATTAGCCAGGCATAGTGGCACATGCCTGTAATCCCAGCCACTTGGGAGGCTGAGGCAGGAAAATCACTTGACCCCAGGAGGCAGAGATTGCAGTGAGCCAAGATCGCGCCACTGCACTCCAGCCTGGGTGACAGAGCGAGAATCCATCTCCAAAAAAAAAAAAACCTTTCCTCTGAGCCCGTCTTCCTTCCAGTCCTTGACTTTCCTTGACTTGCTGTTGGAAAGTCTAATATGAAAAGGGCTTAAACTAGGCATTAAATATAACTGATGCTCAAAGGTAAGATTTCCATCCAACAGATTCCTTCTCCTCCTTCCCAAGGGTCTTCCCAGGTGGTGCTGCTACCTATCCCAAATAAAATGGTAAAAGAATAAAGACAGAGTTTGACTTTCCCACCTGCAAACACATGGACTGTATTGCTTTGCCCACAATCCCCATTCCCCATTCATGCTGTTTTCACAGCCCAGTAATGGCCAACTGCTCAGCACCTGTGTGCCCTGCTGTCAGGCAGGTGGGACCCACGGTCATCTGGGCCTAAACTGCTGAAGCCTGCAACACAAGGCAGGCACCGCATTCCAGTACCTCTTCAGGCTCAACAGCCCTTCTAGAGACTACACTGAGTCCTCTTTTTCATGCTCTTCCTGTTTTTCAAGTATCAATTAAAATTTGTCTTCAGAAGAAACTTGAAAATAAGTATCTAATGCCATCATCAGGGTAGACTAGTGTTACCTTTCGCAGCTGAAGTTATTCCTCTCCCAGCCCTAATAATAACTTACCGAATGCGTGTTATTTATCAGGCACTGGTCGAAGTGCTTCAATCAGATTGTCTCGCCTGATCCTCCCAACAGCCCTGGGAAGTAGGTCTTACTACACTCCCCATTTCACAGGGACTGGGGCTTGGGGAGGTGATGTGGTTTCCTGAGTCAGTCCATCACTGAGTAGACAGGATTCACATGCAAGCTTTGAAAATGTTCTAATTTTCTTTAGAAGCAAGGGTCCTTCTTAATAGCACACTGAATAAAATCAGATGAATAATCACACATTATAAGATGCCTCCTGTATGTCTCTCTATTTGGCTATTTACATACCAGGTTTGTTTTTTGTTTGTTTTTGTTTTTAAGACAGAGTCTCGCTCCGTCACCCAGGCTGGAGTGCAGTGGCGCGATCTCGGCTCACTGCAATCTCTACCTCCCAGGTTCAAGGGACTCTTCCCACCTCAGCCTCTGGAGTAGCTGGGACTACAGGTGCGTGCCACCATGTCCAGCTAATTTTTGTATTTTTAGTAGAGACAGGGTTTCGCCATTTTGACCAGACTGGTCTCGAACTCCTGACCTCAGGTGATCCACCTGCCTCGGCCTCCCAAAGTGCTGGGATTACAGGCGTGAGTCACCGTGCCCAGCCTACACACCAGATTTCTATTCACCTACACAGAACTGATGCTTTTTTGGAGTGGAGAGTTTTAGTAAAATATGATGGGGTCTTCAGGCACCTGACTTGCTACTTACTATGAGAAGATAGAAAATGTTTCTTACTCTAAATGGCTTTTGAAAGAATGAATGCACAACAAGGCAAAAAATAAAAACTTTCTTTTCCTTGTCTACAATCCATGTTCAACAACTTGGTCCTTCCAATTTGTAACAGAGTTTAAGCTGAAACAGACAAAAAGTAGTAATAGCTGCTCCCATTAAAAAAAAAAAAAAAAAAAAGTTTAAGGAAACAGCTGTATAAATCAAGAAACAATACCAAGCATGTGTGTTTTGCCCCAGATGACAAAACTGATCTCTTCTTGAGATAGTAAGCATGTTACCCGATTCATGACTCAAAGTCATATAATAGTTGACATATACCACTTTTCATATACATTATCTCTTCCAGTCTTCATGCACATCTATTGCTCCTTCTTGGGAAATGAGGAAACTGAGGCTCAGGTTGAAGACTTACCCATGGCTCATGTTTCTGTCACAGTCACTTTCCAAAAAGCAAATCTGATCAGGTTCCCCACTGAGGTCCCCAAATCTGAGTCCATCCTACCCCTAACCCTCGGCTTAAAATCTTCCAAACGATCCTGGTTGGCCGCAGGACATACCTGCAGGGGCCATAGGGCACTTGGTACCTGGTTCCGAGCTCCAAGTCTAGCCTTCCTTCCAGCTGGGAACCATCACCCATGCCCTGGCACTAGCACAGCCAGATTATGCACCTGGACCTTCCACTAGCCTCTTTCTCACCTCCATACTCCCCCTGGGTTTTCTTTCCCTGCCTCCTTTACCTGGAAAACACCTCCTTTAAGACTCAGCTCAAGCATCACTTCTCATCTGAATCCTTTCCCAACAAACCCTGCCTGGAGGTAGAGCTGCCTCCTGCGCCAAGTGCTCTGGGTAATAAAAGACAAAACTCCTTCACTGCGTTAGATAATCTACAGGTTGGCTGAAAAGCCTAAAACTTACTGGATTAAGAGAGAGGCCAGCATGGTGGTTTATGCCTATAATCCTAGCACTTTGGGAGGCCAAGGCAGGAGGATGTCTCAGGCCCAAGAATTCGAGGCCAGCCTGGCCGTCATGGTGAAACCCCATCTCTACAAAAACTACAAAAATTAGCTGGGCGTGGTGGTGCTTGCCTGTAGTCCCAGCTACTGGGGAGGCTGAGGTGGGAGAATCACTTGAGCCTGGGAGGTCAAGGCTGCAGTGAGCTGAGATTGTGCCACTGCGCTCCAGTCTGGGTGACAGAGCGAGACCTTTTCAAAAAAAAAGTTAAAAGCCAGGCGTGGTGGCTCACATTGATAATCCCAGCACTTTGGGATGCCGAGGCAGGTGGATCACCTGAAGCCAGGAGTTCAAGACCAGCCCGGCCAACATGGTGATACCCTGTCTCTACTGAAAAAAAAAAAAAAAAAAATTAGCTGGGCATGATGACAGGCACCTGTAATCCCAGCTCCTTGGAAGGCTGAGGAACAAAACTGCTTGAACCCGGGAGGCGGAGGTTGCAGTGAGCCGAGATCACACCACTGCACTCCAACCTGGGTGACAAAGTGATACTCCATCTCAAAAATAAGAAAGGAAGGAAGGAAGGAAGGAAGGAAGGAAGGAAGGAAGGAAGGAAGGAAGGAAGGAACTAAGCAGGAGAAGTGAAGGAATTCATGATGTTGCTAATAGTTGGTGTGTGTGTGTGTGTGAATGGAAGACTGAGTAAAAGAATCACATGGTAAACCAGACTCATTCTCTTCATTCTCTTTACCAAAATCTGGCCCTGAGTCAGGGAAACATTTTAGAACCTGTCCTGAATGGCAATGTGATGGCGCATCTCATTTCTTCATCATACTCAGCAGTTTTAGAAGTGCAAGCAAATTTTTCAGTCTTTCTAAGAATCTGTTTCTTTGTGCAATAACTTCATTTTTCTCAGAAGAATCCCTTAATGGCATGGCATCATATTTATTTTCTAAGTCACAAGGCAGATGTCGACAACATTTTATTCCACTCTTTCATCCTTCCTCTCCTACATACCGCTGTTCAAATAAGTATGTAGCATGCACAGGTTATACCAGATGAGCAGAAGGCCAGGGGGAAGCAGCCTTATGAAAACCAACTTTAATTTCTCAGAGGTTTTGAGTGGTTTTCACATTTTTTTTCAGTGAATGAGTATATGAATAACCATCTCCAGCCAGCCCTGCCTTCATAGATGGGATTGTACTCCAGCCTCCTCCAAGGACTTATTAGCCTTGAGTTTGCAAAGCAAGGATCACTGTGCAACTTGGGGAAGGGGTCAGCTGCCAGGGCTTGGGCTCCTTCTGACAGTTCATCCAGACAGGTAATTAAATGGGCTTAACCGAGGGGTCTCCATTTAGTCCTCTGGGCCAGGGATGGAGAATTGTCCATTGGCTGGTCTTCTAACATTTTGTGCCAGAGTTTGCTATATTCTTTAATCATCACTCAGTGCCTGTACCCCACTAAATCATGCCTGGAAGCTGCAGGGAGTTGTAAGATTCTTAAAATCACTTCCTATGCCATGGAGCAAAGGAGCTGGATCAGGCATGACATAAATGAGAATGAAGTGCTGGCTCTGGAATAGCTATTATAACACCTACTGTGGTTAGGAACTTGACCTGTATTATCTCCAGCTCCTATCCAGGGAAACTGAAGATCAGGCTCGTTAAACAGTTTTCCCACAAGCTAGGATTTGAACCTATGGTCTCCTGGTTTCCTCTCTGTCATGTTGTCTTCTGTGTTTTAACGCTGATCTTATTGACTGCCTGGGCTTTGTGCATTGTATTCTGTTCTTCTTGGCCACAGGAAACAAATGAGCCACCAAGAACACCCTCTCTTTGTAAAAGAACCAAGGAGGTGTAGGAATCCTGATTTGTACACTTTAGATAAATGCACTAGACCAACCCCTTCCTTGTCAATGAGCAAAGAGTGATTTTGGCCTCCAACGCTATGGATGTCAAAGAGATCTAATTTGGAGAAAACACCCTGGATTCTAGAGTCACTGAGCCTCTCAGAGTCCTCTGCTTTAATTAGTGTTGAATGAATGGAGCATGGGCTTTGAAGCCAAACAGGCCCAGGTTTCAATCCTGCTTGCTTTCCCTCCCTCCCTCCCTCCCTCCCTCCCTTCCTTCCTTCCTTCCTTCCTTCCTTCCTTCCTTTTTCTTCTTTCTTTCTCTTTCTTTCTTTCTTCTTTCTTTCTCTTTCTTTTCTGGGAAAATGGAAAAGAGTTGGTCTTGGGAATGTGAAAGGAAATTACAGGTGGTCTGGGGTCTGTAGCGGGCCAAGAAGTTCGGAATTTCTATGTTCCTGATTGGCTTCCCCAGGTGGAATACCCCTCATCCACACCTCCACCCAATGAAATCTGGCCCTCCTTACAAATTCTGCCTGAATGCTACATCCTCCATGAAGACACCAACCAGAACAACTTTTTAAACCCTCTCATGCATCCTTTGTTCCTCTCTGAAGGCACTGACCCTCTTGCGGGGATTTTTGAGTTCCCAGAGTATCTGTCTACCCCGTCCCTCACTAGGCAATAGACACTTCTTGAGGCCGTAGCTAGGTCTTTCTTTTCTTACTTTTTTCCCTTCTCATCCCCCATCTGCAGAAAAGAACTATTTTACATTTTTATTGCCACCTGGCACAATGTCTTACACATGAAATGCACCCAATAAATAGGAATCAGATTGAATTAAGAAACAAACAGAATCCTAAACTGATCTATAGTTAATCTGATCTCAAGCTTGTCATATTTGTTTCTAGAAGAAATGAAACAAACAACCAAGGGTTTGTCACCACAGGAGAAGGTGACAGGCTATCTGTCCCAGCCAGGGATGCACCATTCTTGGCAGAGCTGCTGTTTGAGAGTATGCGTGACATTGTCGTCATTGGTAGGACACACGGGTTCCAATCACATAACTGATGGCAGCCACTCTGCCCTCTCCCCAGCCCTGTCTCAGCTCCTTACGTGGTTAGTATGAGACCATAAAGCCGTGTAAAACTCAGGAGAGCCTAGAGGTGGCATAAGCCACATCACTTGAGTGGACAGAGCTCTGTATGGCCATTTTCCTTGGAAACTTGGCTATCACAGGGCATTTAGGAGGCAGTTCCAGAAAGAAAAAAAAAATCTGTCATCCAAGACAAAGACAGCAGCTAGCCCTCCTGGGGTAAGATAACAAAGACTGCATGCCCGAAACCATTTACACAGCTGGGGAGGGTTTGCAAACTGATGCCACTTATTCAGAAAATAAGAGAGAAACCCCAGATATCCTTAGACCCTCTCCAGGGCCAGAGAGACCTTAGATATCTTTAGACTGTCTCCACGGCCGCAGACACCATTGCCTGGCTCCCCACGGAGCAGCTCAGGAGAATTAAAGTCTTATGGAGAAGCCTCACATCCCAGGTGGCTGCAGAGTGGTAGCCTAGAGCTCTGGTCTAAATGCTCATGTCCCCCCACAATTCATATGGGGAAATCCTGGCCCCTAGGGTGATGGTATTAGGAGATGGGACTTTTGGGAGGTGGTTAGGTATGGAGTGGAGCTCTTATGAATGGGATTAGCACCCTTACAAGAAAAGACATGAGCAGAGCTAACTTTCTCTCTCTCCCGTTGTTTCTCTCTCTCTTTCTCTCTCTGTGTCCTGTGAGGACACAGCAAGCATGTGCCATCTATGAACTAGGAAGCAGGCCCTCACCAGATACTAAATCTGCCAGCATCTTGATCTTCACTTCCCAGACTCTAGAAATGTGAGAAATAAATGTCTTGTCTACAGGCCACCCAGTTTATAGAATTTTGTTATAGCAGCACCCCGAATGGACTGACACCTAGCAATGGCTGAGGGAACGCCCTGGTCAGATGAATTTCAGGACAGTCTCACAGAACCATAAGCAAAAGGTGCCTGTGAGCCCCTCAAGGAACAGGAAAGTGACCGAGTACAAGCCACAATACCAAAGAAGCCAGGGCTAGAGACAAGAAGAGTGTGTGATCTTCACAAACATGAGAGGAAACCCAACAGGACCATGAGGGCCAGAAAAGACAGCTCTCAACAGAACTCAGCAAAGGCAGAGGCCGGTGTGCAGCTGAACCCCTGTCATCGCAGGATGATAAATATGCCAACCCCCCAGAAACCTAGAACATCCTATGGGAGGGGAAAGGAGGGGGAGAAGGAAGATCTTGCATTAACTGAGTTTGAAACTGCAGGAACCATTTTTAAATCCAGAAGTGACTGAGTTGCTTTGAATTGACAAAATTAAATTTTCTGCTCCCTGTGGAAATTGGGATGTTAGGATTCAAGAAATTGACATATATGAGAAGCTGAATGTGCTAACTGTAAAATTAAACACATGTACTAAATACAAAATGGGTGTACTAATACCTATCTCACAGAATTCTTGCAAATTTCATTTCATTAATGTAGGAAAAGCACCTAGCACAGCATCTGGCTCCTAAAATGCAAGCTGCAGCCTTGATTCCCTTCCCTTCCTTGTCATTCTGTCTTTCAAGTCCCCAGTGCAGCTTAGGAAATAACAGCTTTTAGTCAGCCCAGACACCTAATAATATGGCCCAGTTGAGTGGCTTAGCAGTTTTATGGATAGACAAAAGAGCTGCTGCTCCTTAAAGAGTAGGTTAGCTCCACCCATAGGAAAGATGAGACCCTGAGAAGAGTGCAAGGAAGTAGCTGTGTTTTTTAAAGAGTTGGGGTGAGGAGTTTGAGACCAGCCTGGGCAACAAGGTGAGACTCCATTCCTACAAAAAATTAAACTTAAAAAAATTAGCCGGTTGTAGTGGTGCCCATCTATGGGCTCAGCTACATGGGAGGCTAAGGCATGAAGATTGCTTGAGCCCAGGAGGCTGAGGCTGCAATGAGCAGTGTTCTCACCACTGCACTCCAGCCAGGGTGACACAGCAAGATTTTGTCAAAAAAAAAAAAATAAAGTTGGGCTCACCAGCAACTCCTTAATCCCACCCAGGAACTTTTTAGTCTGTGAATCAATACAGTGGCTAAATTATTAAATGTCCTCCCTAGCACTGTATTTGGAAGAAATCTCAAGAGAAAGGTTATTTCCTTCCATGCTCTTACTAGACCAGGGATCATCATCCTACAGTCCACAGGCCAAATACAGCTCACTGTCTGTTTTTGTAAATAAAGTTTTATTGGAACACAGCTGTGCTCATTGTGTACTGTCTATGGCTGCTTTTGAACTACAATGGCAGAGTTGAATCATTGCAACAGAAACCATAATGGCTTGCAAAGCTGAAAATATTCACTATCTGTCCCTTTGCAGAAAAAGTTTGCCAATACTTATAGTAGACATATAATTTATTCTTCTATAGTGCTTAGAAATTTTTTCACACAGCCGGGCATGGTGGCTCATGCTTGTAATCCCAGCACTTTGGGAGGCCAAGGTGGGTGGATCACCTGAGGTCAGGAGTTCAAGACCAGCCTGGCCAACATGGTGAAAGCCTGTCTCTGTCTCTACTAAAAATGCAAAATTAGCTGGGTATACTGGCACGTGCCTGTAATCCCAGCTACTCGGGAGGCTGAGGCAGGGGAATTGCTTGAACCTGGGGGGCAGAGGTTGCAGTGAGCCGAGATCACACCACTGCACTCCAGCCTGAGTGAAAAGATTGAAACTCCGTCTCAAGGAAAAAAAAAGAAAGAGATTATTTCACACATATAATTTTATCTATTTAGGACCAAATACCTCTATGGATTAAGATATTTTATCAGTCATATTATTCTTATGTTGCTATTATGCTTCTACTTTACAAAACGAGGACCCTGGGGCTCAGAGTGTTAATGGACTTGCTGCTGGGTAGCAGAGCCCTAAGCCTAGTCTTATTTCCATTCCACTATTTTCCCACTCTCCTTACAATATAATAATATTATAATTGGGAGTCATAATGTGACCTACCATTTCAGGGCACACAGGATGATCCTAATTAGCTTTAAAAGCAAAGTAGTACTTTCAAAACCACTCTTGTAAGAGGGCACCAACAATAGCACCACTGGTCAGAAATGTTCCCTTGGCCCAGCCTTAGAAGTTCCCACCCAGCCCAAGGCCACATCAAAGTTCCTGCCTATGGAAATGAGGTTAGTGGCAAGTCTTGAAGTCAGGTCATGTGGCATGTACCCTATGTCACAAAAGCAATATTTACATCATCCTAGAGGCAGAGGCATTTTATGAAAGTAGCACATCAAGTCATGATTGTCAAAAAGTTAAAAACATAATTTTTGTGCCAGGCATGGTGGCTTGCACCTGTAATCCCAGCTCTCAGGAGGTTGAGGCAGGAAGATGGCTTGAGGCCAAGAGTTCAAGACCAGCCTGAGCAATTAGTGAGACACCATTTCTAAAAATAATTTTTTAAAAAAACATATTTTCCTACAAATCTACAATGGGTACATGTTATTAATGATGGAGCTAGCAGGATGGAAAACCTAGCTTAAAGTAATCAGGACATGGACATCCACGTCTTATGGAGTCAGGATATAGATAGTGAAAAAAGGTTTATAGGCATGAATGTTTGTAGCACCTTTATTCATAATGCCAAAAACTGGAAACAACAAATATGTTTTTCAGTAGATGAATGGATAAACTAACTGTGGTATACCTGTCAATGGAATGTAATTTGGCAACAAAAAGAAATGAGATATCAAGCCACAAAAAGCTAGGACATAACCTTAAATGCACATTGCTAACAGAAAGAAGCCAGTCTGAAAAGGCTACATACTGTATAATTCCAATTATGTAACATTCTGGAAAAGACAAGACTATGGAGACCATAAGATGATCAGGACCAGGTATGGTGGCTCATGCCTATAATCCCAGCACTGCGGGAAGCTGAGGCGGGAGAATTGCCTATTTTAAAATACTGTTCAAATAAATGATTGAATACTTTATTAAGGGGAGGAGAAGAGACAACTCTCCCATGAAGAAGAATCCCAAATGATTTATGTAGCTACTCAATTCTCAAGGAAGGGGAGTCCAACTCCTCACTCCTTAGGTGTGGGCTGCAGATAACTGCCTTCCAAAGAGCACATCATGGAAAGGAAGAGGAAAACTGAGTCTGCAGTGGAGAGACCTGACAAACGCTACCTTAGCCTGGTGATGAAGATCAAACTCAACCGTCATAAATCCTGTTGATAACATGTACCCTTGCTATAACGTAATGAAAATGGCAGTTTACCTGTTGGTCTTTTCCTCCAAACCCAGAAAATGGGTCTCATCATGAGGAAAACATCAGAGAAATTCCAATAGAGGGACATCCTACAAAATACCTAACCAGTACTCCACAAAACTGTCAAAGTCATTGAAAACAAAGAAGGTTGAGAAACTGCCACACCAACAAGAGCCTGAGGAGACTTGACAACTAAATGTAGTGTGGGATCCTGGATGGGCTCTTGACACAGAAAAAGATAGTAGGTCAAAACTAAGGGGCCAGGTGCGGTGGCTCACACCTGTAATCTCAGCACTTTGGGAGGCCGAGGTCGGTGGATCACCTGAGGTCGGGAGTTCGAGACCAGCCTGACCAACATGGAGAAACCGCCTTGCTACTAAAAATACAAAATTAGCTGGGCATGGTGGTGCATGCCTGTAATCCCAGCTACTCAGGAGGCTGAGGCAGGAGAATCGCTTGAACCTGGGAGGCAGAGGTTGCGGTGAGCCAAGACTGTGCCATTGCACCCCAGCCTGGGCAGCAAGAGCAAAACTCTGTCTCAAAACAAAACAAAACAAAAACAAAAACAAAACAACAACAATTAAAAAAAACACTAAGGAAAACTTTGGTTAATAATGATGTATCAATATCGGTTCACTCATTATGACATGTATCATGCTAATGTAAGATATTCATAATAGGGAAGACCAAGTGCAGGGTATAAGGAAACCCTCAGTACTATCTTCTCAATTTTTCTGCACTTCTAAAACTGTTCTAGAAAAATAAAGTATATTTTTTTAAAAAAAAAGATTGTTAGAATAAGACCACTAAATTAGATACAAAACTGTCCCACAGGGCAATGGAGTCATAACGTTTGGAATTATATTTTAGCCAAACAGAAGTTAACTGCCCCTCTGCCAGACAAAAAACATTTGCAGCTTACCAATTATCTTCACTAATGTCTAACTTTATAGTGTTTGAGCCACAATCGACATAGTCGTCAAAGTCACATTTCCCTGGAGGTTCAGATGGCCCTTGGATGGGCTTGGGGGTCAACACTGCGGGGTGACATTTGCATGCATCTATAGTCATCCTTTTACCTAATTTTTGGATAACTTTATCTAAACAAACATAACTCGTCACCCTTGTGCTTCTTTCTTCACAGAAGCCATCACGACTAGCCAGACCCATGGTTCTTAACTGGTAGGTTACATGTAGCACTGTGGCATCCCACAAACCCATTACTAACATGCAGCCAAATTTTGATCATGGTATAAATTTCCTTTTTGGTACAACTGGAATACTAGCTGTTGCAGACATGTTCAAAAGATGAAACACAGAGGTGAGAAGGCTGTGAAAAGGAATATAGAGCTATGTGCAGCTCTCTGTAATTATAGGAGCAAAATGTATTTTTTATTTTTATTTTTATAGATTTAAGGGGTATGAGTGCAGTTTTGTTACATAGATGTATCATGTAGTGGTGACGTCTGGGCTTTTAGTGGACCCATCACCTGCATAGTGTACATTGTCCTCAGTAGGTACTGTTTTCAACCCCTGACCCCCTCCCACCTTTTGGAGCCTATTATTCCACTCTCTATGTCCATGCATACTAATTATTTAGCTCTCACTTATGAGTGAGAAGATGTGATATTTGACTTTATGTTTCTGAGTGATTTCACTTAGGGTATCGGCCTCCAGCTCCATCCATGTTGCTGCAAAAGATGTAATCGTATTCTTTTTTATGGCTGAGCAGTATTGCGTGGTGTATATGGGCCACACAAAATGTATATTTTTATGGGGCCAGTACCAAAGTTGAATTTTATACTTATTTAAGCATGTCATTGAAAGGTCAAGGCAGTGGAAAGCTCTTCTCAAACACCATCGGGCTGAAAAACTGCCAGGTGAATGAGGCAATAACTGTGGATGCTTGTATAGACACCAGGACAAGTGCTAAACCCTAATAGTGATGGCATGGTAATTACTGCTTACTCGTTTACTGTGGTTTTGGGTATTTCACTCTCTTCAGGATGCCACCAAAAATTTTAGCACTCGAGAATGGGCTGGAGACCTATGAGTTGAGAATCATTGAGCCAAATCATTAGTATGTCAAGACTAAGAGGAAGCAATATTATGGGAATTGAGTGAAAGCCTGATAGATTTTATGACCCTATCTGCAAGGTTTCTGCTTTCACTATCAGGAGCTAGGCAAAAACACTTCTGGGCCCCTCCAGGCCATTTCAAGAAATAGCTCATAAGTTGAGAATTCATCTCCAGCCAACTGATCTCAGAAGAGAGAAATGAAGGGGTGGAGGGAAAGCAATTTTTCATCTCACTGAGCCTTAGACCACTGTCAACACTGTAATTACATTACACGCACTGGCTATTTTGGTCATTTATCGAAATAAGGTACATGGCATAATTTAAAAACTAAATTCAGTCAGTCACTTACAAAAATATCCAACTGGTTTGTGTGTGCAGCAATAAAGTATGCAAGTGACACTGCATTCAAATTGTAGCCATGTGTGACTTGGCTTTTTTATTTGAGAGAAAGAAAATGGCTAGGCCCTAAGGCTTGTATTTCTCTGTGTCGCTCTGACTTGCAGGAATAATGAATTCCCGCTGGTGACACAGTGTCTTGGGGAGGCAAGCAGAGAGGTGGTTTGGCGCACTTCCAAAGTTGTGTGTGAGCCTTCAGCACAAGAATCCTGGTTCTGTGGGAGGGACACGCAGAGGACCTTGCTGAAGCAGGAGCTGGGAGTGCTATGCATTCACATGCAGACTCCCCTGAGATCCCCAAGCACTTCTCAAGCATGAATTAACTTGAGCACTTTCACTGCAGGACACTGCGCACACTCACTCATTCACGTATTCATCGAGATTCATACAGTCAACAACACAGGGCCCCCTCCATTATGTTCCAGATGTTGTGCCAGGTGAGGGGGCCATTCTTGAGTTCCCTGGAAAGCAGATCCCAAGATAGATAAAGGCTTCACTTCCCTCCCTCAGCCCCGTTCTTGATTTCACTCACCATTGGCCAGCACTCTGGGGAGTCAAGGCTGCCTGATGGGCAGACCCAGAACTTCAGCACTGAGTCCTTGTCTGCCTTGGCCTCAATGAGTCACAGCTATTGCACTTGCCCATTTCCTGTTATCCCCTGAGCATGGAAGAACCAAGAGATGCCCCACTGAGTCCCCCGGGTTCCAGTCACACTCCATGATGTCAGAGCAGCCCTAGCTCCTCTTGGTAATTAGGGTCAATTTCACCTGTCAATGTAGTAATTCTTTGCTTTGCCAATTTGTTCACTGACATTGAATAGCCTCAAAGGACCTGGCAGTAGTCACAGCTTCAAGTTCAGTGACTGCCTGGTTTCCCCTGTGAGTACCAGAACCATGAATATGGCAGAACCTAAAGCCATAAGCTTGAGAAACAGTGATTGTAAAAGAATCCAAAGCTACTTCTACTCCCCAGCTCCTGTACCTGCGAGTTCTAGTTATCGGGAAGATAGTACTGTAGCCACTGTTTTCATGCATATATTACATACTGGGGAACAGCACCCTAATCCTATAGGCTATTGCCCCAAAGCTAGCACCCTACCTGAGCCTTCAAATAATCTTTCCACTCTCCTGTTAGACTAGCTACTTCCAGTTGATCCAATAGCTGATGAGAGCAGTGGATCTCAAGGCCATGTGCCATGAGTACTACAATCGGGTATTCTGTGAGTACCGGGATGGTGGTGCTAACAGAGACACGTGGGCAGCATAAGGACAAAGTGAATTTGGAATCAATCTGCTGCCAAGTGGCTGGTCTGGTCTCCTTAAGAAATGGTGTCATGGTGAAGGCTCAGCATTAGCTGTTCATATCTATGAAAGGAGACATCCTGTTCACCTTATTGTTGAGAGCTTCCTCTATAGTGGGAGCTTCCTGGTGGGCATTAATTTAATCTAAGGCACAAAGATACATATACTTTGTATCTGCAACCATAGGTCCACCCTCATGCCTCTCCCTTTTTTCTGTCATGGACCTTCCTGTCTGATTCCTTCTGGGCCCTGACCACTTAAGCAGCCAAGCCATTCATCCTTGCCCCAGAGTCCATGCCAATCTGTTCTCAGGCCATTTTTCCCTGTTTATAAAGTGAACCACCAAGTGTACTGCTTCCATTTCTGCCCATGTTCCTTAGGGCCACCCCGAGCGGGACTATATTGCAGCAGCAGTCCATTTTCAGCAAGCACCAAGACCCTGTGATCTTTCTTTTTCACTCTGCTGGTAAGTGGTAGGTAGCTGTTAATTTTCCTGCCGTGGTAAGTTCAGGGCAGATATGTGATGTGAGACTCTTTGGCACTTAAGTTTGTGCATTTCCTTGGCAACTTACCCTGGGAGTAATGCGAGGCTGGGGAATGCGTAGTTTCTCCCATAAGCTCCTTGCCCAGTGGGTGGTCACTCCTACTCAGTGACTGGCCAGAACATGACACCCTCTATGGAGCAGATCAGAAAAAATGCCTGTAGTGCCAAATCCCACTCTGCCTAGTTTTCAGGTGCACACTTTAGGCTGTGGCTGTGATTGCCCATTTGGAAGCCACTGCTATAGAAGAATGAAAAGCCACAATTTGGATTGGGCCAATCCTGGCTCACAAATTGTGTTCCAGCCAGCTGAGAGACTGGCATCTCCTAGGAGAAGAGAAAAGTTAAGAAATCTGCAAGAGGCTTGTTTTGTGTTGATTTTTCCAGGGATTTAGAAGTTGCTGGATGCTTCAAAGTATTGAGTGACGAATTTCCCTTCCTTTTTTCTAAAATCTCACATGGTGAGCATTTGTTTCCTGAAAACCTGCCAAAACAATAATTTTTTTTCAGAGGTGGCATATTATTTTAAAATGTAAAATGAAGTCCTGATAGCAAATATTATCAATATGGGTACTTGAATCTGCATATAGCAACCTAAGAAGTATTGTCTTCTTTTGGTTTAGGGGCTTGGGGCAGAGAGACAGAAAGAGAGAAAGAGAACTTGCAGTGTTTCTGAAGTGCTTATATTTCTGAGATTCAGGCTTGCTTATTAGATGAGAGTAGTCAATCCAGGACAGTTGGCAACTCCAGGTAAAAATGAGCCTATGATTTGTTTTCAGTTGTGTTATTACACCTCTTAAGCCAAGGTTGCAGTGCCCTGGAGAAAGTAGAGAACTGGACACCACCCACATCTTCCTTTAGGGAGGCCTCCAGACAGCCTGGAGCAGGGTCATGCTGGAACTGACCATGCTGGGCCTCCCTGAGCTGTCCTGAATTGCAGCAGTACCCTCCAAACCAATGTTGACATAAGTCTACTCTGCACAGGCCTGTCTAAGTGCAGATGCAGGTTTGCTGCATGGGTGTTTGTCCATGTCATAAGAAGTTAGGCAGGAGGATGGTGATAAAACAGTATGGGAACCACTACCTGTTCTTGCCATTTAGTAAAGGTGTAGACCCTGTATTCCAGAAAAGTGCTTATTGAAAGTAAGGTATTTTGTCTCAAGAAGCAGATGTGCTTGTGTACACACAGACATACAGATGGGAACAACAGACACTGTGGACTCCAAAAAGGGAGATGGAGGGAGTGGGGAAGGACTTAAAATTCTGCTATTGGGTACTATGGTATGTTCACTAGCTGGGTGATGGGATCAACAGAAGCCAAAACCTCAGCATCATGCAATATACCCTTGTAACAAACCTGCACATGTGCTCCCTGAATCTAAAATAAAAATAAAAGATATGAAAATTTAAAAAAGAAGTCAATGTGCAATTAATCTAGAATTTTAAAATGTTTTCCAAAAATAATAACAAACCTTATTTTAAAAGAAACAGCGAAAATGCCTTGTGTATTATGAAATTTCTTTGATTAATAAGTCATGTTATTTATGAACTGTTGCAGGATCAACATTTCAACCTACTGTACAAATTGCCAATTGATCATTTGGGAAAGGAACCAAAGGAAGTCCTTTTCATCACACTAATGCAAAAAGACACACAAAGCATGACCCAGATATTAAAAAGGGGTCAGCACTTTTAGTGGATGCCATTCATGGTTGAACTAGGGAGGCTGCCTTCTGCGAGCAGCCTTAAAAACAAAGAAAATGATAAAGGAAAGGTCGGGGAAAATACTGGCCAGGGTAAGACACAATGGTGAGATCAGGAGGATCTGAAAGGGGTCTGGCTTCAATAAAAAGACAGGATGTAAAAGGATCCCATTTTTCTAGCTTCTTCCCCACTCTCCTAAAAATTTGAATCCAAATAGACAGCATCCTTGATTGCAATGCATGTACCCTTTCCATCATGGTTCCATCAATTAGAAGAAGAATGCATTAATTAGGATAATACCAGTTGCTATAACAAACAGACCTTTGTAACAGTATATAAGGTTCAAAGACAAATAGAAGTTTACTTCTTGCCTTAATTCAGTGTGAGGTAGATATTCCTAGTTGCTTGACGGCTCTCTTCCACATAGTGATTCAGGAACCCAGGTTCTGTCATTTCTCAGGGCTTTGTCATCTTCTGCATCAAGAATCTAGAATGGGAACGAGGATAAAGAGGGCACATGTGCCTCTTTAAAACCCTGGCAGAAAAGTGACATATAAAAAACTTCTACTGACAAACCATTGGCTAGAACTCACTGATGTGCCATGCCTACCTGCAAGGGTGCTAGAAATGTAGTCTAGCCACAGGCCCAAGTAAAAGAAGGAATGGATTTTTTGGTGAGCAGCTAGCCAGCTGCTCAGAAGCAGATGAATGCTTTATTCACGTCTGCATGAATACCTCCTGCTGCACATTGCAGGGTTTGTGGTAAGTAAACATTAGTGAAATAAAGGAACACCTGAATGACTACTGAGATCATAGTAATAATAATAATAATAACACTTATTGGGAGCAGATCATATGCACCCTTCTAAGTCATTTTCACATATTGTCTTATTTAATCCTCAAAATTTTGTGTTATTTAAAAGTGAAGAAACATGCACAGAGAGATTAAGTAACTTACTGAAAATCATATCACTGGTAAGTGGCAAAGCTGGATTTTGAGTCCAGGTTTCTTATTCTTATCCACTATGTTTTGCTGCCTCCCAGAGTGTAACTTTTAATCACAACTTTTATTCATGCTCACAAGAAACCAGCTTTTAGAATGCTATAACCCAAAGTTGAGCATAATATAGTGTAGTGTTTCTCAGATTGGATTCATGGGTGGAGCCCATTGAGATCACTATGACAATTCTTAAGCTTTGGATTTCCATTGCAATGATAACCTTTAAAGCAAAACCATGGAAGGAATGAATCCCAGTGTGCAAATCTATATATGTAAATACATTACTTAATTTTCTATCATTAAACTTAATTTCTAATTTTGAGTCTACCATTCCACCAGGAGGACAAGCAACTTAACCTCAGGTCTCTTTCTTCCCCTCACCCCATATCTCCAGGGTTTTGTCACAATTTCATGGCCTTTCACAGAGCCCAACACCAAAGGACGTGGGGGGTGTGGTGTGGGAGGAATGACATCTGTCTAAACAAGTGACCACTGAGATGTGGCCCTCCAACCTCACCCTAGTGCCTTCCACTGACCAAATCTAAGCAGAAGCCAAAAGGCAAGAGGGCCCAATTTTGCAATTCATCAAGGTCAACCCTCAGGGGCACAGATAAGGGTGGAGATGGAGAGTAGATGTGGAGGCAGGAATGGAAGATAACCAGCACACTGAGGAAGGGTGTACTCTGAAATGCCTCTATCCTCTGGAAATTTAGGGAACACAAACCAAGAAGCTTGCAAGCAATAGTTGCTTTTCTTTCTTTTTTTTTTTTTTTCAACTTTTATTTATTTATTTTTTGAGATGGAGTCTCCCTCTGTTGCCCAGGCTAGAGTTCAGTGTCGTGATCTCGGTTCACTGCAACCTCCACCTCTGGGCTTAAGCCATCCTCCTGCCTCAGCCCTGCCAAGTAGCTGGGACTTCAGCGGCATGCCACCATGCCTGGCTAATTTTTGTGTTTTTCTGTAGAGACGGGGTTTTGCCATGTTGCCGAAGCTGGTCTTGAACTCCTGGGCTCAAGCAATCTGTCTGCCTTGGCCTCCCAAAGTGCTGGATTACAGGCACGAGTCACCACGCCCAGTCCAGTTGCTGCTTTTCTGACCAATCAGATCTCTCCCATGAGGTCATCGGCATAGAACCCAAGCACCTGCTTGAATGGCTGGGGTAAGAAGAAAGGGAAGGGCTGTAGGAGAAAAACACAGAGAAAAATCAATCAATAATTAATTTCTCAGAACACTGTATCAGCAATGTTAACACATTGTTTAAGCCTCTGGATGACCATCTGACAATGTTACTGCCCCTGAGAGTTCAGGGTCTGCATTTGCATATAATAATGTACTAGAGCCAAATATTTCTTCATTCATCAACTCCTACAGTCAGGAAATATTTACTGAACACCTTCCATGCACCACACACTATTCTAGATAGTAAGAAAACTACAGTGAAAAAGGTAGACAAACGACCCACCCTCAAGGAGTAGACATTCCAATAACATAATTCTGTTTTTATTACCATGGGCTAATGAAATGAGACCAGAGGTGGTGTCAAAAGAAAAACTTCAGCCGAATTAAATTTAAAGGAGTTTCATTGAACAATGAATGATTCGCCAATCAGGCAGCCCCAGAATCACAACAGACTCAGACCAGGGGTGCCTCGTGGTCAGAACAGATTTATAGACACAAAAAAGTAAAGTGACATACAGGAATCGGCAGTGAGGTACAGAAACAGCTGGATTGGTTACAGGTTGGCGTTTACCTTATTGAACACAGTTTGAACACTCAGCAGCATATGACTGGTTGAAGCACAGCCGCTGGGATTGACTGAGACTCATCTGTTGTTACAGGCACATACTCCTAAATTAGGTTTTTAATCTTGTCTACTAATTTTGTTAGGTTGCAGTTTATCCACAAGGACTCAAATATAGAAGTATGGAGTCCTTCTCAGGCCATATTTAGTTTGCTTTAACAATGGATTTCATAATAAAATAATCATCTGAGTCAAGCAGAGGCTAAATTTTATCACTATGTGCTATAAAAATCTTGGATTTTTCACAGTAGTTCAAAGAGAAAATAATAATGTCAAAATGGAATCACCCCACAGCAGATAGAAATGCCAAGCTGTAGAGAACAGTTTTAAACTTTGAACATTAAAAGTAATGGCGAAAACCGCAATTACTTTTGCATCAATTTAATATATTGCAAGCCTCCATTTCATTTCAACAAAATGATATTCATTGCCCATGAGTAATGTTAGTTTGAATTTTATTGATGTTTTGTTCCCATTTAATTTGTATATGTACATTTAGTTCTGTGGTTTTACAAAGGCCATAGGCATGAGATGCTTACATCTAGTTTTATGCTTGTTAGGCACGGGTGATTTATAAACAGATTTGAACACAGAGTTAATTAGGTCTTGAAAGCCATTTGGAACCACTGAAGGATTTTCAGTTGGGGAATGGATTGATCAGGTTTATTTTCATTAGGGAAGACATTAAACTAAAATGCAGTGAGCTAAACACTGTGGGAAAGATATTTGAATCAAAATGCTATTTTTTTTTTTTTTTTTTTTTTGGAGACAGAGTCTCGCTCTGTCACCCAGGTGGAGTGCAGCGGCACGATCTTGGCTCACTGGACCTCTGCCTCCCAGGTTCAAGAGACTCTCCTGCCTCAGCCTCCCGAGTAGCTGGGACTACAGGCGCGTGCCACTATACCCGGCTAGTTTTTGTGTTTTTAGTAGAGTAGGGGTTTTGCCATGTTGGCCAGGCTGGTCTCGAACTCCTGACCTAGGGTGATCCATCCACCTTGGCCTCCCAAAGTGCTGGGTTTACAGGCATGAGCCATCGCACCCGGCCTCAAAATGCTATCTTAAACTCCCAGTGTATAATTTGTTGCCATCAATGCTGAAAATCTAGTGTAGGTCTGGTGCTAACTTCAAAACAGGAAACTATTCATTTCTTTCCACTTTTTCACCAAGTGGGTGGAATCTGGTGTTGGGTCAAAAAACAGTGTCGTGGAAAGTCTAACCAGAACCAAGTGGCAGATCTCTCTTCCAACCCTGAGGGCAAAGTGCTTCATTTTCCTCTTGGACGTATTAATAAAATAATACATGCTAAAGGTCACAAAACCTTGTGAAATGATCACAGTTTAGTAATTCCCCCTGATGCAGATCTGTACCACTTATTTTCTAAACAGCTGTTAGAAAAGAAACAGGTTGAAAGAAAAACACCACCAAAGTCCAGATGAGCCTTCCTGACATCTGCAGCAGAGAGATGCTGAGTGACTCGAAACTAATGAAAATAAGTATGGTATTCTAACACAACAGTGGCTGTGACAGTAACTTACTTAAAATTTCCATTGACTAAGATAGTTGAAGGTCAGTGTCAGAATCCGCTTCAGACAGTAATACATCTAAATACAAAAAGTTTGTGTGTGTCTCGGTTTTCCCACTATACTACTTTGAAGGAGATATTTCCATGCAAATACTGTCCTCGTGTGGTCAGAACCAGTTACTTCAAAGAAGATATTCCAGTGGAATTTAAAATAATTTGTGTTACTATGGAAAGAGACAAAGTAAGTTAAATTATCATATTGTAATGGGTAAAAAAAAAAAGGGGGTTCATCTCCAAAATGATTTTTCCTTGGCAATCCCCAAAATTTTCTCTCTTTCTTTTGTGGCTTTCTCATTAAAATCAATTTTGCTGATTTCATTCCTGTAGAAAATTATGAAAGTATAAAACAATCACTGCAACCAGTGAAAGAGACTTGTTCGTTCTTTCATTTTCACTGCTGGACACACTTATCAAATGAGTATTTTAAAATTTATTCATCGATTCATTGATTGACACTTGGCATTTCCAACTCTGTGGCATTGTCAATGATACTGCAATAAACATTTTTCTGTGTCTCTGTGTATACACAGTTGTACATGCGTAAGAAATCCTCTTGTGTTCAGACCTAGAAAATTCAGGGTGGAAGGGTATTACATCTTCAGCCCTTACTAGAATGTGAGATTCTTCCCCAAAATGGTTGTACCAAATTACATTTCCATCAGCTGGGTACACTCGCCCAACTTCCTCACTCACATTCATCATGTTTTTTAACTTGTGTCAATCTGCGAGATGAGAAAACGATGTTTCAGTGTTGTTTTATGCATTTCCCTGATTACTTGTGAGGGGTTAAGCAGTTTTTCATGTTTCCTCTTTATCAATTTCCTGTTTATGTCTTTTGCCATTTTCTTACCGATTTGTAAAAGTTTTAATATATTGTAGACACTAATTACTAGTTATATAAGCTGCAAATATCTTCTACCACTCTAAGTCTCATCTTTCACTTTTATTATGTCTTTTGATAGGCTAATGTTAATTTCAATGTAGCCAAAATCATCAGTCTTTTCCTTTTTGGTTGATGTTTTTTGTATTTTGTGAAATCTCTCCCTACTCAAGATAATTAAGATATATTCTAAACAATTTAGTTTTGCATTTCATACTTCGTCTTTAATCCACTTGGAATTTTTTTGTATGATACAAGGGATCCAATTTTATTTTATTTGTTTCGAGATGGAGTTTCACTCTTGTCAGCTGGGCTGGAGTGCAGTGGCGCAATCTTAGCTCTCTGCAACCTCTGCCTCCTGGGTTCAAGCGATTCTCCTGTCTCCGCCTCTGGAGTAGCTGGGATTACAGGTGCCCGCCACCACGCCCAGCTAATTTTTGTATTTCTAGTAGAGATGGGGTTTCTCCATGTTGGCCATGCTGGTCTCGAACTCCTGACCTCAGGTGATCCACCTGGCTCAGCCTCCCAAAGTACTGCGATTACAGGTGTGAGCCACTGTGCTGGGCCTGTTTTGTTATTAATGACACTACAGTCCTCGCCCTTATCCAATTGTAAGGAAATAATTTCTGAAACATTGAACAGGCCCATGGTAAAGATTCAAGAGTTAAGACTTGAGAAAAATACAGGTTTTGGGATAACAGCTAGGCTCAAATCCCAAACTTAGCTTTCTCTAGCCACATGACCTAGGGCCAATGAGGCTGTATCCTCATTAATATATAACTAAGTAAAAAATTGTTGTAAGGACTAGAAGTAATATAAGAAAAGTGCCAGGCCAGGCACAGTGGCTCATGCCTGTAATCTCAGCACTTTGGGAGGCCAGGCAGGACCACTTGAGCCCAGGAGTTTAAGACCAGCCTAGGCAACACAGCAAAACCCTGTCTTACAAAAATTAAAAAATTAGCCGAGCATGGTGGCACACCCCTCTAGTCCCACTATGTGGGAAATGGAGGCAGGAGGATCATTTGAGCCCAGGAGTTTGAGGATACAGTGAGCTATGATCAAACCACTACACTCCAGTCTGGATGACAGAATGAGACTCTGTCTCTTAAGAAAAAAATGTACTTGCCTCTGAGGTCTTAGTTGTGTTCCAGATGGTTAATAGTCATCTGTAATATGATAATACTATTACAACAATTACTATCAGATAAACACAGTATAGTTCTGAGTTAAATCATTTTTATTTTGCCAATTTGTAAATTTAATGTATACAACCAAACCTGAATGATCTTGCTGATTCTTAAAAAGCCTGCAATGTTTCAGGTAGTCCTCATTGTTCACCATTCCCACTTAGGAGTAAGATTCTGCAGTTATCTTTTGCTTAGCTTCCTGTATTCTTATTGCATATGTTAACTCAAAAATCGTAAGATCTATAGATTTAGAAAAGGAGAGACTTTGTTTCTTATAAGGAGTTACAGCCTGCAAGGTGGCCATTCTGCAGGCTGGGAAGCATGCCTCCAGCCAAGACCACATACAGACACTTCAGAGGAGGAGCTACAGTAGGAACTTTATGCTGAACAGGTTGGCTAAACACACATATTCAACAAGTTAGAGGAGCGGCTATGAATATGCATGAAGGTGGTCTTGACACATGCATATTAAACAAATATGCATGTTTAACAGACAACCCATGTTCACTTTGGGGTGGAGACTTAACATTTAAATGTATTACAATTAGGTCCTATATCGCAAAACATCTTTTCACGACAGAAAGGTACGTAAGCATGCAATCACTGTACACTGGCCAGAACTAGTCCATGGTCAGCGACCTTATCAGGAGAGTTACTGAAATCGATGAAAGCTGTATTTACGGCTGGTGGGACAGGGTTGTTAGTGTCTGGTGGTCGATGAGTTGCAAATTGTTTTAATATTGTGAGGCCAGTGCTTGTTCAGCTGCTAAAGAAAAAGAAAAACCTTGAAGCATAGTGAGAACATAGTTTATTTTATAAGTGTAGGGATGCATGACTTTTAACCCTTGCCTGGCATGGGCTTACGTCCTGTTTATACTTTGGTATCTTACTGCCATGGAGTCAGTTCCATCAGTCTTATCATCTCCGTGTTTTTAATTAATTTATTTTTGAGACACAGTTTCACTCTTGTCGCCCAGGCTGGAGAGCAATGGCACGATCTCCACTCACTGCAACCTCCGCCTCCCGGGTTCAAACGATTCTCCTGCCTCAGCCTCCCAAGTAGCTGGGATTACAGGTGTGTGCCACCACGCCCGGCTAATTTTTGTAATTTTTAGTAGAGAAAGGGTTTCACCATGTTTGCCAGACCTCAGGTGATCCACCTGCTTCGGCCTCCCAAGTGCTGGGATTACTTACAGGTGTGAGCCACCGCTCCCGGCCTCTATTTTGTGTGGCCAGTCAGCTGTCTCCTCTAAATCACAAAAGGGGGAGGGTATAACCAGCTCCATCTGACCTCCCATCCCGTTATGTCTGGCCACTCGGTTGCTAAGATTTTTCTGGTGTCTCCTTGGCGAAAAGGGGGTCTGTTCAGTTATTGGAGGGCTTAAGATTTTAAATTTACAGACTTCGAAGAAGGGAACAAGATACACGTGTAAGGGAATAAGAGGAAGTTACCCCGAGTCTGAGTCAGTGCTTCCTTCTCCACCGTGTAACTCCAACTTAAGAGTTACTGCCACTCGGCTTTTATTGGCCACGTCTCTCCTGGGAAGGGAGGCAAGGGACGAAATGGCGAGGGAGACATGGTTTTTGCTAGGGAAGCCTCGGCCCAGGACGCAGCGCCACCCGTTTTCCAATCAGCGCCGCGAACTGCATTCCTCCTAGGTCTCTTTCAGTAGAGACCTTTTAATAATAAATACTATTACTTTTCTTTACAATTCACACTTGCGGTCATTATTTCAGTCGAGCTTTTCAACAGCTCTGTGAGATAGGTATTATTTCTATTTCGGAGAAGAGAGAGCAGTGCCCTTGAGCCACAGGGCTCATACATCGGAGCCTATCACCACTCCGAATCTTAATCTCCCGGGATGACCGCAGACCGGCGGCCCAGGACCACTGCTCCAGCCGTTTCCCCAGGTAATCCACCTGCCTTGGGTTACCTTTTCGCGCGGCCCAGTTAGCCGCAACCAGCCGCCATTTACCCGCTTTCCCCAAACCAGGAAAACCACAGAAACGCAGGTGCGCGGCCAGTCTCTTCCACGCCTGGGAGCGCAGAGCTTACAGACCTAGGCCGCCCAAGTCCCCTCACCCCAAGGGCTACCCAAGAACCCCGACTAGCCTGTTTGGCTGACTCAGGCGCCCAACGCCCACCCGAACTCAGTCGCCACAGAAATTCCCTACTACCAGCTCGCCCGCCCGGTGTTCACAGGCCGCTCTAGCCGGGGTCAGAGAGACCGCAGTCTCGTTGCTCCCGGCTTGACGTCATCGGCAAGCGCCGCAGCGCAGTGGCGGGCACGCGCAGCCGAGAAGATGTCTCCGACGCCGCCGCTCTTCAGTTTGCCCGAAGCGCGGACGCGGTTTACGGTGAGCTGTAGGCGGGAGGGTGCAGGCCTGACCCGGCGCTATGCTTTGCCCTCTTCTCCCTGAAATTACTCGAATTTTGCCCTGGGGTAAAGCGAGACAGAGGTGTGTCCGCCTCAGCGTCCGCTCCGGGCCCCGTCGTGGGTTGAGGGGTAGGGAAAGACGCGCTACCCGCCTCTTCTTTGCGGGCTGGGCTGTCAGCCTCCGCCCACCCGCCAGCGGGTCCCCGGACTCCGCGTGCTGGGCGCGTCGGCTCCCCGCTTGGAGTGCCCACCTGCAGACTACTTCTGGTCGGGTCTATCCCCTCAGCTCGTTTAGTGGGGCAGGTGTCTCGAGAAGGGGAAGGGGAGCTGCTGGAGGGGGCGGGTGGGAGTGGTTTCAGTCCAAAGACCTGGCTCCCGCCCCAGCCTTCCGAGCTGCCAAGTGCTTGTTCCCGCCGTCTCTTCACCACCCCTTAACCCACCGTGTCTCCTCCTAAGAGATCAATGAGGAGATCCTAAGCGGGAAAACGCAGATAGAGCACCTTGGGAAGGGTAACTAGATGCTATTTTATTCTTGCTCAATGTGGAAGGGTGGTTTTGAGCATTTGGTAAACCCTTGACAGCGCACTTTCTCATTTAACTATTAGAGTAACACTGTGAAGCAGGCTAAGTTGATTATTCCTGGTATATGAGATAGAAGCTGACATCCCCAAAAAACTTGTGACTTCACTCGTTTTTCTGACTTTAGACACTGTATTCTTTTTATGTTGCTCGTCACGGCAACGTAAGTATGAAGAACACTTTTAAGTTACCTGACTCTATTAGTCTCTAGCATTTGCACCAACATTTCAAGGCATTCAACTACTCAGGTATTCAGCTGTGGTTAGGTAGTTATAGGGATGCCAGGATTAAAATTCTGTGAAAGAAAAATTCATCCTTTGTAGTAAGTAGTTTTCTTGTTTATGTGTGTGTGTATATATATGTATATATACACACACTTTTTTTAATGGGTTATATTTTGTGTATGTCATCATAATCGTTTTCCTTGTGTGCATTTTGCTGCAATCTCTGGTGCTTTGAAAGCCTGCTAAGAGTAACTGTTAGGACTATCCAAGATCATATTAGCGGCTGGGCGCGGTGGCTCACGCCTGTAAATCCAGTACTTTGGGAGGCGGAGGCGGGCAGATCACCTGAGGTCAGGAGTTCAAGGTCAGCCTGGCCAACATGGCGAAACCCTGTCTCTACTAAAAGTACAAAAATTAGCCAGGCGTGGTGGTGGGCGCCTGTAATCCCATCTACTTGGGAGGCTGAGGCAGGAGAATCGCTTGAACCCAGACAGCGGAGGTTGCAGTGAGCCAAGATCATGCCAGTGCACAATACCTGGGCAACAGAGGGAGGCTCCATCTCAAAAAAACAAACAAAAAAATTCGTACTAGCCCTGAAAAGGACCATTAAATTGGAGATCATCTAGTTCAGTGTTTCTCAAGCTTCTTGTGAAATGCAGATTCTGGCTCAGTAAGTCTGGAAGGGGGCCTGAGATTCTGCATTTCTACCAGCTTCCTAGATGATGCCGCTACCGCTGCTGCTGGTAGTAAAAATCTACAGCAACCCTCTATTTAACTGGTGATGAAAATGAAGCACAAGGAGATAAAGGGACAGGCCCTAAATTACTCAGCCTGTTAGTGGCAGAGCAAGGAATGGACACGTTTTGGATAAATGTAATTCCTGTGAGGTAATAAGATGACTTTCTAAGTGTATGTGAGTGTTCATAGAATGAATGCCTTTTGCAGTATTTTTGTCTTTAAGTTATGATTCCTTTAAGACAATCTGCAGATTGTCAGCATGATTTTATTGAGTGCTGCATATCGGGGACTGAACAAGATTCCTAGAGGAGGCAAGACTTGACCTGGGTGTGGAAGAATGGGTAGAATTTGGATGAGCAGGTAGGAAGAGCAACATGAATGTGTGAATACGCTAGAATGAGTTTGATAGAAAATGATGAAAAATGACTAGATTTTAGTGCAAAGTATGTGTTAGGGAGTATTGGGAATTAAGGTTGGGTAAATTGAGTGGGATAACATTATCAAGGACCTTGAGGAAGCTATGAAGCTTCAAAACTAAAACGTGCAAATAAGGAGCCATTTAGATATTTTTTTTTTTAACACAATACTGTCATGAATATGATATTTAAAGAGATAGTAGGAGGGAAAACCTAGAATGAAAAAGCCCAGCAAGGAAGCTCTTGCCAAATTTAAAGTGATGAGTATCCATATCATTAAGTAGCGTTGGAATAAGGATTACTGAGAGAATGACTGATAGGTAATTTTTCCCAGGTATAAGCTTTTTTTAGTTAGAAAAATACACTATCAATGAATGATATATTTTTCAGCAAATAAGCAGAATCTTTACAAGTATTTGCCATTTTAATTTTTTTTAGAAGTCTACCAGAGAGGCCTTGAACAACAAAAACATCAAGCCATTGTTAAGTACCTTCAGCCAGGTACCTGGCAGGTAAGGCATTGATATCTATGAAAACTACTTGCCTGAATCTTTATACATACCCTGAGCTGTTTGAAAAATGAGGATGTCTTTTGTTTTTAATAGTGAAAATGAAAAAAAATGTACCCTTGACCAAGCTTTCAGAGGTGTTCTAGAAGAAGAAATTGTAAGTATGTTTTTCCATTGTTAAAATTTTGCTGACAAATTAATAAACGATCTTATTTAAAAATTGCTTTTTTTCTTAGAATGGATATTTAAACATCTTTTTTTAGAGTAAGCTTTCTGCTTTGTAAAAGTTGACTTGACAGTATACGAGTTCTGTAAGGATTTTGATAGCACAGGTACATTCTCAGGGTTTGGTTTAATAAATGACAAGAGCCCTGTCCAAGTGAGATAAGAAAAATTGACATGAGGTCTTAGGAAGAACTAGAGGTGAAGGTGGGCTCTCTCACTTTCCCATGTAAACAGTGACACATCCTGTAGTGGCATGAAAGGTCTAGTCCAAGAATATTTAGCTTAGGAGCTGGGATTCCATTCCCTCATTTTCCTCTGGCATCCTCCTCATCAGTAAACTTACGTAAATAAGGGCTCTTCAACTTCACTAGAGAAGTCTAACCATGAAAAATCTGAATTTATTTACCAATAATGGGGCACCTTATGAAAGGAAAAGTTTCAACAGTTTATTCTTGGTCAAGCAAAGGTTGAGTCCCCAAAAGCTATATTCCCTTCTATTGGCCGTAATACAGTGTCCCTTTCTCTCAGACAATTCTGATTCAAAAATGATTCTTTCCTTTTCTTCCATTGAAAGGCATTGGGCAAGTTATTTTCCTTTTCTGTGCTTCAGTTTCTTTTGAAAGGGGAGATACCGTTCTTTCAGTGTTATTGTATATGAAACAGCACTTAATGAACGCTCAGTAAATGCTGGTTATTATAATTTTATAAAACCTAAGCACTGCCTTCCTTCTATTAAAACCACCCCTCAGACACATGGGTGTATTAGTAGTTAATTCCCCTAGCCCTGCCTTTGCCCTGTGCTACTGGCTGAGTTATAGCTTCAGCACTTCTGTCCTTGATTAGCTTATAGCCTTCATCTTACTAATATAACCGTTTTCCTGAGACCATTGGATTTTGAGTGAGTTACCTACCTGTTACTTAACATACTTCTACAACTACTGATTCTATATGTTACTGTTAAATTTTTGTAACTTCATATTAAAAAGTATTTTCTGTAAGAAATGTATTCCGTATTTGTGATAGTCAATATAATATCAGAGTACATGTGTTTACTGTTACCTAGTTTAGTCTGAACTCTTGCCCCTAAATTAAATTGTTTCTCCTCTGTTGGTAGATAAATCATTCATCATGTGAAAACGTTTTAGCTATTATTTCTCTTGCTATTGGGGGAGTAACTGAAGGTAAGTATGGTTCTGTTTTGTTTTGTTTAAAGTAGTCTTGGACATGACATGTTTTATTTAAAACGTCTTCTCCCCATACTTCTCCACATCTGATTTTGTTTATTCTTCAAGTTCTACCTGACTCCCAGCTTTGCCAAGAAGTCCCAATTGAATTAGTTCACTCTTATTTCTCATCTCTATTATGCAGTGCACATTTTGGCACTTTCTTTGTTCTCCAGTTGTTTTGTTCATTCAGTAAATCTTTATTGAGCATCTACTATGTGCCTGGTACTGAGCTAGGACCTGGAGATTCAATGGTGAATAAAACATATTCCCCTGCTTATGTGGAGCTAATGGAAGAAACAGATACAAGATGTGCATAGGACAGAGCTAGGACCTGGAGATTCAATGGTGAATAAAACATATTCCCCTGCTTATGTGGAGCTAATGGAAGAAACAGATGTATGCATGCCTTACTTTGGTGTAAGTACTATGGTCGAAGTGGGAATGAAGTGTAGTTAGAGGGAATAGAGCCAACATGTCTCTCTAAACTTCATTCTAAAGGAATCAGGAGAGATTTTAGAAAAGAACATGAGAACTAGAATGTGAAGTATGAAGAATTTGTCAGACATACTAAGAAGAGAGTAGCTAGAGAATTGTGTAGAGCAGGAGGAGGAGAGGACAATGAGAATGATGAGGAAAGAAGCTGGTTAGGTCCATTTATAAAGGGCATTAGGTGCCATACTAAAGAGCAGCTGCAGATGAATGATTCCATTTGAAGTGACTGCTGGCAGGAAAACTGGGCAGGGGCCTGTTAAAATGGCTGTATGCGATAGCTTTAGAAGACTGGGTAAACAATGCACATAGTACACAGTGCCTAACACATAATGGGAGCTCATTAAATACTTGCAGAAAGAAGAAATAAAAAATTAATTTATCAGCATTCTTCTTTAACAATTTGGTTAAAATACTCATTTAATTAATTCAAATAATGTATATGAAAACTCCTTTTTAATCTGTAAAGCATTATTCACATTGTGTTATTTTGATGCTTCTATTAAAAACTGGCACACACCTCCCAGTATAGGGGCAAACTATTTTGTGAACTTACGTTCATAAATTCACGTTGTTAAACTTTTATACAAGCTGCCTAATCATTCATTCATTCATTAGGCATTGTTAGGTAAGTTCCACAATGTAATGTTCCTGTCTAGTTTCAGTCAATTTTCAGTGTGTCCTTAGTTCATTGATTAACTTTATACATTACTCTTGTACAGCTGGTGATGTTTTTAATGAAGAAGTTGTACAAAGTCTAGTCTGTACTTGGAACTTTTGAGAAGGATAAGGACTTAAGAGCTTAAACTGTAAAGGCATAAATGCATTTTTATTTTAGGGAGAATTTTTCTTTTTGAGACAGATTATAATTGTTTGCTTATGTGACATGTTTTTAAATTATCCATAAATATATTTTGTTAAATTCAATTTGGCCGATATTTATTGAGCTTCTGTTTGGTGTGAGACACTACTGGTTAAAGCGTATGAAAATGCCTAACCTTAAAAAGCTCATAGTCTACATTCAAAGGTCACTGGTTAGGATGTGCCAAATGCTACAGTGTATTTATGTAGAGTGTGCTTCAAAAGCGTAGATGAAGTAGCCTGCTTCAAGGTACCAGAGTTATTTAGATGAGCAGACATTCACTCTGTGCTTAGAAAGATGGAGTTGAAATTTACCATGTGGTAAAGAGGAGGAAGAGTATTTACACAGAAAACAACATTGTAAACAAAACCATGGAAGGGTGAACATGTCATGGTGTTTGGGAGCTGCGGAGTGGGAACTAGGGAGGGATGTCTGTGGCCCAGGTAAGGGTAGAGAGAGATTGGTGTGGAAGCTGGGACACAGGTTGTGAAAGCTCTTGGGGGAATCACACTGTAACCCAGTGATTCCCAGACTTGCTGGCTCATCAGAACCACCAGTGAATCTATTTTTAGATGAGATTCCCAAACCTTGCTTAGTTCTACTGACTCAGAATTTTGGTAGTAGAATCTAGAAAAAGTTCTCTAATTATTAAATGTGAGTTAACTTATTCCAGGCTGTACTGCAGCTAAGGGCAGAGAGTATGCTTCTCAAATCTCTTGGATGTGCAGGGTATATAATATTGAATCTAAGTATTGTTCGGGACTTTCGAGGTCACCTAGTCCCGTCTCATCTCTGGCCTAGACCGCTTCCCTGCTGTAACATCCCTGATGGGTGGTCATTCAGCCTCTGCTGAATCATGCTCATTAGTGGAGCTCACTGTTTGAGTCCTGTTAGACAAGTGTGGTTATTGGTGTGTTCCCTTGTATTGAGCTGAAATCTGCTGTTTTATTCCACCACTGCTTTTCGGCAATATCCCTCACATCACATTCCAGATATGATCTTACTAGTGCAGAGTACAGCTGGAAAGATTTCTTCCTTTTTCTAGATATAGTGTATTAATGCACTGTTTTGGACTTAGATCACCCTAGATATTTTTCCCCATATACCATGCCTAAGTAACTACTTTTCTTAAACACTTATGAGTGTTAGTAAGTACCCATTGCCTTAAAATAGAAGGAAGAATGAGTAGGGATATAAAAGTATTTCTAGGTAGTCTGAATAGACTAAATAGACCTTTTCTTAAGAAAATCTTAATTTTGTTCTTTAAACAGTAACTTTCTATTTTTCCATTCTTTCCCCTGAAACAATACTGTTATTTTAAATGTTAAATCATAGTTAATATCAAATCTTGTTATTTTTTGAAGATAATCTTTTCAAATCACAAAGACAATTTAGCAACACTACAAAACATTTGGAAATGAGAAAAAGGGAAAACAGTACTCATAATTCCTCTACTTTTAAAAACCATTCATCTGGTATAATGGTTTTAGTTTCTATAGTCTTTTAAGAATTTTTTTATTGTCATAATCATATGTACATACAATTTTGAATCCTGCCTTTTTCACTTAGCATTATATCCTAAGCATTTTTCCAAGTTATTATAGTCGTTATAACCATCGTTTTTAATTGGCTGCATTATATTCTTTTGAATAGCTTAGTGGTGAAGAAAACAGACTGTGGAGCCAGACTGCCTGGGTTCGTATCCCAGCTCTACCACTTACTGGCTCTGTGATCTTGGGCAAGTTATTTAACCTCTCTGTGTCTCAGTTTTCCCATTCTATAAAATGCAAATAATGATATGCTCTACTTCATAGGGTTATAAGGATTAAATGTGTTAGTATATGTAAAGTACTTAGTGTGCCTGACATATAGTAAATGCTCTAGATCTTGTCAAGAATTATTGTCATCATTACTGAGTGCACATATCAAAAATTACTTAAATATGTCCTGTTTGGGGACTTGTAGGCTGCTTCCACTTCTTGTCCTTTTAAAACTTTGTTATGAGTAACAAAGTGTACCTTTTAAGATATTCTTCAGTATTATTTTTCATAGGCTGTTTTACTCTAATGTTTTTTTAAACTTTTAAACTGGCTTGTGCTCCACTTGAAGGTATTTGTACCGCATCTACACCTTTTGTATTGTTGGGAGATGTTTTGGATTGTCTTCCTTTGGATCAGTGTGACACAATATTCACTTTTGTGGAAAAAAATGTTGCTACCTGGAAATCAGTAAGTGCCTTAGTTTCTTTTCCTGCTAACTTTGTATTTCTGTAGATTCAGAGTTCTGAGGGTAGATTTAAAAAAAGAAATTATTTGTAGTATTGCTGATCGCCAACAAGTTTGTGCCTATGAAAAAATTATTTACTGCTGTCTGGGGAGAGCCAAGTAAAAACCATGTGTGGAGAAAAACTTGAAATACAAAATTTGATTTAATTTGAGTAATAAAAACTAACTTGAAAATTCACACTTTCACATGTTAAAAACAGTATCATGTTTTCTTATCTTATATCTGAAAATATTTTCATTTCGTTGAAAATGTTATTTGCTTTAAAAAAGTGAAAGTGGCATAGTAGATTCTCAGTGCATGTTAGTGTTCTTTAATATTTTACTTCCTGCAACTTATTGAAGAATGTGTAACAAGTTCAGAAGAAGAGTGATAATTTCCATCTTAATTTCAGAATACATTCTATTCTGCTGGGAAAAATTACTTACTACGTATGTGCAATGGTAAGTAATTGAGTGATTAAATGATAGCTTTTTAAAATGTAAATATGCCCAGAAAAACACGTGGTTGAATTAAATACCAGTGATAACATTTTAAAAATAGATTAGGTATCTGTATTTTTAACTAACAATCTGATTTATTAGAACTCATTCACTTTAAGCTGTTTTTGTTCTGGGCATAAACTTAATGAAAGTCAGAAACATGTAGTAAAGTTTGTCTTTTTCATGTCATATTGAACTTGTTTTGTTCCTAATTTCTAGTACTTTTTTGTGGCAGTGGTTTCTGCCCCCATTTTAAGAACTACTGCTTTAGGAAAATACTCTTGACATACTGGTTTAGAAACTTTTAGGTATGGTTGTAATAAACATAGAATTATCTTTTCTGTGTAACGTTCATTTTCATATATCGTTAGATCTCCTAAGAAGATTGTCTAAATCCCAGAATACGGTCTTCTGTGGACGGATTCAGCTCTTTCTCGCCAGGCTTTTCCCACTGTCTGAGAAATCAGGTAAGCTTTTATGCATTAAATGAGTTTTCTGCAGGAAAATCTTTTCCAGTTTTTAATAGATTAAAATCTGTCATGATAATGAGAAAAATAGTTCTAAAAAGTTGAAAGACATCATAGAAATTGTCACTTTATTTTCTTTTACTTATAAATAGTTATAGCAGTCCTAGTATATAATACAGGTAATCTTGAAACAAAGTCATGGATTCTTTTAAGTTCAAAGCTTATTAATGTACAATTGAATCACACTGAAACATGTAGATATAAACCGTCACATCCATATTTCATAATGTATGCCTATTTTTGTGTTTCCATTTTCTCTCTCTGTCACGACTACTTAGCTATATAGACTTCCTTTCACTTCTCTTTTTTAACAGATTTTTATTGTGAAATATAACGCTTATATAGAAAAGTACATAAAGCAAATAATAATGAAACAAATACTGTATAACCACTCTCTAGCTCCTGAAATGGGACATTGCTTATTCTCCAGAGCCTTCCCCCTCCCCAGTCGGTTCAGATATGCGAGATTTTAATATCTCATTGCTTCAGTTCTCTTTTTCTTAATGCTGGGCTAATATACCACCTATTTTATATGTTGTGAGGATTAAATGAATTAAAACACGTGAAGAGCTTACAGTAGTGCCTGAGTATGGTTAGTATACACATATGTCTTTCCTAGCTCTGGTCTCTGAGAGGGCCGCAGAAGTAGTGATACTCCAGTAGCAATGAGCACATCTTCTCAAATGTAGATCATGAGGTCAGGAGATCGAGACCATCCTGGCTAACCTGGTGAAACCCCGTCTCTACTAAAAAATACAAAAAACTAGCCGGGCGAGGTGGCGGGCGCCTGTAGTCCCAGCTACTTCGGAGGCTGAGGCAGGAGAATGGCGTAAACCCGGGAGGCGGAGCTTGCAGTGAGCTGAGATCCGGCCACTGCACTCCAGCCTGGGCAACAGAGCGAAAACTCTTTCCCAAAAAAAAAAAAAAAAAATCACTATGGTAGCTATAGCCTCATGAAATATATTTCTTAGATAACAGGACTTGAAAGTTGAAATAACCCTTTGATTCATTGGCTGCAAAATGGATGATGTATTAGCAGGCATGAAAACAACATTAATTTCCTTGTGCATCTCCATCAAAGCTCTTGGGTGACCAGGTGCATTGTGAATAAGCAATAACATTGTGAAAGGAGATCTTTTTTTTTTCTGAGCAGTAAGTCTCAACAGTGGCCTTAAAATGTTCAGTAAACCATGCTATAAACAGATGTGCTGTCATCAGGGTTTGTCTTTTTATGGATGGAGCCCAAGGCAGAGTAGATTTAGCATAATTCTCAGGAGCCCCAGGATTTTCAGAATGGTAAATGAACATTGGCTTCAACTTAAAGTCACCAGCTGCGTTAGCCCTTAACAAGAGAGTCAGCCTGTTCCTTGAAGGCAGGCAGTGACTTCTCTCTAGCTATGAAAGTCCTAGACAGCATCTTCCAATATCAGAATGTTTCATCTGCATTGAAAAATCTGTTAAGTGTAGACGCCTTCATCAATGTTCTTAGCTAGATCTTCTGATAACTTACTGCAGCTTCTCCATTGGTAGTTGCTGCTTCACCTTGTACTGTTATGTTACAGAGAGGGCTTTTTTCTTTAAACCTCTTAAACCAACTTCTGCTAGCTTCATACTTTTCTTCTGTGGTGTCCTCACCTCTCAGCCTTCACAGAATTGAAGAGAGTTAAAGCTTTTCTCTGGCTAGTTTGCTTGTCTGTCCAGACCACTTAGCCTTTCTCTGTATCAGCAGTAAGGCTGTTTTGCTTTCTTATCATTCATATGTTGACTGGAGTAGCACTTTTAACTTCCCTCAAGAACTTTATCTTTGCATTCACAGCTTGGCTGTTAAGCACAAGAGAAGTTTCAGCCTGTCTTGGCTTTTGATATGCTTTAATTACTAAGCTTAATCATTTCTAGGTTTTTATTTAAAGTGAGAGATGTGAGACTCTTCCCTTTACTTGACACTTAGAGTCCATTGTAGGGTTATTAGTTGGCCTAAATTCAATATTGTCTTGTCTCAGGGAATAAGGAGACCCAAGGAGAGAGAGAGAGTCATGGGAACGGTTGGTCAGTGAAGCAGTCAGAACACACACAGCATTTATTGATTAAATTTGCTGTCTTACCAGCTTGGGCAACATGGCAAAAACCCATCTCTACTAAAAATACAAAAAAATTTAGCCAAGCATGGTGGTGCTTGCCTGTAGTCCCAGCTACTCTGGAGGCTGAAGTGGGAGGATCATCTGAGCTTGGGAAGCTGAGCCTGCAGTGAGCCATGATCATGCCACTGCACTGCAGCCTGGGTGACAGGAGTGAGTCGCTGTCCAAAAAAGAAAAAAAAAAAAGTTTACTGTCTTGGATGGGTGCAGTTTGTGGCAAAAAACAAATCTGTGGCAAAAAACAATGACAATGCTAACCTCAAAGATCACTGATCACAGATCATCGTAACAGATATGATAATAATGAAAAAGTTTGAAATATTGTGAGAATTACCAAAATGTGACAGAGGAAGTGAGCATATGCTGTTGGAAAAATGGTGCTGATAGACTTGCATGGTACAGGGTTGCCATTCAATTTATTTAAAAAACAAGAAACTATGAAGAGCAACAAAACAAGGTATGCCCATACTCCAAAGGTACTTTTAAGAAATGAAGTTTTGAAAGGATTTGAAAATCAAATGTGTTCATTTTGACTGCTCTTTAATTATGGATTTAGCATTTTGTAGTTTTGATTATGACACAAGTTACATTCGTACGTAAGTTTAGGTGTCACTGGACTTGCTTTGAATCTCCTTTGGTTTTTTTTACTAGGTCTTAACTTACAGAGTCAGTTTAACCTGGAAAATGTCACTGTTTTCAATACCAATGAGCAGGAAAGCACCCTGGGTCAGAAGGTAAGGCTGATTTGAAACCTTCTCAGATAACGTATTTGCAGGTTTGTTGTTAAGATAACTTATGTGGGGCCAGGCACAGTGGCTCACACTTGTAATCCCAGCACTTTGGGAGGCTGAGATGGGCAGATCACTTGAGCATAAGAGTTCAAGACCAGCCTGGGCAATATGGCAAATCCCCATTTCTACAAAAAAAGTACAATTAGCAGAGCATACCTGAGAGGCTGAGGTGGGAGAATCACCTGAGCCCAGGGAGGTCAAGCTGCAGTGAGCCTTGATCACGCCACTATACTCCAGCCTGGGTGACAGAGGGAGGCCCTGCCTCAAAAAAAAAAAAAAAAAAAAAAAAAATCTCATAAACGAGCCTATAAGTCATCAAAAATTTAAAAACTTTTGACTTTATTTCCAACTTACAGAAATAATGTTTTGTATGTAAAAAATTCAAGCAGTGTTTAAAATAGACTGTACAGTTATTCTGTAATCCAAGGTAGACCATGGTAGATTATGGCATAGCTTTCTATTAAAGTGGATTAACGAAGTAGCTGTACTTTCTGTTTTGATAGTGTTAATCATAAGGTAGATTATAGAATAGATGTACTTTCTGTTTTAAACGTTGGGTTATTTTTTGCAGAATATGTATTTTTTCTATAAATTTTTATTATTTCTATAACCACTCATACCATTCTGTGTCTCACCATACCAGGACTTTTTGGGTATATGTACAAACGTGTTGTTTTTCTCCAAAATGAGGTGATTCATACTATTCTGAAATTCACTTTCTTCCTTTAAGATTTAGATTTATCTTCATTTTTAAATGGCCTTTGGTAAATGGATGTATCAGAGTGGATATATCACATTTCTCTGCCTGTGGGCATTTAGATTATGTCTGATAGTGAAAAAAAAAGTTAGTGTCCAGGTAGTATATAATATTGCATCAGTCTGCATCATCTACATCAATTATGCAGATGTCTTTTTAGGATAAATTCCAGTAAGTAAAATTACTGGGTTAAAATATATGCATATTTCATATTTCAATAGCTATTTCCTGGTTACTTCTCAAAGAGGTTATACCAATTTATACAGCCACCAGTGGCACACGGAGAATGTCTTCCCTTTTTCCCCACAGCCTCACCCCAACAGTGTGAATTATCTATTTTTTAAAAATATTGGCTTAATTGATGTATATATTTGAAAAATAAGTCTTCTTAGTTTTAATTACATTTTCTTGATCATTATTGGTGTTAAGGAACTTCTTATATGTTGATTGGGATTTATTTTTCTTCTGTGAATTACCTATTCATGCTATTTGCTCATTTTATTGTTGAACTGTCTTTGTGCATTTCCAAAACATTTAGGCCTTTATTCCCAGAGGGAATCTATTGATTATGTTTAGAAATGCAAATTTGAAACTTTCTACTGTCTTCATGATTGTGTTATATCATTGTCATACTGCTCTTGAGTTCTTCTGTCCGTCAGGTAAAATTCTGATTGCCTTACAGATTAACTATAGGTCTAGATAGTTAGTGACTAGACTTCTCTAACTGGGGGTTGCCTAGGAATGTGTAGCTGACGTATTATTCTAGTATTTATCTCCTGTCTGATGACTGCTTCATGACAGGCTATACATTTTTTTTCAATGTAGCACACTGAAGATAGAGAAGAAGGAATGGATGTAGAAGAAGGTGAAATGGGAGATGAGGAAGCTCCAACAACGTGGTGAGTTTTCAGAGCTTAAGCTTTTTGACTTACAGAGGTAATCTCTTAATTTATTGAGTATCCTCTCTGGGGTGAGGATATAGGCAAGGAGGAAAGAAATTATAAGAAATTTCTTTCATTTGTAATTTTCATGCATATTACTTAAAATAATAAATCCTAAACCACTAACCGGCTTTATCAGCTGGTTTCTATATTAAGTACAGACAGTTCATTGTTTATATAGCCTACCCTATGCATCATCCCAGCATTTGAAAAGCCAACCACAGGCAGCCGTGGGAGCTCCTCCCCTTAATCCCTTCTATTAAACTTGTGGACCCAGTGCCTGTGTGTATTGGGCCAACTTTTAATGAAATAGGGAGGTTAAGAAGCCTTTCCGCCTTCTCTCCCCTTGCTCTTAAAACTGTTTCTTATCTCCTCCTCTATAGCCCTGTGCTTTCTTTCCAGAAGCAATCCTCAGTGGCATAGATAGGTTCTAGAAACTGCAACATTAAGTGAAACGATGTATAATGAAACCAATTTTCCCATAGGCTAATAAACAAAAGTTAGGTTCCTATGGCCTATTTCTAGTCACAAAAACAATCACCAATCTCCTAGATAAAGATGAAAATGCTTCTGTTATTAAACATTGAATAAATGTGAGCTATACATGCATTTGAGAAAGATTAATAAAAACAAGTAAGATAATTATTTGCCTAGTTATTCCAGTTTAAGGTTGCGGGTGGCCAGAGCCTGTCACAGCAACTCAGAGCGCAGGGCGGGAACCAACCCTGTACAGGACGCCATCCTCTCATGGTGTGTATACCCACACACCCACACTCACTCATCCTGGAACCATTTAGACATACCAGTTATTTTCATGTACACCTCTTTGGAATGGAGGAGGGAATCTGACTACCTAGAGAAAACCCACAGAGACATAGGGAGAATATACAAACTTCACATAGACCATGGCCCCAGCCAGGAATCCATTTTTTTTCCCCTCATCAATGTTACAATAAAACAATATTGAAGGAAACATCATTATTTGAAGACCTGCCATAATTTCTTCCTAGCACTGGCTTAGAAGCAATAAGCAAGAGAAAAGAGAAGGTATTAAGGAAAATTTTCCTTCACTGGCACTCTTCCAGGTGTCTGAGATGATGAGAGTCATTAGTTATAATTGAAAGAATTTCCATTATTGTTTAGAAGATCAAGATGGGATTCCTGTATCTGCCCTGTGTTTCTGGCATCCCAGATTTCAAATTCAAACACATCTCCAGAAGAAACATTAGAAGTGGTGTGGCTCCAAGCTTAACTCCAATACTTCCTAGTCATGTTTCAACATCTTTAAAATGTAGTAATGCCACCTACACTCTACAGTTAAGAGGATTAAATAAGACGATGATCAGAAATAGTCTATTAAGGCACTAATTGTTTATATGTAGTGGTAAGTGTAAAGCACTTAGAATATTGTCTATTCAGTGTCTAGTAGCTATTATTTGTTATCGTTATTTTTTTTTTTAGAGACATATTTATTCATTATGCATGGATGGAATAGGCTTTAGGGTCTGGCCTGAGCAACATCAGGGCTCTGGGGCAAGTAAGTAGGCTACAAGATAATGAGTCACCTGAAGTGTAAATGGCCCCAAAGACACCGACCAATGCAGTTTTGTCTAATTAGATTTTGCCTAAGACTGTATAGACAGTTCATCCCTATTGGTTATGTTTGTAAATCCCTTAAATAAGACTTAACTCTCAGCTGCCTCTCTCTGTCACAGTCACTAATGTTGAATAGAGGGAGAAAATATATGAGGAATTACTTTGTAAACAGCAGATGGTCTTAGGCACTGTAATTTACAAAGCGGAACACATTACCCATGTACCTACAATATGAAGTCCATTCAGATTTGGCTGAAATACACCAGTAAACATTTTGTTAAGAAATTTCAATGTGTAACATCCTATAAAATAGCTCAACATTTTAAAAACTGTATCAAATTTTCCAGAGTATTTTGGTTAAAATAGTTACAAGACATTCTATTTTACATAGTAACTGGGTCTCTGATTTGTTATTATTTGCAAATACAATAAATGGTTACATTTGCTTTGTGTGGATAAACAGAAAATTCAGAAGTTTCTGTAGAGTGGTGAAGGTGGGAGGCAAATTGCAAGTGGGTTGAAGAGTGAATGGAAAGGTAATGAAGTGGTGACATGGAGTATAGACAACTCTTTGAAGAATTTTATTCAGCTGTGAAGGAAAAGAGCAAGGGACAGCATCTAGGAGAGGGGACTTTAAGTTTTAAAAAATATATTAATGTCTCAACTATAAAAACTGCCTAACTGTAATATTTAACACAACTTCAAAATTTATTCTGTGAGACGCCTCAGATACCCACCAAGCCAATTAAAGATAAAAGGGAAGAGATCAAAAGCCTTTACAGGTAGGAGATGGTAATTAGCAACTTGGAATAACATTGTTATTGGTATCAAGCATTAAATTAGATGTGAAGTTCTTATCAATTGAGACAAAAGGGACATATAATGGTTGCGTGATTCTCATTCTCTGTTAGAACTAGCCCCATTTTTAAGAGACAAACTTTCCTGGTACTACATTTCAAGAGGTATTATATTCAATCTTACATGTTGTAACTGAGTAACATTTTGTTAGTGTGTGTGTGTGCACAGGCACTTCAAAAACATTCTTTATCAAATGTGGAACTATACAAATATTGGTTCTTGTTCTTTCATGGATGTAAATAATTTATATAGTGCTGTTTCTTTAACGTTTTAGGTAATGTTCTTTTTGTGGCTTTTTGTTTTGTTTTGTTTTGTTTTTGGTTTGTTTGTTTTTTGAGACGGAGTCTCGCTCTGTCACCCAGGCTGGAGTGCAGTGCCGCAGTCTCAGCTCACTGCAAGCTCTACCTCCTGGGTTCAAGTGATTCTTCTGCCTCAGCCTCCTGAGAAGCTGGGATTACAGGCACGCACCACCACGCCTGGGTAGTTTTTGTATTTTTAGTAGAGATGGGGTTTCATCATATTGATCAGGCTGGTCTCGAACTCCTGACCTCGTGATCCGCCCGCCTCAGCCTCCCAAAGTGCTGGGATTACAGGGATTACAGGCATGAACCACCACGCCCAGGCTGTGGCTTTTTTTTAAAAACCCAATTCATAGAAAACCCAGAGGTATAATCTTATTGTTGTAAATCAGTTAAGCTGCTTTAATTATAGAGAGAGGTTAATGTGCAGATCATTGTTTTCCTACTTTCCCAGTTGTTACTAGGGAAAAGTTTAGGAAGAGTGAAAGTAAACCTGCCCATTAGATTCTTTCAGATACTACTAATTCTTGATGAAAGCTTTGGCAAGAACTAGATTTAGATTTTGGTTAGTTAAAAGTTGTCAGTGTTCTTCACTGTTGATTTTCACGTGCCTCACATACTAGCCATTTATCAGATATTAGCTGTTTTAAAAATTAAAAGAATAGGCCGCGCAGTGGCTCACGCCTGTAATCCTAGCACTTTGGGAGGCTGAGGTGGGCGGATCACGAAGTCAGGAGCTTGAGGCCATCCTGGCTAACACGATGAAACCCTGTCTCTACTAAAAATACAAAAAATCAGCTGGGCGTGGTGGTGGGCACCTGTAGTCCCAGCTACTCAGGAGGCTGAGGCAGGAGAATCGCTTGAACCCGGGAGGCAGAGCTTGCAGTGAGCCAAGATCACACCACTGCCCTCTACTCCAGCCTGGGCAACAGAGCGAGACTCCTTTAAAAACAAAAAAAAAATTAAAAGAATATGTATTGACACTGTAGATTTGTGACATATCAAGATTAGAAGTTGAATTAGTAGTGCCATAATAAAGTCACTAGAGAAAGGGCTTATTTTTGTGATGCTAACTTGATATGTACCATATATGTTTATCTCATACTAATGCTTCTTAGGATATGTTATTAGTTAGTGACTTTTAACATAGATTCAGATTAACATCGGCTTAAACAACATAAAAGTTGATTTTTTCCCCCTCATATCGAAGTCTAGAAGCAGGCAGTCCAAGGCTGGTAAGGGAGCGCTGCTCAGTGAGATTGCCTAGACCCTGGTTTCTTCTGCCTTCTTCTTCCATCATCTCTTGGTGTTTGCCGTTTTTCCTGTAGTGCAGGGTGGCTCACTCTCACATCTACATTCTAGCCAGCAGGAAGAGGAAAAGGCCAGTGATAAAATATGGCCCAAAAGTTGCACATATGACTTCTGCTCCCAACTGATTGGCCAGAATTTAATCACATGATCATACTAGCAGCAAGATTGGTTGGGAAACATAATCTTTGATTCTGAATAACCATGTGTCCTACCAAAATTCAGGGGCTCCACCAGTGTAGATAAAGAGAGTCTATTGGGGTCTGTGAGTTCCCTAAAATGATTTGTAAAAGTTTATATAAGTATTTGTGAATGTGTACTTTTCTGATAACTTTCATTAGCTTCTGAAAATGGTTTGTGACCAAAGCTAAGAATATTTAGATATTTGTAAAAGAATTTAAATGATTTATGTAATGTAACATTTATTTTATTAGCTCTATTCCAATTGATTACAACCTGTATCGAAAATTCTGGTCACTTCAGGATTACTTCAGGAACCCCGTGCAATGCTATGAGAAGATTTCATGGAAAACTTTTCTCAAGGTGAGTTGCCAGTGACAGACTGTCAGAAGCCTAGTATTTTATAGCCAGTGATAGAGCTAAAACTTACCCTTGTCTAACATACTTTTCACTATTTTATTCTACCTCTTACATTTTTATACCAATTTCATAACAAGCTAAATTACAAATTAATATTTAAACCACTATTATTGTGAAGTAGTGTGTAAGAATCGGATATTTAAAAGTCATTACAGCCTTGCTTTTTTGGAATATAATGAGTGTTATCAACATAAATTGATGATATTTTGCAGAATATATTCTGTCTTTGTACAAAACTATTTTAGCTGTCTTGTTGAAACAGAAGTCCTCAAGTCATGGCCCTAGGCCAGATCTGACCTACTGCTTGTAAACAAAGGTTTATTGGAATACTACCATGACCTCCACTTACCTGTGGCTGTTTTTGCACTATAATGGCACAGCTGAGTAGTTGCAACTGAGACTATAAAGGCCACAAAGCCTGAAATAATTACTCTCTGGTCCTTTATGGAAGAAGTTTGCCAATCCTGTTTTAGAAGAATTTTTTATATTTTTCTTGGGTACTTAAAGATCAGTTATCCTTTTTTGTTGTAATCAAAATATAAGATAAGTAGGTAGTTCTCAAAGTAGCGTGGTGTGTGTTATGTTATTTTTAATAGTTTTTGTTTTGTATGCAATTTTTTGTTGGGGCAGCACCATCCAAATTCAGATTAAGTGGTTAGTGAGAAATAATCTGAAATTGTCTTCTAACGGAACAGAATTTGATGGAATTTATTTGCTCAGTCTTTAGCACAAGAAATACATAAGAGTTTCTACAGGTAGTTAAACAATTTCACTGGTAAATTCCTATACACTCTTAAAAGTGTTCCCTTCTCTGTTTGTCCCTTATACAAACTTCTTAAATCATATTTCTTTTTTTTTGGAGACGGAGCCTCCCAGGTTCAAGGGATCCTTTAGCCTCAGTCTCCCGAGTAGCTGGGACTACAGGTGCCCGGCTAATTTTTGTATTTTAAGTTGAGACAGGGTTTCACCATGTTGGCCAGGCTTGTCTCAAACTCCTGATCTCAAGTTACCCGCCCACCTCAGCCTCCCAAAGTGCTGGGATTACAGGCATGAGCCACCGCGACTGGCCAAGAAATCGCATTTCTTTAGGAGTGGGGAACTTGTTCCTACTTTTACAACAAGTGAAATATCCACAATAGTTTTTACTCCCATAATTTTTATTGTTAATGTGCCTTACAATATACAATATACATACATGATTGAGAGTAAATTCTAGACATTTTGATGCAGAAAAGCACTAAACAAATTTGGATAACAATGTCGAATAAAACTAATATTTTTATTTTGCAGTATTCTGAAGAAGTTTTAGCTGTTTTTAAGAGTTATAAATTAGATGATACTCAGGCCTCAAGAAAAAAGATGGAAGAATTGAAAACAGGAGGAGAGCATGTATATTTTGCAAAATTTTTAACAAGTGAAAAGGTATAAGTTTTTCTTTCTCACTAAGCATAATAAGAAATGGTCTTGTTTTATTTCTGTTTAGCTGACAGCCTTTCTAACTTAAATTGAATAGAAATGTTTCCTATTTTTACTTTGAGTTAAAGCTGATTAATGTTACTTTGAAAGTCCCATTTCTTCCTTTCACAAGTAGGACTAATTTGATTTCAAAGGTGAAAGTAATTCTACATTAAGTCTGTTTTGTAGACTAATTTTGGAATAAATGCAGTTTAATTACTTTCATGTCTATATATTTTAAACGTCAGGTTAGGATTTAATTTGTATATGAAAATAATATTTCATAATTATTATTTAGGTACAAGTAAGGGGTTTAAAAGTTCCTTGTTAATCTTATTTATACATTTTAAAAAGTAAATTTTGTTCAAATATAATGCTACAAGATGATGTAAAGTTTCTAGTCAAGATGGCACATTGAGTTTATGTTTCGACTCACTCCCTTTGCTCCAAACACATAGCAGTGACGGGTAAAATATAAACGAGAAAACAAAAGAGACAAGGCTGGGCTTCCACAAACAAGATAAATATCTTCATGGACCAGAAATGCCAAGTAGTGAGCAAAACTGCAGCCTGGGCCTGCTGGACTCTCTATCCAAGGCAGGTGGTGGTGTCCAGGAATTTGGCTACAAGTAACAGAGACTAAATGTGCACCATGTGGGACAAGGGGCCAAAGCCAGTTTCGCTTCTTGAAGCCAAGGACTAGGGTGGAACTTTTATCCACTTTTGGAAAGAAACTAAGAAAAAAGATTGCCAGTCTTCTGCCAAGGGCTATGATTTTATAGGAAGTTGTGAGCCTAGGGATAACAAAGACAGCTTTGTGTCCATCTGCTTGCTCAGTGACCAGATATGTGATATGCTAAGTATACTTATGAAGCAGCTGCTCTAAGAAGTCATCATAAGACTTATTCTAGACTTTTGGACTCAGGGGCCCTGGTAGAAGCAGATGCAGAACTGCTAGAAAGGGAAGGATGTACACAGAGAGGGAGGGGAAAGGAAGTAAACAAACATCCCAAAAGAAAAGGCTCCTGTTCAAAACTCTGATAAATTAAAATTCCAAAATCCATAAATCTAATGCTAAGAAGGATCACCAGCAAAATCAACTCTTGGGATAGATGTATATTTATTCCAGATGAAATATATAACCTGACCAAGACTTCATATATGTTTTGGATACTCAAAAAGATAATTGATGAGATAATCCATTGAAAAGGAACAAGAAATCATGAAACAGAAGCAGGCTGAAATGAAGTAGGACAGTCAACACAACTAATCAGGAGTCTTGGAAATGAAAAATATAATCATTGAAACCAAAACTCAGCACACAGAATTAAACTATACACTGGACATAGATGAACAAAGAACTAGTGAACTGAAGAAGGTGATGAGAACTTCATCCAGCAAACAGCACAGTTTTGTTTTTTTTTTAAGTGAAGGAGCAGTTAAAGGCCATGGTGAATAGATTGGGAATTTCCAACATTTGTCTAGTAGGATTTCCAAAGAAGAAAATGGAGGGAATGGTAGAGAAACTGGATTGCAAAGAATTGAAGGAAATCTCAAATCCTCAGCTTAAAAGTATGCCACAACTGCCAAGCAGGATAAAGAAGGATAAATCTACGCTTCAGTACCTCATGCCATAACTGTGGGCATTCAGAGAAAACCTAAAAACCACTAAGGGATAAGAAAGACAGATATACTGGGAAGGCACAGCGGTTTGACTGTTAGCAGATTTCTAACAGCTATCAACCATTAATACCAGAAGACGGTAGAGAAATACTAAAGTGCTGAAAGAAAAATGGCATTGAATCTAGAATTTTATACCAAGTTAAATATACCCAAGACTGCCGATGAAAGAAAGACATTTTTGTTTAAAGACCAGGATAACTTACCACTCAGTGACCCTCATTTTGAAAAAAACTACTCAAAGATGTTCTTCAGGAGGAAGGAAATTGAACCCATAAGAATGGAGTGGGATACAGAAGGCAACGGTGAGCACAAAAATTAAAAAATATAACAGTAAATTTACTATTGACTATAAACACAAAAAAGTCATGAATGATTTAAAATATTTTTGATTAAAAAGTTTTATTAACATGGAACTTAACTAGATGACAGTAATAATATGGAAGGGGAAAGCAGAGATGTTTAGTGAGTAATTTAAAATTATGGCAGTCCTTGTAATCTTCAGGCGTAGGAAAGGAATACTGAATATTCCTTTTCATGTATATTAAAAGGGTAACCACCAAAAGAAAACCAACTTGTTGCTCTCAAAGAGCAGAGATCAAAGGGAGGCAGGGAGGAACCTAGACTACTTTATAAATCCGGCAAATGGCAGAAAGGGAAGGAAAAAGGAAGAGAAAGGAGGGGAGAAATATGTCAGTAATAACAAGTATAAACTGATTTAATTTACCTAATAAGACTTTATCAGATTGGATTTTTAAAACTCCAGCTATATTTGTTAATTTAAATGAAACAAATATAGAAACCTTTTGGTTGACTAAAGAATTCAAAGGTTTTATTCTACCTTATGTGGAAGAGGAGAGGAAAATCCCAAAGCTCTTCTTGCTTAACAGAGAAACTTCCCAAGGTTATCTACTTTTTAGAATGCAGAGGTGTCAGTTTAATATTATCAGGGCAAAAAAGTTACAAAATAAAACAACCAGTAAGACCTGTATACTTTTAAGACTTACAGGTCCACATTTCTCAGGACATGACAGCTGTTTCAAAAATCTGGATGTCTTAATAGATTTTTTTTTTTTTTTTTTTTGAGACGGAGTTTCACTCTGTCGCCCAGGCGGGAGTGCAATGGCGCGGTCTTGGCTCACTGCAACCTCTGCCACCTGGGTTCAAGCGATTCTCCTGCCTCCGCCTCCCGAACAAATAACGTTTCTAAAGACATTTTAATAATGAAAAACAGCAGGATTAAACATTTTCAGAGAAATCTCCACATTGGAATATGGGATTGATGCTTTTATATCATTCTCCATTCACTTTATCACACTTGGCTTTCTAATAGTATCTCTCCTTTTATGAATCTTTGTAAACTTGCTTTCACCAGCAGTTAGAACATGAACTTTCAGGATTAAGCTCTGAAATTTCATTAATTAATACCACGAGGAAGGTAAAAGCAGCTTTGAGAAGCTTAAAACTTACCATAGGAATAAGAAAAAGGCACAAAATAGTACCAAAGAGAATGTGAGACGTAAAATGTTTTGCATCTTCATTTCCCTTTGTTGCCCCTTGAGCAACAACTTTATCTTAAATTTACAGTCCTCCTTGTACATTCTTCGTATTTTTTGGTGTATTTTTAGTGTTTACTACTTAATATACAAGTGAAAATATTTGTAATGCGTTACCTATATCATGAGAAATATGCAACATTTTGTAAGCTTTACTGCTGCACTGAAAGAAGCCTTTCAGCATCTCTATACCTTATGTGGTATACTAGGATTCCCAAAAAGGCCTTTCCACCTAAATATACGCTAGTTTTGGGCCTGATGTTACTTTCAACTTCTGATATAGATTTGGTAAGTCATGGGAAAGGTCTGGATTTTTCAGGGATACAGGTGCTGTATTCCTTGCCAGTAAGAGCTAGCTAAAGTGAAATCTAAAGCTGTGATTATTTGGAGCATAATTCTATAGCCTATCATTTCACTGGTGAATAGGTTTAGAAAAGTGCTTATCATTACAAGGTTAGATATTTCATCTCTGTAATAGAGCCTGTGACCCCATCCAATGGGAATATTATTATCCAGAAGCATTGTGTTTTGTTACATGAATCTGGTCAGACTTTTCCTTAGGGATAGTCCGGAAATAATACTTGGCAAGTTTGATATAAAGTTTTTTTTTTTTGAGACACTTTTTTTTTTGGCCCACTGCAACTTCTACATCCTGGGTTCAAGCGATTATTGTGCCTCAGCCTCCTAAGTAGCTGGGATTACAGGCACCCAACACCACGCCTGGCCAATTTTTGTATTTTTTAATAGAGACACGTTTTTTTGCCATGTTGGCCAGGCTGGTCTCAAACTCCCAACCTCAGGTGATCTGCCTGCCTCAGCCTTCGAAAGTGCAGGGATTACAGGCGTGAGCCACTACGCCCAGCCAGATGATATAAACTTTATAGTTGGAGATAGGCCAGTTATGTGGCAACTACAGGTAGGCAGAGGTTCTACAAATAAAATGGGTGTCTTTGTAAATTATCGTATCTTCCTTCCTTAAAGACAGAAGTTTCCCCTAGAAACAAAGTGCCACATTTTTGTGCTACCTAGAGTGTGATTGTAAATACTAATGCCCAACAGTATAGTTCCCTTGTTAGCAGAGCAAAATAATCCAGGGATACTACTTGCTAAATGTAGTGCTGAGATACCTGGGTTGTTTATTTTTTAATGGAGTGGAAAAGTATCTGTTCTTTAAGGTTAGTTCAAGGTCATACTCAGAAATTTTAAGGGAGGATTTTACCTCTAATTGTTCAACTTATACCAAATAAAAGGCACTGGTATTATAGGGATTCCTCCCTCCGTACTATGTAACATGTAAAAGTAGAACAACATTTCAAAACATTTAAGTACCATGAGTATTACCATGATGGTTAAAGGAATATATTTTTGGATCTTTTAAGTTCTCACAGAAAAGAGTATAACAACACTAACTAGATATAGGCTTTAGGGTTACCCAGTCCTTTAGAATAATACGCCTCTCGCTTTCCATCTGAGACTCAGTGACCAGAATGATCAGATGGAATACTCAGTGGCTAGCAGTTACCAGGGTGAGGTTACCCACAGTCATGTACTGTTGACCCTAGTGTGGTCATTAGGCCATTCTTTTTCATGGAGAAAAGAAAATTCACAATTTTGCTTGGTCTTTGCATTGCGTGAAGAGGCCTCTAGTTAGGACTTTTGGTCATTTTTTTAAAAAAAGTTCCTGGCAGTAAGAAACTATCCATACAGTCATTCTGCCTTAAATGTTTTGTAGTTTTTATGTCCATTTGAGAGGTTGAATCTTTATGTAGTAAAGGCTAAGATAGGTCTCCTATAAGATATACTATGGCTTAGCTAGGAGCAAATGAAGGCAGAAGCAAGGCCCTGCTGTTAACAAGTGGGCAGGCTAACCACTATCCTACAATTTTTTTTAAATCTCATTAGTTGTTTTTGGTATGGGAGGCTTTTAGATAGCTCTGGAACAGGGCTGCACAGCAGGAGGTGAGTGGTGGGCAAGCAAGTGAAGCTTCATCTGTATTTACAACTGCTCTCCATCACTCATGTTACCACCTGAGCTCTGCTTCCTATCAGATGAGCAGCAGCAATAGATTCCCATAGTAACATGAACCCTATTGTAAACTGATCATGAGAGATCTAGGTTGTGTGCTCCTTATGAGAATCTAATGCCCGATGATCTGTCACTGTCTCTCATCACCCCCAGATGGGACCTTCTAGTTGCAGGAAAGCAAGCTCAGGGCTCCCACTGATTCTACATTATGGTGAGCTGTATATGTATCTCATTATATATTACAATATAATAATAATAGAAATGAAGTGCACAATAAAAGTAATGCACTTGAATCATCCTGAAACCATTCCCTCTACCCCATAACCCCTGGTCTGTGGAAAAATTGACATGGAACCAGTCCCTGGTGCCAAAAAGGTTGGGGATCACTGCTTTAGAAGTCTTTTGCTGACAGTCGTGTCAGTCTTAGCATATGCTTTCACTCATCCTGTAAAGATAAATACTATAGATAAAACCTTTTCATATGATTGACTTTTTTTAATATAAATAAAATTGACTTGTAATGGTCCTCAGGGCGGAAGGCATGAACTACCCTCTGTTCTGACATTTTTGAACTCTGGTCCTGACAAATAGAACAGCTCTTTAAATATCATTGAGCATATTAGAAAACTTAGAGTATACTCGGCCATTGTTATTTTTAGAATAACCTCTGTATGTGAGTCAAGCCATGGTTATACAAGCAAGATAAGAAAGTAAAGTGATTGATGCTACCAAGTAGCAGCCCTCTAGGAAAGACTAAAGGCAGTTAGGGTGCAGAAGGTGTTCTGCCAAAGTAGGCTCTGAATTTGGAGCCTAATCTTGAAGAGGCAAAGGCTGAAAGACTTAGCAGAGGAGACTAGTTATTTGATAAGACAAAGAGCAGAGAGAGAGTGAGAAGCCGCCCAACCTTCTTATTAGCCAAAGTAATAGAAATTAATACTGACTATAACAGAAAGACCATTACAAATTTTAGGTCCTCTAGAAATGAGAACTCTTATTATGTTTACAACAGTGTATAGTCATGATTACACAAAAGCATAACGAAGTCATATTTACAAATGTTAATAGACCTTTGAAGAAAATGTTCTCTGATGCGGACAATAATTTTGGACTCCTGGACAGACTCTATAGAGGGCAAAAAAAAATTACCTGGTTATAAATGGACTTCATACCCAGAGGAAAAAAAATTTTTTTCTGTGAGTTAATCAGGCTCCCTCCTCTATTATATACAAGTATTTATTAGTTTTCAATATACTTTTATATGCATGTTGTAATAGATCAGTGTTTAATAACAGTATTATTTAAAACTTTAAAATTAGTTTTTAAAACAATTCTATCAAGCATGTTTAATATGTAAACATTAACTGATTTATTTCATCCTGAGTGTTACGAAGAGCAAACATGTTAAGGTATGGTCAGAGATACATAGGTTTAAAAATATATGAATCAGGCCAGGCACAATGGCTCACGCCTGTGTCCCAGCACTTTGGGAGGCCAAGGCAGGCAGATCACTTAAGGTCAGGCGTTTGAGACCCGCCTGGCCAACATAGCGAAACTCTGTCTCTACTAAAAATACAAAAAATTAGCCGGGTGTGGTGGCAGGTGCCTATAATCCCAGCTACTTGGGAGGCTGAGGTAAGAGAATCGCTTAAACCCAGGAGGCAGAGGTTGCAGTGAGCTGAGATCACACCATTGCCCTCCAGCCTGGGCAACAGAGTGAGACTCTGTCTCAAAAAAATAAAATAAAATAAATAAAAGACTCATATGTTAGGGATTTTTTATGTTTTCTGTGTTTGAATTTTAATTTTTTGTAGAAATGTTTTCAATACTCTCTAATCCTGTAGAGTATTAAACCTTTACCAGATAGCGTAAGAATATTCTGTAAATTCATATAATTTTCAGTATCGTCTGAGATTTATGAAAACCAACGTATAGACACTGGCTGTTTAATCACAGCTTGATTTAGTTGTTCACCCATGTTTATGTGTAAATAATCCTAAGTATTAATAATACAGGTAACAACAAAATAACCTATATTAGAAAGTTTCATTTTAGCCTTTTAAAGGCAGAAAAATCTTATGTTTATTAGAATTCTATATTTGTATCTTTTTTCTACCTTGTGGTTTAACCAAAGAAAAGTCATAAAGTCATCTTTTAGACTGAAAACTTTCAAACAGCACTAATGTAAAACATTAGAGTTTGTTTTACATTGACTATGAGTATTAAGGAAAATGAAATTTAAATCTTTGGTATTTATTTTATTGAGGAATACTATAGCCTTCTAAGTCTACCTCACAGTACAGTCATGCACCCCATAATGGCACCACATAATGACCACATAATTGGTCAACAGTGAACCCCATGTACAACAGTGGTTCTGTAAGATTATATATTATAATACTGTATTTTTACTTTGCCTTTTCTATGTTTAGATACACAAATCCTTAACCATTGTGTTACAGTTGCCTACAGTATTCAGTGCAGTAACATGCTCTACAGGTTCGTAGCCTAGGAGCCATAGGCGGTACCATATAACCTAGGTGTATAGTAGGCAATACTATTGTTAAGTACAGTCTATGATGTTCACACAGTGGGGAAATTGCCTAATGACACCTTTCTTAGACTGTATCCCTGTAGGTAAGTGACACATTACTGTATTAGTACAGAAAGTTGCTTAAAACTTTGAGACTGTGTCTTCAGGTTACTTTTTTACTAAATAAAAGGATTGAGACTTGATAGGTCCTGCCTTCAATGGGCGTCTCCTTTTATCTTGTAACTCAGCAGGGACACTGAGAGGTCTTTAAACTAAAATTAGATTTTCATTTTTTTAAGAACTTTTTTTTGAAAGACACTTTGAAAAGAATTATTACAAAGTAGAGCTGGGTGCAGTGGCTCACGCCTGCAATCCCAGCACTTTGGGAGGCCAAGGCGGGGAAATTACTTGAGGTCAGGAGTTCAAGACCAGCCAGGCCAACATGGTGAAACCCCATCTCCACAAAATACAAAAATTAGCCGGGTGTGGTGGCAGGTGCCTGTAATCCCAGCTACCCTAGAGGCTGAGGCAGGGGAATCCATTGAACCTGGGAGGCAGAGGTTGTGGTGAGCTGAGATCCCACCACTGCACTCCAGCCTGGGCAACACAGTGAGACTCCATCTCAAAAAAAAAAAAAGGAATGCTATTTAAATTTATAATGTAGTTGTTTTTGTACAATTGTTTATACATTCTTTTCTAAGAAACCAATGTTTTCTATTTCAATTGAATAAGCTATATGGAAGGTACTATTCCAGGTAGAAAACTGTTTTACAATTTAATCCTCTAGACCCTAATTTAATATCTGACACATTTGTGAAAAGTAAAAGTTTAAATTGTTTAAAAGTTTAAAAAGTTTAAATTTAAAGTTTAAAGTTAAATATTTGTAAACATACTAACTGGAACCTATATTTTTTTTTCCTAGTCTGGGGAGAAAATGGGTATATTCAAAACATGTGGAGTTTAGCCTTGATTTCTTAATTGTCTGGGCAGATTTTAACACCTTGTCCAGGATTATGTAAGCACTTAGTGGTGCCTTTCAGCAATTTAAAAAGGAAATCCAGTATGTGAAGCCGGGTGCGGTGGCTCATGCCTATAATCCCAGTGCTTTGAGAGGTTGAGGTGAGTGGATCACTTGAGGCCAGGAGTTTGAGATCAGCCTGGACGACATAGTGAAACCCCATCTCTACTAAAAATACAAAATTTAGCTGGGCGTGGTGGTGCGCACCTATAGTCCCACCTACTGAGAAGGCTGAGGCAGGAGAATTGCTTGAATCCGGGAGGCAGAGGTTGTAGTGAGCCACGATTGTGCCACTGCACGCCAGCCTGGGTGACAGAGCAAGACTCTGTCTCAAAAAAAAAAAAAAAAAAAAAAATCCAGTACATGAGAGATTTAGTACTTTTCCAGAAATCTCTCAAGACACACAATCTGATCAGAGTTATATACTGTAGAAACTGTATAGCTGTGTTCCTTTCATAGACTCAATACTTTTTCGAGAAATATGCAACGCCTGCAGTCATGCTACAGAAAGACTACCCTGTTACCCACTCTCTGACACACAATTCATATGGGTTTTCACGTAAAAGAAAAAAAAGAGCCTAACACTCAGTCAACAGGAAAAAGTATTAAATTAGGCCAACTAGAGGTCATACAAAAGCACTTTTAAGGAGTGAAAACATTCTGAACTAACTCAAGGTTAGTAGTAGCGATCCTTTTGTGTACTCTTCCTCACTGGGGGCTCAAGAGCAAAACATAAATTCACATTTACACAGATGTTCTGAGCTTCCCATGCACCAAATTGCCATTGGTACATTTGTCTTCTGGGGGCACCAGTTTCCTTTTAATGAGATTTGCGTCTCAGAATCTTATCCTTTCCTAGTTATGCAAAGCCAAGTTCGTAATTCCATGATTTTCACTAAGAAGGAAGAAAGCAGACCTAAGAGCTTAAAACTTAGGTGGAAAAGAAAAGAACACAAGAAAAATTTAAGAAATGGAAGATGGAGCAGTTTGTATCCACAAGGGATATATACCTAAAACAAAACTCATGATTGAAATATTAGGATGGAAAGAAACATACCAGGCTAATACCAACAAAAAGAAAGCTACATAAATAACAAATAAAATAGAATTTAAGGGGAAAAGTATAAATAGGACAAGGAACACTACATAATAAAGGAATGAACCACCAAGAAGGTGTCATGAACTTATATGTATTTCACAATATACCCTCAAAATATATTAAGCAAAAACTTACAAAGTTATGAGAAGTTGGCTCACAATAACAGTATGTATTTTTAACTGCTTCTGATGGATCAGGTTGACTAAAGATTAGTTAAGTATATGGAAAATTTGAACAATGACAGTAATAAGCTTGATGTAGTACAGAATAAATAGAAGCAATATATTTATTTTTGTGTATACGTGGAACATTCACAAAATTTGACCATGTACTAGATCACAAAGAAATTCTCAGCAAATTTCAAAGATTATATATGAAGAACACATTCTCTGGCCACATTTCTCTGTCATCAAATTAGAATTCTAAAATTAAAGCTGCAAAAAGGACAGCTTAAAAAGAGGCAAATATATGAAAACATAAAAATGCATTTCCCAGGAATTAAAGAAGAAATCATAATGGAAATTCCAAATTTGTAATAAATGTATATCAAAATTGTAATTACAGGAAGAATGATATGTCAGAAGTGTGGGTTACAATTAAAGGGAGATGTAAAGGGACCGTTAAAGCTTCATATGCATTAATGGAAAAAATGTCAAGAAGGAGTGACAAATTGAGCATTCAACTCAAGAAGTTAGAAAAAGTACAAAGTAAACCTCAAGAAAATGGAAGTAATAATAATAGCACAACTTAATGAAATAAGAGAAACTATAAAATATATCAGCAAAACTGAAAGTTGTTTCTTTGAAAAGAAAATGTTATAAAAAGAAATCCAGAGCCTGTGCAAGGAAAATGAAAAGATACCAGCAAACAGTATTAACAGTAAAAATTGACATAATTAGAGATATTTGAAATGATTAAGAGGATATTATGAACAACTTCTACAAATAAATTTTGAAGCCTAATAAAATGGGAATTCTTTAGAAAAATGTAATGACCAAAATAGACTCTCAAAAAAAAAAAAAAAAAAAAAAAAAAACTAAATAGATGAACAACCATTAAAGAAATACCAGCCAGAATGACACTTTTTGAATGACATCAGGCCCAGAGGTTTTTCAGGCACATCTTATCAACACTTCAAAGAATAAATAATTTCTACCATAAATGAAAATTTTCAGAAGTTAGAAAAAGAGAAGCCCCCCAGTTCATTATATAAGATTATAACTTAAAATCCCAATAAGGACAGAACAAGGAAAAACGTGTATATATATATTCGTCTCACATATAAATAGAATGCTTTCTATTTATAGAAGTGTTTTATAAACTCACAAATGAAGTAGTTATTTTTTTTTTAAACAGAGACATATGGTTTATCCTAGGAATGTAAGTATGGTTCATCAGAAAGATGAATATAATGCCAGATGAACAACAGATTGACTGGGCATATTGGCTTCCGCCTGTAATCCCAGCACTTTGGGAGGCCAAGGCCGGAGGATTGCTTGAGCCCAGGAGTTCAAGACCAGCCTGGGCAACACAGCAAGACCATGTCTGGAAAAAAAAAAAAAAAGATTAAAGATTTTTAAGATCTGTATGATCAGCTCAGAAGTCAAGAAAATTCAATAAAATCTAATATTCAATACAAAAAGTAGAAAGGAATGTTCTCTGAGTTGATAAAAGGACTGATTTTAAAAACCCTATTGCAAACATCATACACAATTATGAAACTTTAAAAAGTATTCCCATTAAATCCAAAAAGAAGACATGGATGGACACTAACCATATTTCTGTTCAACACCGTACTGGAGGATCTAACCATTTCAATAAGAGAAAAAAACAAGGAATAAGAATTGTAAGTATTGGAAAGAGTAAACTATCCCCATTTGAAGACAATATAATTGTCTGCAGAGAAAAATCCAAGAGAACCAAGAAACTATTAGAACTAATGAAACTTCAGCAAGATTGCAAGAGAAACATCAATAGTGTTCTTATAAACTAGTAATCAATTACATGTTATTCAGAATAGCAGTGAAAACTCTCCAATACCTAGGCGTAGTCTTCATAGAGAAACATTACAAAAATGGAGCAGCGTTACTACATTTATAGATACAGACCCAGTGCCCCTTCTCCCCAGATTTATTGATTCAGCATGTTTTGAATCAGTATCCAAATGGATTTTTAAATTTAAGTTATACCCAAAGGAATATGAATTGTTTTATTATAAAGACCAAATGGGTTTTTTCATGGGAACTCAAAAAGTTAGTATTAATGTTTCTATGGAAAAGCAGAGAGCCAAGAGTAAGAAAAATATGAAGAAAGCAGGAACACTTGCCCTGTCAGATATTAAGACCTATACAGCAATAGTAGTTAGGACAGGTAATTATTAGTACCAGTATACAGAAGAAGAAAACTAAAACAATAGAAAGTCTGAATTGTAGAAAAGGTTAATATACAAAAAGATTCCATTATAAACTAGCGAGGAAAGGATGAATTATTTGTGGGTTTTTTTTTTTTTTTTTTTTTGAGACAGTTTCACTCTTGTTGCCCAAGTGAGTGCAATGGCGCAATCTCAGCTCATTGCAACCTCCACCTCCTGGGTTTAAGCGATTCTCTTGCCTCAGCCTCCTGAGTAACTGGGATTACAGGCATGTGCCACCATGCCTGGGTAATTTTATATTTTTATAGAGATGAGGTTTCTCCATGTTGGCCAGGCTGGTCTCAAACTCCCAATCTCAGGTGATCTGCCCGGCTCAGCCTCCCAAAGTGCTGGGGTTACAGGCATGAGCCACCAGGCCCAGCCTATTCTTAATAAATTATCCATATGGAAAAATTAAAATTCAGTCTGTACCTCAGTACAGTCAATTCCAGGTTAATTGACAGTATGAATGAGAAAGGCAAGACTTTTAAACATTTAGAAGAAAATATGAAATATGTAAATTTGGAGTAGGGAGAGATTTCTTGAGCTACAAAAAGCACAAATTGTGAGGGAAAAGTATCAATTTAATATTTAAGATTTAATATTAAGATGTAAAAGTCTTGAATAGTAAAAGATACCATAAGCAAAGTAAAAAGACAAGGCACAGACTAGGAGAAGATTATTTGCCACCTATATAACCAGGAAAGATTAGTATTCAGAATATTCCATTGATGAAAGACAACCAGATGGAAAACTGAAAAGATGATAAGAACAAGTCATTTAAAGATGTAGAAAACTGAATAGTGAATGAGCTTGCAAAAGTTGCTAAGCCTCTCTAGTGCAAATAAAATGATGAGATAGCCATTTCACACTTAGCAACCTGGCCAAAATTGAAAAGCCTAACAATAATAGTACTGGCAGAGATGTGGGAAAATGAGAACTTTTATACACTGTTGAAATATAAATTGAATCAACCACTGCAGAATACTTTTGTAAAAACTAGTGAAGTTAAAATTTGTTCCTAAATATGGCCCCCTACATAGGACCCATGTACACAAGGAAATCTCTAAGAAGATTCACTGTATTATTGTCTGTAAATGATGTATTTGTAAATGAAAGTTTAGAAACAGTGTCAGTGTTCACAAGCAGAAGACTGGGTGATAAGATAATTTTATGTGATAGTTCTATAAAGCACTGAAAATGGATTAATTATAGCAGGGGTTGGCAAATCTGGCATATCATCTGTTTTTGTAGATAATTTTTATTGGGCCAGGTGCAGTGACTGTAATCCTAGCACTTTGGGAGGCCAAGGCAGGAGAATTGCTTGAAACCAGGAGTTTGAGACCAGCCTGAGCAACAAAGTGATACCCCCATCTCTACAAAAAAATATTACAATGAGCTGACTGTGGTGGCTTATGCCTGTAGTCCTAGCTACAGGGGAGGTTGAGGCAGGAGAATCGCTTGAGCCCAGGAGGTCAAGGCTGCAGTGAGCCATATTCGTGCTCCTGCATTCCAACCTGGGTGACAGAGTCAGACCCTATCTCAGAAAACAATAAAAAAGAATAATAATTTTTATTGGAACACAGCCACCCTCATTCATTTAGATTGTCTCTGACTGCTTTTGCTCTGTAAGAGCAGAGATAAATAGTTGTGACAGATATATATAGTCCATAGAGCCTAAAATAGTTTCTGGCTGGTCCTTAAAAGATTTGCCAATCCCTGAACTAGAGCAACATGTATTAAGATGGGTAAATTTCAAACATAGTGTTGTATGAAAATAGCAAATTGCACAATAGCACATATTGTATAGAGGTTGAAACAATGCAAAGTACATCCATATATTATTTATAGATGTTTACATATGTAGTAATATAAAATGTGTATAAAAATCCTAACCGTGAAATACATGGTAGTGGTTACCATAGTAGAGGGAGGGAGGGAAATAGGAGTAGGGAGGTTATAGAGGGAGCTTCAACAGTGTCTATGATATTCTGTTTCTTTAACAGATGTGTAACAAGTAAAAATGTTAGGATTTTATATGTGACTGGGTAGTGGGTACATGAACATTGTATTATTTATACCTTTTTGAACATTTAAAATATTTCATAATTTAAAAATTGGATAATTTGATCTCACCTGATGTGTTATGACAGTTGGTAAGATTTTAATGAGAATGTTCTGAATATTTTGTTTTCTAACACACATTTTTTTAAGTATTTTGTGTTAAATTGATAGAAATGGAAGATTTCATACACTTTAATTTTACCCAGGAATATTATTTATATGTAAAATTGGTTGACAGAAAGGCATGTAAGGATGACTAAAATGAAAAGCATGAGACTTTTTAGGTTTAGAATATCAGGAAAACTGAGGCCTGAGCTAAGATGTGCCATAAAAACTAAGGACAGTAGCCTTGTCCAGTGATGTATGCCTGTAGTTCAGCTATTTAGGAGACCAGGGTGGGAGGATCACTTGGGCCCAGGAGTTCAAGTTCAGCCTGGGCAACATAGCAAGACCCTTCTGTACTAAATGCATACATACATACATACAGCTAAGGATAATAAAAGCCCTTTGCTCAAGATACACAGACATTTACAAAGAAACATTTGGGCCAGGCATGATGGCCTACACCCATAATCCCAGCACTTTGTAAAGCTGAGGCTGAAGGATTGCTTGAAGCCAGAAGTTCAAAGCAGCCTGGGCAACAAAGTATGACTCTGTCTCTACAAAAAATTTAAAAGAAAAAAATTAGCTGGGCATTGTGGCATATGCCTGTTGTCCTAGCTACTCAGGAGGCTGAGGCGAGAGAATTGCTTGAGCTCCCGAGTTCAAGGCTGCAGTGAGCTGTGATGGTGCCATTGCACTCCAGCCTGAGAAACAGAGTGAGACCCTGTTTCTAAAACTAATAATGAAATGTTTGACCCATGACATAGTGTAAATGGTATAATTTTTTAAATAAGCAAAGAAAAATGGAACTAGATAGTATATATTATGAAGGAAAGGGTACAATTGAGTGCATTAGTTTCACTGTCAGCTCTGTCACTAACTAGCTGTGTAATCTTGCCTAGGTAATTTTAACTTTTCTGGACCTAGTTTCCTTAAGTATAATGTGAAACAGTTAGCTTGAATCTCATTAGACCTTTTCACCCCTGATTCAGTGGTTTGTTGACTCCTATTTTCAATCCATTGTTTCTATCAAGAAAAATCTTTCAACATAAAAAAATAAAATGAACAGCTAGTAAGCATCACCTAGCCACTTTGGTTCGTCTCTTTAAGCCAGGGGTTCACATCTCTACTCCAGATGTATTGAACTCTGTACTTTGGTCCTTCAAATAGACCAGTCTCTTATTTGGCTCCCCCCTTTTCTCCCCCGCCCCCCAACCCCCACTCTCCATCTTTAGGTTTGTTCCTTGTTGAGAGTTTAGATGCTGCTTTCTCCAGGAAGCCTTCCTAGAGTTGCTTGGGCAAATGGGTGGATGTTGGAGCCTCTCATTGAATTAGTCAACACTGGAGAACAGCTTTTGTGGAGAAAACTGATGTTTTACTTTGTAAAATCCAATCAAGTGTCAGTTGAACATTCAAGTAGAGATGTGTAATAGGTTGTTGAGTATACAAATCTGGAGATTAGGAACAAGATCTAGGTTGAGAGTATAGTTGTAGGAGTTATCAGTTTATAAATGGTAATTCAAACTGTAGAGTATATGAAATGAGCTAGAGGGGAGAGTGTAGATTGAGAAGAGAAGAAAATACTGAATCAAATCCTGAAGAAAACCCATGTTTAAGGGAGAATGAAGGGACAAGAGAAGACTGAAGAGTAACCTGTGAGTTTAGAGAAAAACTAGAAAAGCAAGGCACTCATGGAAGCCAAGCATATCAAGTAGGATGAGGGCAATAAAGAGTGTTCACAGGATTTAACAACAAATAAGTCATTGGTGATCTTGACAAAACACTTCTCCTGCCCTGAGACCAAGTTTCGCTCTGTTGCCCAGGCTGGAGTGCAGTGGCATGGTCTCGGCTCACTGCAACCTCCGCCTCTCAGGTTTAAGCTATTCTCCTGCCTCAGCCTCCGGAGCAGCTGGAATTACAGGGTGTGTACCACCACGCCCAACTTTTTTTTTTTTTTTTTTAAATAGAGACGGGTTTCACCATGTTGGCCAGGCTAGTCTCGAACTTCTGACCTCGTGATCCGCCCGCCTCAGCCTCCCAAAGTGCTGGGGTTACAGGCATGAGCCCCCACGCCCAACCAACAAAAACACTTTCAATGGATTAGTGGATGAGGCTGTCAGATGATAGCAGGTTGAGGGGCTGATTGGCAACAGTGCCTGTAGTCAGTTAAAGAAGCTTTGCTATTAAAGGGTGAGGTGAGAATGTGGGAGATCTTTGAGGGAGGTTATGTAATGCTTATGGAAAGGAGCTTGGAAAGAAGAGGTTGTAGATACAGAAACCAGGGCAGTTAGTTGATGGAACTCAGTTATTAGGGATATTGGGATTCCAGATGGAAGGTAATCCAGATGGAATACCTTTAGTCATGAAGGAGTTGTGACAGAAGGAAATGAGGTAAACAAAGGTGTGGGTGCAGCTGACTTGTCATTTTGGGGCCAAGAAATGAAATGCTTTCCAATTTAATGAATTTTTCTCCTCATTGAAGGCAAAAGTAGTTATCTACTGAAAGTGAAGAGGAGTGGTAAAGTAGTATTTTTGCTAAGTGAAAAGGGTTTGAAATCATTACTGTGAAGAATAGGAGAGAGAATGACCTTGAAGAATAAAGAGAGATTGCTGACTAAAAACAGGTGTTTAAGGTGGAGACCACATACCAGTGGTGCCTTCTGCATAGCTATGTAATTTGGTATATTCACTCAGGCACCTCACTTTCAGCTGAGATTGGAAGCCTGAGAGTTGGTATAGAGAAGGTGACAGTTGGTTTATTCAAGGTTGCTGTGTGCTCACTAGATGTGACAGAAGAAATATGGGACAAGTGTGTTGAGGAAGTTGGCAAGAAAATGGCCAAAGAGATTAACCATGAAGTCTCGACCAGGAGTTGGCAGATTATAGCCTACAGGCCAAATCTGGCCCACCACCCGTGTTGGTTGTTTTTGGTGGTTTTGGGTTTTTTTTTATCTCTTATATTTTAGATGTTTAAATACCTACATAATATCCATACTATGCCTCTTAGCCCACATAACCTATTAATAAAAATATTTACTATTTCACACTTCAGGAAAAGGTTTGCTGACCCCTTATCTAGACTAAAATAGGATTGGACTAACAGGTAGAGAATAGAAAGGGCCTTAAAGTCTCAGTAAGATCCAAATATTAGGTATATTGGAAGCACCTGAGTGAGAGACCTGGGAAGGATAGAGGTGGTGAGATAGGATTGTGAGTTAAAGACTTCAGATCTGGGGAAGCTGTAACCCCAGGTCTAGCTGTGGCCACAGTAGTGGGTAGCTGGAGCAGAGGTGGGCCTGTCCGTGGAGTTGATAGCAAGGAACTAACAGCCTGAGTGGAGACAGTCAAGTTGCCCAGGGGCTGGAGGAAGGGAAGGCTGATGGCCAGCCATTCACATTTCCAATTTGGGATAGGAGAGTTAATATAAATAACAATCAAATATATTCAGTCCTTAAAAGTGTGGGAAACCTGACAGGAAGGCTGATCATTAATTTTTTTTTTTTTTAAGACCTGGAGCCGCGGTGTAGAAGGGGTTGCTAGTGAATAAGGAGGCTTGTGTGTGTTAGGTGGCCTTAGTAAATGGTACCAAACCATGTAAAGCAGAGCCAGCAGAACTTGGGACATTGAACCAAAACCAATTTCTGATGCTTCCAGCTGCCTTACTGGTGATTCATTTAGGAGAACGTGGCTTTCCTTTGTTACTGTAGTTTTTGAAAGCAGTACTAGCGTGAGTTTGTGGTTACAGACTTCACCTTTCCTTCAGTGCTCCATGCACATAATCAGAATGACTTTCCTTCGTCACCCGCAAGTTATTCTTACAACTGGATGGCAGGGTCGTTGAAGAAGAACTTCCTCATAAATCACCTTCAAGTCCTTTCTAATCCAGATTCTGTGATAATACAAGTATGATGCAGTTTTCACTAAAAGCTAAAAAAAAAACAAAGCCCATCTAATCAGAGATGATTTTCACCTCTAATTTCTTAATACCTCTGTTGCAGGCACTTATAGGGCTGCAAAAATGAGTGGTACCCGTTGATATTGTGCTGTTATCCATATCTTCTTTAGCCAGTATTTCTTCATATGTGGGAAAGTAGTAGCCTCAGTTTTACTTTTTACTTTTTTTTTTTTTTTTTTTTAATTTAGAGTCTTGCTATGTTGCTCAGGCTGATCTCGAACTCCTGGGTTCAAGTGATCCTCCTTCTCAGCTTCCTGAGTAGCTGGGACTATAGGCTTGTGCCACCATGCCCAGTTTACTTTTTTATATTTCTGCCTTATTTTATCCTCATGTCAGGACCACAGATAGAGCATTGTTATCCACCAACATGAATCTGTCATGGCATAAAACAGTCAAGAAGTCTAAGTGAAACCTTGACTGGACCGTCTTTGGGCTTGTGTGGTAATGCCTCATGTGCAATGAATTCTCAACAAATGTTTTTTAAATTGAATTGGAATCTTCCATTTCTATAGTAGCACATTTTGTACCTTTAGGCAAAACTTGATTTTAATGTGTTGTTTTCGTATGTGTTTGCTTGTTTCTTGAGTAGCTGATGGATTTACAACTGAGTGACAGTAACTTTCGTCGACACATCCTGTTGCAGTATCTCATTTTATTCCAATATCTCAAGGGGCAGGTCAAATTCAAAAGGTAAGATAATATGGGTAGTAAATAATTTGTAAACAGTAGCCAAGAAAAAAAAGGACTTGCTTATGATTTTTCTTTTGTATTGTGTCCATTTCATGTTAAGGTTGTATCCCTAAAACACATGTATTGCAGCTGATATATTGAAGGCTTTTAGATATTAGGATTAAGGAAAAGATGTTAAATATATCTGTCAGTGTGAGTTTTTCCTGCCCCAAGTCCAGGGCTTACCAGGAGTTGTCGTCTTTATTGGCAGGTGGAGGTCTCTGCTCCAAACTTTCATCATTCCCTTCTCACCTCCCTCAGACCTCCTCCAAAGCGGATTTGTAGACTAAGCCAGTAATACATATCTCACAAGGTGTGGAGCTGTGTAGGACATTCAAGCTAAAAGATGCAAATAAAATATTTAAGCAAAAAGGAGTTCATTTCTTTGGGGTTTCACAAAACCTTATTAGGCTCTCTACTGTCTATCTAAATCCCTCCATCCATTTCCTCCTGTCCTGTCCATAACTGAAGGTGGAGCCCACTGCTACTTAACGGTATTTGTGTTAAGGACACTGAGCAATGCAGTATTAGTTGTATAATGACTTTACTACCTGCTGGGTTTGAATCCCAGGCTCATCATTTGCTGGCTGCAGTGCAGCTCTTTCAGACTTGTCATTTTAAGGTAGTAGCACATGGTAAACACTAAAAAAAAGTTATTTCTTATCCTTCTATCTATTTTTGCAGTTTGCTATAGCATTGTAGGAAGATCAGGGACTTTGGAGTGAGACGTAGGTTTGAATTAAAGCTTTATGGCCTTGGGCAAATCATTGAGCCACTGTAGTCTGTGTTTAATATGTACATGTACTTGTTCCAAGAATTCAGTAAATAATGTATGTAAAGTGTTCAGATCCTAGCCATCAATATTTATTGGATGTCTTTAAATCACCTAGTGCATTGTGAGAGTTCAGTTAGTGGAGGCTATTAACAATTTGGGTTTGCCTGTTGCCTTTTCTAGGGTTTGGGTGTTTTTATTCGTTGTGTTTTGAATGAACCTTAAAGGAATGTAGCATGCCATACTGAATGTGCATCATGTATACAAATATCTTAATATCAAATCAGAGGTTTTCATTTCACACTCAGCTTATTTTAGGAAACATTTATTGCTCTGTTCATAGTGAATCCGATTGATTAATTGAATGTTTTATTCCCTGTATATGTTTTTATGTCTTTAGTACCAACCCTCTTGAGGAAGAAGTGCAAGAATTTTCTCTTATAATCCTTTCATTTGTGACTATTCTTATCTTGGTAATTTTTGACACTATCCACAGTATAGTTACATGTTACATGCCTTGTGTTTTTTAAAGCTTAAAATTGGATATGCATTGCTGTAACTCAAGCATGCTTTCATTGCTTTGTTCCCTAGTTCAAACTATGTTTTAACTGATGAACAATCACTTTGGATTGAAGATACTACAAAATCAGTTTATCAAGTAAGTTCAACACGCAACAAACCCATGATTGAAAAAATGGAAATTTAGGATTTTCTTTGTTTCAGCCCCAAATAGGAAAATAAGGATAAAGTTAAGCTCAGGTACAAGACCACAAACACTCCTTGGTTCTCTGCCTACAAACCACTCCTATGATGCAGAAAGTTGTTGAAAGCTTAGTATATTCTTTCTAATCACAGCTACTATCTGAAAACCCCCCCGATGGAGAAAGATTTTCAAAGATGGTAGAGGTATGTGTTTTTTATGTTTACATCCTCTTCTTAGCACGAAACAGAATTTCAGAGGATTCCATTAACCAAAATGTAATCTCTGTTTTTCCCAGCATATATTAAACACTGAAGAAAACTGGAACTCATGGAAAAATGAAGGTTGCCCAAGTTTTGTGAAAGAAAGGTAAATACACACTCATCACGATGAGAAAAGCTTTTGAAAATATGCTCCGATACGACTATAGCATGTAAAGATACATGTATATATTTCATATAAAAAATGTAAGTCGAACTCTGTAAGAGTACAACCACTTTGATTTACCTCTGTATTTTTTTTACCTCATAAATTTCTTGTCATTAAATTCCTGGAAAAAACATCTATATTATTGAGAAGAATACTGTATATCTACTCCATGTGATTTGCCCTGTAATGTGGCATTTTTGTCTTATATCTGATAATTGTTCTATCATAATATGAAGTTTTCATCTTTTTTTTTTTTTTTGAGATGGAGTCTCTATCACTCAGGCTGGAATGCAGTGGCGCGATCTCAGCTCACTGTAGCCTCCGCCTCTTGGGTTCAAGCGATTCTCATGTGTCAGCCTCCCGAGTTGCTGGGATTGCAGGCACCTACCACCATGTCTGGCTAATTTTTGTATTTTTGTAGAGACAGGGTTTCACCATGTTGGCCAGGCTGGTCTCGAACTTCTGATATCAGGTGATCCACCTACCTCAGCCCATCAAAGTGCTGGGATTACAGGCATGAACCACCATGCCCAGCCAGTTTTCATCTTTCTTAAGAGGAAAACAATAAATTTTATTTTACATTAAACATTCTTCTATTTCTGCTATCCATTTGTAATTCAAAAAATAGTGTATGTTTTTTTTCACCACAGAACATCAGATACCAAACCTACGAGAATAATTCGGAAGAGAACAGCACCCGAGGACTTCCTAGGGAAAGGACCCAGCAAAAAAATTCTGATGGGAAAGTAGGTGAACTTGTCTTCATGTGGAATGTTCTTATTTTTATATTTTGAAGATGTTACTATAAGAACTCTCCATCCAAAATATAATATGAATTTGTGTTTGGTACACACATAGATAGCCAGAGCAAACCGCACTCTCTATACTGCCCATTATGTAGGTTCATGCACCAGATAAAACCTTCATTTTGTCTCCAGCTTCCAAAATCTGTGTCTCTCGGCTGTGCCGTTTTTTCCGTTTCAGACAGTAGGATTGTTTAGATTGATGAAGCTCACTTCTAGTTGTTGCAAGGTACCATAATCCTTGAGTTCTCTTACCTTCTACTTAACTAATCATTGCTTTAGATTGTGCTTGAATATTTTTAGAAAAAACTAAAGATTATTCAATTATCATTAGTCATAATTAATGATTATATGTTCATATAGAGAATAATTTTAGGTATTTTAAATACCAAAAATTATTGAGAAAAGTAAAACTCATACTATCAACATCCCCAAATCCACTATGTACATTGTATTGTTTTTCTGTTCAGTTTCAAAGCACATAAGGATGGTGTCCATAAAAAACGTATTTATTTCTGTGTCTGTTTTGTAGTGAGGAGTTAACAAGGCTTTGGAATCTTTGTCCTGATAATATGGAAGCCTGTAAATCAGAGACAAGGCAAGTTGAACATTTTTCAAATGAAGTGTTGCTTTTACCAAGTTGAGTAGAATGGAGCCTTTTCTCAGCTATGATCAGAGCTCAAACGAAATTTAAAAGTTTATTGTGGTTGACTCTTGGCACAGCAGAGTATAACTTCCCACCATAAAACTCCTCGAAGTGCTGATAAAATAATTTTAGAAATCACAAAAGGAATCAAAACTACAAACAGAAGAGTAAGCCTATGAACAGAATATCGTTCTAGGGCAGCAGTACTAATGATTCCCAGCTTTGGGAACCAGGGAACTTGGGTTTTGTGTTTTGTTTTTTTTTTGAGACGGAGTCTCACTCTGTCACCCAGGCTCGAGTGCAGTGGCGCGATCTCGGCTCACTTCAAGCTCCTCCTCCTGGGTTCACGCCATTCTTCTGCCTCAGCCTCCCGAGTAGCTGGGACTACAGGCTCCCGCCACCACGCCCGACTAATTTTTTGTATTTTTAGTAGAGATGGGGTTTCACCGTGTTATCCAGGATGGTCTCAATCTCCTGACCTTGTGATCTGCCTGCCTCAGCCTCCCAGAGTGCTTGGATTCCAGGCGTGAGCCACCGCACCCAGCCGAACTTGGGTTTTAATAGTCACAAAAGGACAGAAAGGCCTTAGGCCTGCATGAATTTGTGAGCGAGTTTCCCCTGTACAAAGCTGAAATTGTTGAAGCACTACGCATCTGTAAAAGAAGGGCAGGGCGGGGATATGCTCCCTGGCACAGGAAACAAGCTTATCGGTTTTTACCAACACATAGGTTACAGGAAAAAGTATTCCCTGAGAAATTGTCCCATAAGTCTGCTCTCTTGCAGTCTTACAGTTTAAATTTTTCCTACCAGCAATGTAAAGGAACCCTCAAGCTAAGACAGTGAACTAGAAAGTCCCATGCTGGCAATAAAAATCTTTCTGAAGGTCACCCCTTCAACCCAAACTAAACAAGATTCCCACAGATAAAAATCTAAAGATTATATTCACAAGGTTGTTAAAAAAAAATAAAACCCAAAGATAAGTTCACCATCCAAACTTACAAAACTTTCAGGGAAATAGTCCACCATGAGCAAGATTGGCAAACAGAACAAGCAACAGAAGTTGGCCACTTTAGATAATAAAACCATAAGATAAAGGCTGTAAAAAAAGTATATTTCAGAAAATTAAGACAAAATAAGAAGGAATTGAAAACACAGGAATATGGCACTATCAAAAAGGACTAGGCAGACTTGAAAAACAAGTAATACTTCTAGAAACGAAAAAATATAGTCACTGAACTTGCAAAATGGCCAGGTTTAATAGCAGTCTAGACATAGGTAAAGTAAGAATTAATGGGTTAATTAATGATTGAGAAATCACCCAGAAAGCAATACAGAAGGAGCAGAGTTAGAAACGATGACTTAATGATAGTTGAGGAAGTCCAGCAAACATCTAATGGCAGAAAGAAATAATAGCGAATGGGAAAGAGGCAATAATTGAGTTAATTATTAAGAATAGGCATTAATTCATAGGTTCAAGAAGTATAATACTTAAGGAGGATAAACCAAATAAATCCATATCTCTGTACATGATAATAAAGTCACCAGAGAGAAAAAACAACCTACAGAGGAGCACAGTTAAACTAACAGTTGACTTCAAGAATAACCAAAGAAATCAGAAGACAGTGGGATGAGTGTTTGAAAATGTCTTTCGCATTCTCTGTTATTTCTTCTGCCATTAGATGTTTGCTGGACCTCCTCAACTATCATTAACTCATTGTTTCCAACTCTTGCTCCTTCTGTATTGCTTTCTGGGTGATTTCTCAATCATTAATCCATTAATTCTTGCTTTTCCTATGTCTAGTCTGCTATTAAACCTGCCCATTTTGTAAATTCAATGAGTATATTTTCTCATTTCTAGAAGTATTACTTTTTCAACATTCAACTCAGAAATTCTGTAACAAGTTAAACAGTTGTGGTTAATTGAGTGATTGACTAAAACTATGAGAAACTATCAACAGTCCCTAGTGAAAAAGCTGTCTTAAGGAAACTGAACCCAGAAAGAAGTAAACTGCAGAAAGGATTACTGTGTAGACACTTTGGTAAACATGAAGAAATCTGAATAAATCTTATCAAGAATTCATTGTATAAAATAGTAATAATTATTATTTAGAGTTATTTTAAAAGGTAAACTTGCTAAAAGTGACAGGTAAGACAAGAAGGGGTGGTCAGAATTAAAGAATGTTATGGTTAAGTCAAACATGCTTGTAAAGTATGTGAAAGAAATGGAATATGTAATTTTTAAATAAATTGAGGGGTAAAAAAGGTAAATACAGAAAATTTAAGCAAGTAAATAGAAAGTAGGAGAGGAGGAAAAAAGCTCAGAAAACACAACACAAAGTACAAAACAGTATGGTTAAATTCAAATATAAATGGAAATGGACTTTCTGGCTCAAAGACAGAAATTGGTGTTATATTTTAAGGATCCATCGGCCAGGCGCGGTGGCTCACACCTGTAATCCCAGCACTTTGAGAGGCCTAGGCAGGCGGATCATGAGGTTAGGAGATCGAGACCATCCTGGCTAACACGGTGAAACCCCGTCTCTACTAAAAATACAAAAAAATAGCCGGGCGTGGTGGTGGGCGCCTGTAGTCCCAGCACCTTGGGAGGCTGAGGCAGAAGAATGGTGTGAACCCAGAAGGCGGAGTTTGCAGTGAGCCGAGATTGCGCCCACTGCACTCCAGCCTGGGCAACAGAATGAGACTCCGTCTCAAAAAAAAAAAAAAAAGATCCATCTAATCCATCTATATGTTTATAAGAAATATACCTTAAAAATAAAGATATGGAAGGGTTGAAACTGAAAGAACTTTTAAAAGATGTAAATTTTAAAAGGCATAGTTATATTCGGATCAGGCAGAAAAGACTTAAAAGCAGAAAGCATTATTAAAAATAAAGGCAATCATTGCATAAAGATAAAAGGAAAAAAATAGAAATACACACATTTTAAACTTTATTTTCTAAGAATGTGTTCTCAAAAATTTGACAAAATTAGAATGAGAAGTTGACCCAGGTCAGTTGTCACCATCCACCACCCAGAAAACCCACCATCTAGTAGGATTTTGACAGACCTTTCTCAGAATTTAATAAATTTTGGTGGAAAAAACTTAGTGTAATACATTTAGAATTTAACAAAATAATTAACAGGCTTGGTCTTACAGAAACCACAAGTTTTTGTAAATTACATGTGAATAACAAAAGCAAAAATACTTAAAACTGCTTTAAACACACTTCTAAATAATCCTTGAATCAAAGAATAAATCATAATGGAAATTAGAAAATGTAGGGCCAAATGACAATGAAAACACTACATGTTCAGACTTTGAGATCTAACGTAGTAGAACACAGAAGAGAAATGTACAGCCTTAAGTGTTTACACTTTCAAAAAGAATGAAATTAAAAACCAAGCTAAGTAAGAGTCTAACACTGAGAGTCATTCAGAAGAAAAGTAAACGTATAGAAGTAGAAAGTAAAAGAAGATTAGAAATCAGTAAAAATAGCCAACAAACAATGGAGAAGATCAACAAAATCAAAAGATTTTTTTTAAGACCAAGAAAAATAGATAAAATTCTAGCACAATTGATAAATAAAATTAGATTCCTACCAAATCTATGAGAGTAAATCAATCCAGTAGAAAAACGGACAAAGGAAGAGTCAGATTCAGAAGTAGAAACCTTAATAAACCTCTGAGAAGATGCTGAACTTCACTAGTAACTGGAAGTACAGTTAAAAACTACAGCGGGCAGTTTCACAGCTAAGAGATTCAGTAATTTAAAAATACCCAGATTCTATAAGAATTATGGATAAAAATAATTTGCCAGTGCTGCTGGTGGGAGTCTGATGGCACAACCACTCTTATCTGAATGTTAAAGATGTCTGTGCCCCGCTAGTAGGTGTGTTGATCAGAATAGTGTTTTTAAAAACTAAGTTTGAGGCTGGGCGCGGTGGCTCAAGCCTGTAATCCCAGCACTTTGGGAAGCCGAGACGGGTGGATCACGAGGTCAGGAGATCTATCCTGGCTAACACGGTGAAACCCCGTCTCTACTAAAAAATACAAAAAACTAGCCAGGCGAGGTGGCGGGCGCCTGTAGTCCCAGCTACTTGGAGGCTGAGGCAGGAGAATGGCGTGAACCTGGGAGGCGGAGCTTGCAGTGAGCTGAGATCCGGCCACTGCACTCCAGCCTGGGTGACAGAGCGAGACTCCGTCTCAAAAAAAAAAAAAGCAAAAAAAAAAAAAAACTAAGTTTGAGAATCATTGGTGGTTTGTAAAGTCAGTTTAGTAATTTAAACTAGCATTTTTTAAATGAAATAGGAAATGTACTTTTGTGAAACATTAGCTTTACTTATATCTATGGTACATATACTTGCATATATGTGTGTACTGGGTTGCAATGTAAAATGAGTTTCTTACTGTGGGTTGCAGTGGAAGTTTGAAGGCCCAGTGCCTAAAGAAATCTGTTCATCTACAAGGAGACAGGTGCAAGAATGTCCCTTTAACATTGTCAGAGCAAAGAGTGGGAAGACAACTTAAATATCTCTGGATAGGACATGGATAACTTGTGGCATGTTCATAAAATGGAATATAGTATCTATAGCATTAGGAAACGAATGGATATTGGGATAATTTTTTTTAGAGAGCCCATTTTCCTAGTTTTATTCTAGAAGATGTCTTCTGATCCTGAGATCTCATTTCTTTGCTTGTCCCTGTATAAAAATTTTATTTCTAAAAACAAATTCAAGAAAGATGCATTTTAAAAATCAACAATGCTACCATGGTAACAATTTAAATAAGAGCTAAAGGTTAAACCCTTGAAATCGTATTATGGTCTGATTATTAGCTTTGGTCTAATTCTGGTTTAAAGAAAAAATAATTCATGGATGGGGACGTCATGTAAAAGTTTCTTATTTGCTGGTAAAATTCAAATGCTATAAAATCCCCTGGCTGCCCTCTTTGAATAGCAACATATTCATATATTATGGTGTGTAATTAAAGTATACAATATATGTAGTAAATACTATATAATATTGTTTAGTATTAGACTATCCCCTCTTTATTGTCCTTTCTGAATTTAGTTTTGAGGATTTTAGTTCCTTAAAAGTCTGAGTTCCCAAGTAATCAAAACTGTAACTAAAAGTATGGGGCCATTAGAATCTTGTCTTGTCACTACTTTATGAGTATTTATTATTAAGAATATTTGTGATCCTCACTAGTTATTTTATACTGCTCAGGGAATACATGCCCACTTTGGAGGAATTCTTTGAAGAAGCCATTGAACAGGCAGACCCTGAAAATATGGTTGAAAATGAATATAAGTAAGTAATGTTTCTCATTAGCTCATTTTAATTTTATTCGATTTGTTTTTTCCTTAGGAATTATGTGTATACTAGAAAACTTATTAAGAGAGGCAGTGGATAGAGTAGTGCTTTTTCTCTTAGGGGAGTTCCTGTTAGGACACATCCTGATTTCAGGTATTCCTGTTAACTAAGCATGACTTGGAATCACCCTTGTTTCAAAATATAAGAAAAAAAAAAACTCCCCCGGCCCCCATTACTCTCCAACTATTAGTTCTTTTCTCTCTACCCTTCAAAGCACAGTATCTCACAGCAGCTCTTAACCTATCCTGTTCCCCTTAGATAATGTTTTCTTCTCTTGGTGTCCATGAGAAGCCAAATCCATGGTTCTTCTGTTTGCCCTTTGCCCTCGCTGCCCACTCCACCTCACATTCCATTTCAGCCTCCTCATCCTCTGCCTAACTCAAATGTTGGAGTAACATCAGGACTCAGTCTTAGCCTCTTTATCTAGAACCTTCTGGGTGACACCACAGTCTCATGGCTTTCAATAGGAATTGAAGAGTAGTGGTTTAAAGGCAAGAGGCCTCTTGTCAGAATGCATAGGTTCTAGTCCCCTCTACCACTTATTTATTAGATGACTAAGGCTAATTTAATAATTGAATCGCCATCCTCCCTTTCCTCATCTGTTAAATAGTAACAGTACCCATTTCACAGGGTTATTCTGAGGATTAAATAAGACAGTTCACTTTCAACCATACAGGGCAGGTAGTTAGCACTCAATATTCGTTACTAGTGTGACCCTGTGCCCAGAGTTGTTAATTACTGTGACCTCTGTGACCTCTTCACTGTTTTCTCTAGCAGTGGTCAGTGCTCCATGTATCAGCCAGTGATCTTTAAAATAACTGTCCAAGTCTGATCTGCTTAAAATCTTCCAGTGAGTGCCTGTTCCAAAGTCCCTCCCAGGGTCTAAAAACCTCCTTGGTCTGGCTTATACTGTCCTGTGTAGCTATGCCTTCCCTCTGCTCTAACCACAGCAGGCCTGGTGCTCTTCACTTCAAACGTCTTTCCCTTTCCCGTCAGGACCTTCACACTTTACTGTCTCACTTGCTTGAACCACTTTTCCCCCAAGGTTCCCATGGCTTTAAGTCCCCCTGGAAGCTCTTCCCCTCCCTGGTCTCCTCTTTTGCATTCTCGTGGTTTTTATTTCATGGCACTTACCACTATCCAAATGAGAAGGTGGCACTCACCACCTTCTCATTTCTCGTTTTCCTCATCCTTATGAAATTATCTTATACCTTGTGTGTTTATCACTAGCGATGCCTGCCAACACATTCTGCATTACTGTGCCTCAGGTACTCTCCACAGCTACTGAGTGCCTGGCTCAAGTGTTTGTCAATTGAAAGACTATTTATCACTGTTACATAAGACTAGGTGGACTCATTCCTAAAGTGATAGTTCAAATTATTATCTTGAAAGAGGGTTTTGTGGAGAATAAGAAAAATGATATATATAATTGACAGTGAATTTTGAACATGCCTAAAATAATCAAATCGTTTAAACAGAGATATGTCAGAAAGAAGGCTCTTAAGTGTTCAGGCAAAGCCTCACAGCAGGTGTTGACTTGGGAAGAGTCCTCAATGTCTAGGGGTAGTTTTTGTTAAGTCTTCAGTGGTACCTGCACATCCTAAAGGTAACACACGCTCATTTATAAGAGATGACCAAATAAACCAAATTGCTATTCTTAGGGGAGGGAGAGACTTCCAATCCAAAACTCTTAAATGGAATAAATTGGTGGTTTGGTTTCTTCTGCAGCATTGTGTATTTCTGGAGCATTATCTTGAGAATTTCTCTGCAGTTTCTGTTTCTCACCTGATTGTATACCACCTTGATCATTGTTACATACTTCATTAGGGAACAGTTCATGGATTCCGAATAGCCAGATGGATGATTCCTGTTGTATACATACTGCATCTAGCCAGTACTGCACACACTTGTTGACTTGTTAAAATTAAACAAAATGTACGAACTTTGAAAATGTGTTTGCTGCATATGAGCCTGCCTCTTCAGACATTGTTGGTTCCTGTTATTAGTTATGTGTGTATCTGTTGATTTGTTATCATCAGTGGACAACATCCCGAAAAGTTCTTTAGGAATAAGATTCGAATGAAAAGAATGGTACTTTGAGCTATTTACCTTAAATATAGAATTGCACATGGCAGAACTAAGCAGAAGGGAATACAGAAATACAAAACTATAAATTACAAGCCTGACATCTCTTTTTATAGGGCTGTGAACAATTCAAATTATGGTTGGAGAGCCCTGAGACTATTAGCACGGAGAAGCCCTCACTTCTTCCAGCCAACCAACCAGCAGTTTAAAAGTTTACCAGAATATCTTGAAAACATGGTAATAAAGCTAGCCAAGGAATTACCGGTAAGTACCATAGATCAACTTTTCATGCCCTTTAGTTGACATCATCTTTAAAACTGCTATCACTATGTGAGCAAAAAACTGACTTAATCATGTGAAAAACCAGTGGTCCACAAGCTCCCATGTTTTAGAATGAGGGAAAAACACACTGGAATATACATTTACAGGAAATACATGAGTTGATAAAGAAGTAACTGATAATTTTCTGTACAGCATGTAATTTAACTGAGGTTCAACAGGGCTGGGCGCGGTGGTTCACGCCTGTAATCCCGGCACTTTGGGAGGCCTAGGCAGGCAGATCATGAGGTCAGGAGATTGAGACCATCCTGGCCAACATGGTGAAACCCCGTCTCTACTAAAATATAAAAAATTAGCCAGGCGTGGTGGCAGGTGCCTGTAGTCCCAGCTGCTGAAGAGGCTGAGGCAAGGGAATTGCTTGAACCCAGGAGGCAGAGGTTGCAGTGAGCCAAGATTGTGCCACTGCCCTCCAGCCTGGTGACAGAGCAAGACTCCATCTCAAAAAAGTATATAAAATTCATGGTACTTTAGGTAAACTGTTATGCACCTATACACACAGACAGGAATTTTTTCCTGTTTGCCAATGCAGTATATTGTCTTTTATCAAAGGTAAAAGATAAGAATCAGAAACTTTTAAGGACACTGTTGCTACTGGCTTCCTTGAGGCCGTCTTTACTAAACCCTGGGTATTTGCAAATCCTGGAACTGTGCTTTTCACGGCCTTCCTGCTTCCCAGATTGGGGGTGGGGAGTCTTTCCAACTCTGGGGTCTTACCAAGTTCACTCCTTCTGCATGGGAAGACAGTCCCAGTTAGGATCCTTACCTGACACTGTCTAACGCTCTCAGGGGTGAGGTTCTGGCACCCTGTACTTGGAATCTCACAATCATCATCTAAACAAAGTACTTGTTACCGTACTTCAGAGGCTGGCATTCTTTCAAACATTCTTCTTTCTCATTTTTAGCCTCCTTCTGAAGAAATAAAAACAGGTGAGGATGAAGATGAGGAAGATAATGATGCTTTACTGAAGGAAAATGAAAGTAAGAATTTAATTTTCTTGGTTATTTAACAAAATTGAAGAAGATTGGGGTTCTTTGTTGATAGGTACATTATTTAATCGGCTTCTCAACTTCTCCCATTTTATCTCAACTGTTTCTGACTTACAGTGAGGAATTTAAAACATTGCTTAATAATAACTAAAAATACTACATTTTATGCAATAAAATTGGGGAGTAATGATACTTTAAAAGGGAAGGAAAATACATTTGAAGGTGACCCATACCTTTGTTAATTATTGGTTATTGGAAGGGGAACAGTTCATTTCAGGGAAAGCCTACATAATTTTAACAGAGGTAACAACTTTAGCTTTGATTATTGACCATGCTTATTAAGAGTGGTATTCAGCTTATGGAGAATATAAAAAATAATTGTTTGCTTTTAAAATAAAGTCTACTAAAGGTGGTTAATAAAACTCATTGGCCCCATAGCTTTCCATTTCTGTTGTATACTTAGAATTGCACATAATTTATATTCTCTTCGTTTTCTAGGTCCTGATGTTCGGCGAGACAAACCTGTAACAGGAGAACAAATAGAGGTATTTGCCAACAAGCTGGGTGAACAATGGAAGATTCTGGCTCCCTACTTGGAAATGAAAGACTCAGAAATTAGGCAGATTGAGTGTGACAGTGAAGACATGAAGATGAGAGCTAAGCAGCTCCTGGTTGCCTGGCAAGATCAAGAGGGAGTTCATGCAACACCTGAGAATCTGATTAATGCACTGAATAAGTCTGGATTAAGTGACCTTGCAGAAAGTCTAACTAATGACAATGAGACAAATAGTTAGCTTCTTTTTTTTCTTTTTATTAAAACTGTGATAGATTTTGTTACCAAGCAGCATTTGATAAGAGGTCCACTGGTTTTGGTAAACAATAAACATTTTTATAACAATTGTTGTACAGTCGGCTGGTGCTCTAAGAACAATAGAACACATATTGGCTCAAACCAGAGTTTGGGGAGGTTGGGAGGAGGGTGGGTTGAGATAATGACCTAAACGAAGTGACCCTCACAGAATCTATTTTTGTTAAGTAGATGTATTTATAATGAAGTTAAATAAGCATTATTTAGGGATATGTTGTTTCCTATACCAAATTAGTTTCCTGTATGCTGTTAGTAGTTACAAAATTTAGCTATCCTGGAATCCCAGAATAACACTTTCTGAAACCGTATGACTGCTCTGTTCTTATTCGTGCTTTCAAGCAGAGGATCAACAAATGATGGTTTGTTCTGCCTGCCACGAGTCTTGATCGTTAAAATTGTACTGGCACCCAGCTGTGCTCACTCCTAACTGTCCATGGCTCCAGCTACACTATAACAGCAAAGGTAAGGAGCTGCAACACTTCATAGCCTGCAAAGCCTGAAATAATTTACTATCTATCTGTCTTGTCCATTACAGAAAATGTTTGCCAACTTTAAAAGAAATGAAGTCTGAAACCTCACTTTTCCTTCTAGCCTTACAAAAATTGCCTGACCTCTCAAGACTTTTAATCACTTCAGGGATTCTTGTGACATTCAAATGAGATGTATGTGAAAGCACCCTATACACAGCAAAGCACTAAGTAGTAGTAGCAGAAGACAGTACCACCGCCTTTTCCTGTTCCCATTTCCCTTTAGGGCTCTAAGATGAGGTCATCATTGTTTTTAATCCTGAAGAAGGGCTACTGAGTGCAGATTATTCTGTAAATGCGCTTACTTGGGCCTAATTTCTAGCTAGTGAAGCAGTGATCTAGCACAGCTCTAATGCTGAGATGGCCTTGGTGTGAGTGGCACAGCATATAAGGCACATTCAGGAATCAAGACTTTTTTTTTTTTTTTGCTGCCTATTCTCCCTTCTCAAAGACCTTACAGGCAAGGCTGAATTCTAAAATAGCCTTATTAGTTTAAAACGACACTGGTATAACTCCCATTTCTACTTGAAAAAATTCTTTGGAATAATGCTTTTGTAGATCAAATAAAATGAAATCAAACTTTTTATAATAAGGAATTACAATTTTTAAAATTCTAATATATTCCATACAAGGCTTATATACTTTGCTCTAAACCTAGCTCACCTGGTCTAGTAGCTACAGCATCTAGTAGCTACAGTCAGAAAATCTAAATTCTAATTGTTAAATTCATGTCCTCAATAAAATTGTTCTGACTGAATGAGATAATGAATAAAAAAGACTGCAAAGTTACAAGCATCATACAAATATACATGAATCATTATAATTCTTATGGTCTCCTCCTCCCCATTGTATTCTTAATCCCCTCCACGAAGTAGAAAGTATTGATTGCCAAGTTAAAGTTTAGGTGAGGAAGCTATTTACAAATAAGTTTCCCTGCAATGCTTATTTTATCCCCCCTAGTGTTCACAGATTACATCACATCAGATTTGAAAGTAAAATGGCTGTTTTCTATTTTTAATAGTTATCATCAGTGTTGTGCTCTGCAGAGCATTCAAACAACATACACAAAGAAAGATATGAGATGTTATGATAATCCCCAAACTTTATTACAAATAACTCAAAATTAGAGCCAAACTGGCTGGTATTCTATGCTTTATCCTTTCCCTAGCAATCAGCCAAGGGTCCTGGAACAAAGATGAGTAACTAATGTATTAAAATGTAAGAAGCCTATCATATTGAAATACCTCATATGCTTGGTATTTTCTACTATCACCTTAAAATCACTAAAATTCTGAAATAGACATTAAGATTTGGGGATTTTTTTTTTTTTTTTTTTTTTGAGAGAGTCTCTCTGTCACCCAGGCTACAGTGCAGTGGTGTGATCTCAGCTCACTGCAACTTCTGCCTTCCGGGTTCAAGCAATTCTCCGACCTCAGCCTCCCAAGTAGCTGGGATTACAGGTGTGCACCACCACGCCCGGCTAATTTTTGTATTATTAGTAGAGACAGGGTTTCACCATGTGGCCAGGCTGGTCTCAATCTCAGCCTCGAGTGATCCACCTGCCTTGGCCTCCCAAAGTGCTGGGATTAGAGGCGTGAGCCACCACGCCCAGCCAAAGTTTGGGGAATTAGGAAATACAAACACCAACTGAGCCAAGGAACAAATCTGACTGATAACATCACTGCATTTGGCATCCAAAGAAATCCATTACTTTTACAACTTTGTATTATTTCTTTGTAAAATACAGGCAGGCAAAGAAGATAACAAATATTTTCAAATGGATGCTTGACAGCACAGTGTTAATAACCATCTTCAGAAACTGTACAGCATTAAACATATCTGAATCTTCAGCCAAGCTCCAACACTCAGAAGACAAAAGACTTGAGGTCAAAAGCTATTAATCCCCCCTTTTTTATTTATTATTATTAAATGTCCTCATTTTCTAAAAGTAAGCAACCAGAGCTTGTCAACATTTTCTTAAGATGGATTATTACAAAGCCATTCCAAAGTTAAATGTACAATCCACAGTACATCAGAGAGAGACACAATAATAAATGTATAACCAAATGTACTATTACTGATCACAATTTATTTTAAAGTCATGAAAAGCCTGCAACAGGCTGGACAAATACTTGATTGTGCCCATGTTTCCATGGGATGGACAGCAGCACTGAGTTACACAATGAGAGCAAAACTTCCTTTTCCACCTTCCTGGAAAAATGTTTGTTAGATAAGGCAAAGGATGGGTGGCTATAGAATGGTGGTTCGAACCATGCAAGAACAACAAATAATAGGTAATAGGTGTGCAATAAACATCTGATTGCTGAATCTTGGGTGAAAAAGGCAGCAAGAAAAATGACCACAGAAAGAAATGGTTGAAAGGCATTTCAACTCAGAATTTTTAAAAATAATGCAAGAAATAATAAGCTTTTAAAAAATGTCTTTCTGCCACCCTTATATAGGGCAGCACAATCCAAAGATAATTTTCTCTTTTCTGTAATTTTTTAGGTTGATGCACAGAGTGGTCTGCTTCTGTCCTCTTTTGTTTCAAACGAGGGGAAACAGATAAAACCACCTATGTGTCTTCCTCTAAAGCTCTGGATTATAGAAATGATCAACAAATAACATTTATTTTCACACCTAAGCATAAATAGCTAAAATGAAGACTACTATTCACTTTCCTCTTCCATTATTTCAACTCTGCGAGGCCCATAGAGTAGAACGTAAGCAATATGCCAGTCTCCACCACCAGAAAGCCGTAAGATATCTTCTGGTGTTACGATGCTGACTTTGTCATCATCAAACTTAATCCATTCATCTAAATAACAGGGAGAAGATGAATTAATGTTATGCAGGATTCTTCTCTGAGTTCCACTGCAAAAAAGGTATAGCGTCATCGGAGGCACAGCAGTGCTCCACTGGCCACACCAACAGTCCTCCAAATGCGGCCCAGTGACCACACAGGCTTAAGGGCACTGCAGGGGTTCCACCAGGTTACAACTACTTCAATGACACCACTACAGCACTGCTTGCCTTTTCCACCTGCATTCTCTCAAGTGTGCTCTGGAATTTTCCAGAGGCTACATAATGTATGATAATGCAACAGACTGAATGCAAACACTAACAGGAGAACCCAGCTGCCTCCTATTTAAGCCAGACAACAGAAAGACATAAAAATGTAAATCAGTACCATTTCTCACTCACTTTGTTTTTACATTAATACGTAATGGGCTTATTACTATCATTTTTAAAACTAATTTTTTTAATTTCTCACTTTTAATTTTTAACACAGTAAATATTAAGAGGCAAACCTCATAAACCAAAGCTCTTTGGGGCTTCAAGAATGTGAAGTGGTTCTGAGACCCAAAGTTTGAAAACCACTGCTATAAAATAAATGAACTGTTAAAATAATACTGAACAGTTGAAAAAAGAATACTCATTACCTTGTTTCCTTTTCACCCATGATACATAATGACCTGAAGAACTAGACCTTCCCTGGTGTGTTAGTACTGCTTGTAAGTCATAGTATCCACAATTATTGGAGCCAATATCTAAAAAAAAGATGTAAATCCATTAATATTAGACAATGAATAGATATGTGCCTCCTCAAGTAACAATCAATAACTCTAAAGTTCACATTAGGAAAGTATTATATTATCAGAATCCAATAAGATACTACTGTCCAAATCCCAGCACTTTAGGAGGCCAAGGCGGGCAGATCACAAGGTCAGGAGATCGAGACCATCCTGGCTAACACGGTAAAACTCCGTCTCTACTAAAAATACAAAAAATTAGCCGGGCTTGGTGGCGGGCGCCTGTAGTCCCAGCTACTCGGGAGGCTGAGACAGGAGAATGGCATGAACCCGGGAGGCGGAGCTTACAGTGAGCCGAGATCACTAGATTCCACTCCAGCCTGGGCAACAGAGTGAGACTCCATCTCAAAAAAAAAAAAAAACCAAAAAGATACTATTGTGCAATCATAGTTAGGGCTTCATAATTGATGTTTTAAGAAGTAACTTACTCATAAAACTGTATGCCAACAAGAGTAAATTTACTATATGTCATACTAAGGTAAATTGTTCAAGAAACCTGACATTTTGTTTGAAAAGGACATCAGAATAAGTAAATATGGGGTAAGACATAAATTTTACCTTAAAAAGACACACAGACAATAACTCAAAATGAAAATGTTACTTACCATCAGCAAAAGAAAAGGGTTCATACTTAACTTCTTTCTGGGGACTACTCTTTTTGTCACTCTGAGGAGAAAAAAATGTTTAAATGATGATTTTGGAAATAAAATTTGAATTCTCTGTAAGTGTTCAATTTCATAAATATTTACTGTCTACAGTGCAGAGACAAAATAGTCTACCTTTCAAATTACTAAAACGATATAACTACAGTTAAAACTGTAAACCCAGCAGTCCTACACTTTAACAATATAAAATCTTGTTACAGTACAGTAGCAGACACCCTGAACATGATGACCAATTTTAAACCACTAAAGTGAGAGCATACCAGTGAATACACAGTACAGTTCAACAGTGCTCTAGGGCAGAAAAGGAAAACCCAATTTCCCAATGTTACCAAAATCCTATCAAACCACAGCGGTGGGGGGAAAAAACTGCCTCTGTAACAAGAGAAGTTAAATTCCTGTAGTTTGCATTAAACCACCCGAGCCCTGCCCACTCGCCACGCCAGCACAAATAAACTGAAATATTTTTCAGCAAAGCCTTACCTATATTAAAGAGGCATGATTTAAATTAGACAAGGACTCTTAGTAGGAACTCACTGCTTCAAGTCATTTTAGCATGGAACATGAGAAAAATTTATCTAGGTATACAGCACAAAGTTCTTTAAAACTATAATGGTAATGAAGACAATGCCAGTAGCTTACAGGTAGCTGTGATGGCAAGAAGTCAAAGGATTCCACAACAAAAAATGGCAACTAGGTTAATCACATGTTTTTTATATAGAGAATGAAAACACCTACAGCAACCACTGAAAAAACTATACAAAGCAGCACATTTAAAAACATTGTACAGGATACTAAAACACAGTTCAACTAACCCACAAGAAGACAAAAAAAAAAAAAAGCAAAACATCAAAAAAGCAGAATTAAACCCTAACGTCAATGATTGCACTAAATGTAAATAGTCTATACCTAAATCACATTTAAATTTAATATAATTTAGGCCAGGTACAGTGGCTCACGCCGAGGCGGGCAGATCACTTGAGGTCAGGAGCTCAAGACCAGCCTGGCCAACATGATGAAACCCTGTGTCTAATAAAAATACAAAGATTAGCCAGGCATGGTGGCAGTCGCCTGTAATCTCAGCTACTCGGGCGGCTGAGGCACAAGAATTGCTTGAACCCAGGAGGCAGAGGTTGCAGTGAGCCGAGATCATACCTATGCACTCCAGCCTGGGCAACAGAGCAAGACTGTCTCAAATAAATAAATACATGTGATAGAATTTAAATCAAGTAAGTGTGCCCTCTCTCCACAATGGCATCAAACTAGAATCAACAGAAACATAACAGGAAAATTACTTAGGCCCTTCTAAATAATCCATGGTCAAAGAGCAAGTCTCGAGAAATTTTTAAAAATACAAAGAACAGAATGAAAATAATATATATCAAAATTCATAGGATATAGTGAAACCACTGCTGAAAGGGAAATTTATATCACAAGGCAAGCAGAATAAAGGAAATAAGAGCAGAAATCAATACAATTAAAAACAGAAAATAGAGAAAAATCCATGAAACAAAGCCAATTCTTTGACGAGATCAATAAAATAATCCTCAAGCAAGGGGGACAAACACAAATTACAAATATCAGCAATGAAATGGGATGGATCTCACTCACTAAACATCCTACAGACATCAAAAGGGTAATAAATACTAGAAACAACTCTACATACAAATTTGATAAGCTTATGAAATGGATCAATTCTGGGAAAACAAATTACAGAAATAAATACAATATGAAATAGATCATTTGAACAGCCCTGTATCTATGAAGGAAATTAAATTTGAAATGTAAAAACTCCTGAAAATATGCTTGCCTATGTTTAGGCAATAGAAAAAAATAAAAATAAAAATAAAATAAACAAATAAAAGCTCCTGAAAGTAAAATATCTAAGCATAGATTGTTCCACCAATTCTATGAAATGATCACCAATTCTATCAAATGTTTAAAAAAAATTAACACCAAATCTACATACTCTCTTCAAAACACTAACGGATAAAAACAGCTAATAAATTCAGCAAAGTCAAGGATTTAAGATCTATATACAAAAATTCATTTTATTTCTATACGCTAGCTTTACTAGCCACTCTAGACAATGAAATTAAGAAAGGAATGCCATTTACAAAAGCATCAAAAAGAATAAACTATTTAGGAATAAAATTAACCAAAAAAGTCCAAGGCTTGTACACTGAAAACTAAAAAACATTATGAAAAAAAATTAAAGACCTAAATGAATAGAAAGACACATGAAGTTTACGGATTGTAAGACTTAATACTTTTTATTTTTTGAGACAGAGTCTTACTCGGTCACCCAGACTGGAGTGCAGTGGCGCCATTTTGGCTCACTACGACCTCCGTTTCCCATGCTCAAGTGATCCTCCCACCTTAGCCTTCTGAACAGCTGGGACTACAGGCACACGCCACCAAGCCTGGCTAATTTTTGTATTTTTTGTAGAGACAGGGTTCCGCCATGTTGCCCAGGCTGGTCTCAAACTCCTGGGCTCAAGGAATCTGCCCACCTTGGCCTCCTAAAGTATCTTAATACTATTAAGATGGTAATACTTTTTAATTGATCCACAGATTCAATGTAATCCCCATCAATCTTTTTTTAAGAAATGGACAAGCTGATCCTAAAATATACATGGAAATGCAAGGGACTCAGAATAGCTAAAATAACTTTCAAAAAGAAGAACAAAAGTGAAGGTTGATACTTCACAATTTCAAGCCTTATTAGAAGACTACAGTAATCAAGACAGTCTGGTATGAGCATTAGAACAGACATATAGACCAATGGAATAAAATTAATAGTCTAGAAATACAGTCATACATACAGATGGTCAAATTAATCTCTACGAAGGTTTCAAGACCATCTGATAGGCAAACAACAGTCTTCTTAAAAAATGGTGCTGAGACAACCAGATATTCACATGCGAAAGAATAAATCTGAACCCACACCTCACACTATATAAAAAGTTAACCCTCAATGGATCAAAGACCTACATGGAAGAACTAAAACCACAGAACTCTGAGAAAAAAACACACATATAAATCTCTGAGGCCTTGAACTAGGAAACTTTTTTTTTTTTGAGATGGAGTCTCGCTTTGTCACCCAGATTGGAGTGCAGTGGCGTGATCTCAGCTCACAACCTCTGCCTCCCAGGTTCAAGCGATTCTCCTGCCTCAGCCTCCCAAGTAGCTGGGATTATAGGTCCGCACCACCACACCCGGCTAATTTTTTGTATTTTTAGTAGAGACAGGGTTTCACCATGTTTGCAAGGCTGGTCTCAAACCCCTGACCTCAAGTGATCTGCCTGCCTTGGCCTCTCAAAGTGCTGGGATTACAGGTGAGAGCCACCGCGCCGAGCCCGGCAATGCTTTCTCAGATATGACACCAATAGCACAGGCAACCAAATAAAAAAATAGACTGGATTTCATAAAAATTTACATAACCTTTCCTCTGCAAAAGACCCTACGTTAAGAGGATGAAAACATAAGCTACAGGCTAGGAGAAAATATTCACAAACCACATATCCAACAAAGGTCTAGAATATGGAGAACTCTCAAAATTCAAGAGTAAAAAAAAACAAACAGTCCAATTAGAAAATAGGGAAAAGACAAGAAGCAGCATTTCACAAAAGAGGATATATATACAGATAGCAAACACATGAAGACATGCTCAACTTCATCAGTCACTAGGGAAGTGCAAAGGAAAACACAGTATTACTATAAACCTATCCAATGGCTGAAATGAAAAACAGTGACACCACCAAATGCTGGTGAGAATGCAGAGAAAGTGAATCGGTCACACCTTGCTGGTGGAAATGTGAAATGGTACAGCCACTCTAGAAAATATTTGGCAGTTTCTTGAAAAACTAAACATGCAACTACCACGCAATCTAACAATTGCATTCCTAGGCATTCATTCCAGAGAAATGGAACTTACGTTTACATTAAAACCTGTACACAAATGTTTACAGCAGGTTTATTCATCACAGACAAAAACTAGAAACAATCCAGGTGTTCTTCAGCAGGTGAATGGTGAAGCCGATTGTGGTAAACTCAAACCAGGGAATACTGATCAGCAATGAAATGGAAGGAGCGACCAATATGCATAACACCCTGGAAGAATCTCCAGAGAATTATGCTGAGTGAGAAAGGTTATATTAAAGAGTGGAAGAGTTTTTACTTCGTTTGTGTTTTTTTTTAGAAACAGGGTCTTGCTTTGTTATGCAGGTTGGAGTACTGTGGCACAATCATGGTTCATTACAGCATTTAACTCTTGGCCTAAAGCAATCCTCTCATCTCAGCCTCCCAAGTAGCTGGAACTACCTGTGTATGCCACCACATCCAGCTGATTTTTTTAAATTTTCATATTTTGTAGAGACAGGGTTTCACTATGTTGCCCAGGACAGTCTCGAACTCCTGGCCTAAAGTGATCCTCCTGCCTCAGATTCTCAAAGTCCTGGGATTACTAGCGCTAGCCACCATGCCTGGCCAACTTTCTTGAAATGACAAAATTATAGAAATGAACAGGTTGGTAGTTGTCAGGAATTAAGGGTAGGGCAGAAGAAAAGTGGCCCTGTGGCAATTACGCAAGATCTTTGTGGTGATGGAAATGTACTGTATTTTGATTGTATCAAGGTCAACACTAGGTAAGGTTTTATGCGAAGTACTTTGAGGAGATAAGTATAAACGGAATATGAGCTACAGATTATGGGGGGAAAGAAAATACTAAGCTTATTCTACCACAAAGGACTCATTTACTCTAAGTAGAGTTCCTGTTTCTCATGCTAAAATACACCTAAAGGCCACTCTGGGAGGCCTAGGCAGGCAGATCACCTGAGCTCAGGAGTTCAAGACCAGTCTGAGCAACATGGCAAAACCCTGTCTCTATCAAAAATACAAAAAATTAGCTGGGCATGGTGGTGCATGCCTTGGTCCCAGTTACTTGGGAGGGTGAGGTGGGAGGATCATTTGAGCCTGGGAGGTTGAGACTGCAGTGAACCTGGGTGACAAAAGGAGACACTGTCTCAAAAATAGAAAAAAAAAGGAAAATAAAACAAAACACATGCAAAACTTTAAAGACCTGCACCGATATGTGGAGGATGTGTATACCTGCTAATTGTAATACAGATTCATCCATTTTTATTAATACTATACAAAGTATAGTTCTGAAGGAAAAATGAAGCAGGAAAAAAAAGAGAGTAATTGCTGAGCACTGATGGGAGATTAAGATACTAAGATTAGAAAGTCAGCAGTAAGAACCTACTGTATTTGGCTGCTGATTCACTTTTTTATCTTCTAGATCCTTGAATTTGGATCGAAAAGACACCATTTTCTCCTGAAGTTCTGGTGTACACAGTTCATACATATCCAACATAAGAGGAAATTTAACATCCTATATACAAACAAAAAACATGTGTAAACACATTTATAAAGATACTTAACGTATCACACATCTGAAGTAATGCTTTCATAATTCAAATACAGTTGAAAATAAAAATCTGTGAAAATCACTTGGAAATCTGCAGTTGAAAACCTCTTAAGAATGCCTATTTTCAAGAATGATCTGGTTCTAACTTTTTTAAGGTGAGAAATTTTCAAAACATGTTTTTCCATTAAATACTCTAACCCACAAAACTAACCACAGAGGAAGTACCAAAATTTACCTGAAAGAAGAAACATCTCAGAAATATTAGACAAGCTGCTGTGAAAATAATGGATCTCCCAAACTGGAATAAACTTATTTTTTTTTTTTTTAGTTTGAAATACAACTTTACATAGAAATAATAGTGATATAGTTCAATAGCTTATAGTAGTATATATTTAAAGTATACAACACTAGATACTTAAAGTACATTTAACCTTCTCTTCTCATACAATGCTAAGTATATTGGAAAATATACTAAGAATTTAAGCTCAAAAGGCTAAAATGATAGGCCCCTCCTGGGACTCTATGGAGATGTAGCAGAACTACAACTCAACAAAAACAGCTGGATTCTGAGGCTGGATCCTAAATCAAGGGATTACAATTTAAGTACTCTTTGGGCACCAATGATTTTCTCCTTTCACCTGAAAGAAAGGAACCACCTAGAATATAGTGCAGAGTGTTATCACTCCCTACCTCAGGCCCTTCTCCAAGCTACTGAATCAGTATCCCTGAAGCTGAGGATGTGGTCTAGGGCACTATTTCTGCGTAGTGCAGGAGAGTCATCAGAATTATATGTGAATCTTTTGAAAAATATAATATCCTAGGCCCCACCAAAGACCCAGATGTTTGGGGGTGAGGGAGAAGCCAGGCGTGTGTACAATTAAATATAAAAAAAAAATAGATCATTCTAATACACGTTCACAGTTAAGAATCACCTGTCTAATATTAATATCTCCCCTAAATATTTCAAAGAACCTAACTATTCCTAAAGGAATAATGAAAGCAATTGTAAGTTAGCAATTACCTTCAAAGAATTACATTTCTTATACAAAGTAAAGTTCATTACTAACCTTAAGAACTTTGGCATTCACAGATTCCTTCTCTTTATAAAAAAATCGAACCATCTGAATGGTCAAGTAAGCAGGTAGCCGGCTGATCTTGGACTAAGGAGAGAAAATGGAAAGAAATCCCATTACATCAAAATACCATACAAGTTTTAATTCTTCAGTGGTAAAAATTAAGACTGGATAAAATTAATTAACTGGAAATATTTCAATGAAGTGGAATTTGGCTTCGAAAGGAATGCATAACTTACAGATTTGATATACAAGGCATTTCTTTGCAATGTTGGAGACTGTTTGGTGATTTCTTCCTGAAGTCGCTAAAAAAGAACATAACAGAAGACCAAACATTAGTTTAAAACATTTCTGCAATATAGAATCACACCACTAAGCCTTTTAAAAACTAGCACTACTTAATAGGCAATATACAGTATATCAATGGGTTTATACCACTGAAACACAATATGATGACAATATGGGAAGACTTCCAGATACTGTTCAATTCTTATAAGGCATCAAATAATTTACGCTGTTGTGGACTCCTCCCGAGTGTAAATACTGTTTGATGTTTTTTAGTTATGCCCCAAATGATGCTTAGATTCAGAGAATTTTATATTGTATTTTATATAACAAAGCTCTGTCATTCCTGTTTATTATCAGAATATTCACCCTAGAGGAAAATTAAGAGAACCCAGGAAACTCTTGTTCTTTACATTTTATGCATAAAAGCCAATAAGCACCGATCAATTGTTAAATTTGAAAAAAGTCATAACACAGAAACCCTCTGTTAACCTAACAGATGTGGGAAAGCCTTTAGCTACTGCACATATCTTAACCAGCATGATCACCTTTCCACTTCTTATAGCCTGTGTAACAATGAAAACGGTATTTATCCCTCTGGGCATCATTTGGAAAAGGTGGTAGTGGTAATCTATGTTATAGTGCTATTGTTAGAATTACAGTCAGCACATGTAGAAAACCTGGTAAAATATTTGGCATATACTCTACATTTAACAGTCACTACTATTTCTAATGTTATAGAAAAAATTAGCACTATTTATGTGCTCTGCTTTAAGAAAATAAAGAAAAAAGAAATTAGAATTAAAATAACCTACTGGTAATGTTTAAGCATGTTACACTTGTATAATAATTTTTTAACATCTGATTTTTTAAAATTACTAATCATTACAAAGGGAATCACTGTGGAGTAGCTTTTTAAGTTTATTCAGCAGCAAAGCAGTAGAGAAACGAAGCCAAATTACTCAAGAATTATCAGAACAAAAGATAAAACATCTTAAAAGTTATAAAGGAAGTAAATACATTTTAGGAATACATGTTTTTCAAGAAAGTATATGTGGTGAAATCTTAATATTATCACCAATACACTATCATCTAGACCTTCTGGGTACGTTCGGTTTTCCTATACTTTTACAAAATTGTGAAGAAAATACCATTCCGGAGAGTCCCTCCCAAAGCACTCCACTCCACACTCTCCGATGAACACTGAGACTTCATTTGCTGGCAAATCCTGAAACTTGCACATCATGCCTTACATGGTTTGACTCCTGGGGGTTAAGTACTTTTGTGTTTTTAAATGAATTTCTCTTAACAGTCACCATGTTCTTATCCACACTGCTGCAAAACTCTCCCCTCAGTATCATAAGACAGAACATGACCCACTCTCTCTTCTTATGTCCATTTACCAACCCTTCCCCTGCCAAACTTACCCCAAACTGTAGATGACAGCCCCCAGACAACAAATCATCTTGTTTATCAACATAATCCAGGTCCCGCTTCAGTGTTTATCAACCCAACCCCTCTGCCCAAACTAGGCCTCTGCACAGAGGACCTATTCCAATGCCTCATCATTTTTCACTGACTTTTCTTCCTTCAAGACTTCCGGTTAGAGGAGACAGAGAAGAGGATCAACCAAAATTTTTAAATATTCTGCCCTCCAGGCCCTTCTTCAAATATCTAGATGCTGCAACAGCTCTTTTATTCATGATTTACTTTTCATACAACTGTGTTTAGGAAGAAGCTAACTTAAATTAAAATAAACAATCCTGGCTGGGCGGTGGCTCATGCCTGTAATCCCAACACTTTGGGAGGCCGAGGCGGGCGGATCATGTCAGGAGATTGAGACCATCCAGGCTAACATGGTGAAACCGTATCTCTACTAAAAATACCAAAAATTAGCCAGGCGTGGTGGCTATACTTGGTATTTTTGTATACCAAATATAGTCCCAGCTACTTGGGAGGCTAAAGCAGGAGAATTGCTTGAACCTGGGAGTCAGAGGTTGCAGTGAGCGAGATTGCGCCACTGTACTCCAGCCTGGGTGACAGAGAGAGACTCCATCTCAAAAAAAAAAAAGAAAAAAAAGAAAAAAAAAAAAGAAATAAAATAAAATAATCCTAATTATCAGAGATTTTGAAAGTGAAATCACATGAACTGCAATTTGAAAACTATTAAAAGATAGCACTTCAAATGGGGAGATCCTTCAAGAGATATACATATCCCCAAAGCATACCAAATTAGTAAGTCAGCAAGCAAAACCATATGTTTTATCCATGGACTTATCAGCAGAGTGGAAGCCAACATTTTATGTGAGTCTGCATTCTTTAGTACGGCACTGGAAAAGCAGCACTAACTGAATAACGAAAGAAGCGAGTTCTAGTTCTGGCTCTGCCAAAAGCCAATTAGGTTATTTAAATTCCAGGGCCTCAACTGCAAGACAGTGCAATGGCAGAACAACTACATGCCCTGATTTGCACAAAAAAAATCCCAGTTTACACTGCATAATTACTAACATACCCTCATTCACTCTCCACCAAAGTGTCCTAGTTCAGACAATACATTATATGATCACCCTTAATGGTTAAGAGCACAAATCCACAAACAACCCTATAGTTACTCTCATTTTCATGTAAGAAAACAGAAGCTTAGATTAAGTAATTTTCCTTAAAGTTAATAGTTCAACTAAGTTATTGGGCCCATGAAAACAACTAACTCTAAGGAGAAATTAAATCTTAACATGTATATTATTCAACAAACATTTCTTGAGTGCTTTAAAATAAAGCAAGGTACAGCACAAAGCACTAGGTGCTTCTTCAGTGTGAAGCAGGAACATCCAGTGATTAAAAAGTGAGATGTCCCAATATTTGTTAGCATATGCAACCATGTTAATAATGCTTTTGTTTATGAAATGAAAAGCTAGTTGAAGTTTGTTTGATTTCTGACTACACAGTTGATTTTGGTAGTGACAGTAATTATGTTCTACAAAGTCACCACAAGCACTGAATCAGTGAATACTGAACCACTGCTCCTAGGGGAAATACAGGATTAGATTCCGCCAACATTTGATCACAAGATTTTCATCAACCAATCAATATATAACCTTGTTTTATGTGTGTTTCTGTTTAAAGACACCTTATTTCACATACTGTGTTGATTAAATAACATTGAACTCAGAGCCAACAGCACAACTCAGGCCCAACTGAAGCTTCTCTAACATGTGTATTTTCTCAGTAAGGCACATCACAGCCTTCCCACACTTAGAAACACTAGACAGCACTCAGTCCTATGCTTGGCGGGTCATCTTAAACAGTGAAATAACCAATAAAAAGCAGAAATTAAAAAAAAAAAACCGGTGCTAACATTCCTGCTAAAATGGTATTTGTTTACCAAGCTGAAACAAGATGGCCAAGTACTTGTTTGACCTCAGATGAGACTGTGTGTATTGGGCAACTCAAAATGCATGTTGCTCTGCACATGTCTACAAATGATCATTAAAGCCCAGCGAATAATGACTTTGGCTTACTTGCGAATGTGGAATTCACAAACAACAAGGATGGACTGTGATTGTCCTTACCAATTTAAGTCCTGTAAAAAGATACTTGACTTCCTGATTGATAAAACAGCTAAGCTGAAGTTGATTTTCCTTTCCTTTAGTGACTTCTTCTTCTTCAGATTCTGTACATTTCATGCTTTGTAAACTAAGATAAGGAATATGCCAACGGGTATTCAATTTGTTATATACTCTTGAATATAATACATTATCCTAATTCCATTAAAATTAATAGTATCATTCATTGGCATTTAAAACATTTTAGTCTCCCAATAAAGATTCATTTCAACATACTTAAGAATGTTCATTTGGCTACCAACAATTCTATAAACAACAATGAGTAATAAATGTGTATTAAAAGATAAACTGCAATAAACTCTGAACTATAAACTGGTATTTAGTGTGGTCTTATAATGGTCTTAGAAGCCCAAAGGTACATAATTTTTTTCTAAGATTTTCTAACCATGACCTAGAAAACAGTACTTTCCTGATTCATGTTTTATTAACTGGTTCAATCTCATGTATATAGTTGATACACACCATTTTATACAATTAAAAAATTCTTTATTTTAAAAGTTATTATTAACAGTCACCTTGACATATAAGAAATTAATTCTTTATAAGGTGAATGAAAATGAGGTAGACTCTGCTAAAGATGTTCTTAGGAAAAAATAATAAATATCCTTCAAGAAATAAATTAGAATAATTATATTAATCAAAACATAATGAATAATCCCATTATCCTTCAAGGTCACTCCAATAGGTATACTTTTCCAAATTCCTCATTTCCATTACTGTATTTTTTTAGGCATAAAAACCTTTGGGCTGGGCGCAGTGGCTCACACCGGGAGGCCAAGGTGGGTAGATCACCTGAAGTCAGGAGTTCCATACTAGCCTGGCCAAGAGGGTGAAACCCCCCCTCTACTAAAAATACAAAAAATTAACTGGGCGTGGTGGCATGCGCCTGTAATCCCAGCTACTTGGGAGGCTGAGGCAGAATTGTTTGAACCCAGGAGGCAGAGGTTGCAGTGAGCCAAGATCGCACCATAGCACTCCAGCCTGGGCGACAAGAGCGAAACTCTGTCTCAAAAACGAACAAACAAAAAAACAAAAAAAAAAACCTCTGAAGAATTTTTCTTCTACCCACCACCAATCAATCAGCCAATGATGCTATTTATGTCAATTCTAATAAGGTAGATAGTCTATACAAATCTTGGCTCATAAGGATACGTAGTTTCAAACTCAACACCGAAGAACTGATCAATTAAACTTTTCTTTTTAGAAGGTGTCGCTGCCGATGCAGATGAAGAGTCTGTCTGCAAAAAATTAAAATAAAAATTCCAACTTTATATAAATATTAATGTATATTTTCTTCCACACAATTCAGTTTAGTAATACATATTTAAGTTTTTAAAATATAGTCCCTTAATGTAAAATCCTTCAAAAAACATTACAAAAAATCACCAATGAATTAAGTTTAATAAATAATACATTAAATGTAAATGTCGTATGCAAGCTTCCAAATTCTGACTACAGATTGAGCATCTAAAGTATTTAAATACACATCTACCCATTAAGATGAACATATTTTAAGCCTTTGCGGGGAAAAAAATTAAAGAATCAAGATATAATGAAAGTCTATAATCACAAATATATTTCAATTACCTCTTTAACAGAATCATCCTCTATGGCTTCCAATTTCTGTTGCAATACTCGCATCATTTGTATCCAACATTCATTAGCATCCTGTAATGTAAAAAAAGACAAAGTAAGTAATCCTGGCAGTGAATGATCTACAAAATTCTTCCAAAATAATCGCTGTCTCCTAGGCAAGAGAGTGGTTTCCTTCTTTAAAAATATTAAGCCAAATAAGAGATATGATCTTCCAAAAAATAATTCTAGAATAGCTTATTCATTCAACAGACATCTGCTGAGCTCCAATTTGTGCTAAACACTGTACTAGATACTCAGCATAATAGCAGTGAAAATATAAAATTCAAGTAGAGATAAGGGTTATGAAGCGAAAAAAAAGCAGGATGGAAACAGTAAGTGATCAGGGGAAGGGAAGTGTCCTATTTCCACAAGGTCATCAGGGAAAGCCTGAGGCTTTGCTCTTGGAGCCATGAGATCTGAAGGAGGTGAGAGAGCTGGTCTTGCACTTGTCTGACAGCCAAAGGAACAAGAGCAAAGGCCCTGCAGGAAGAGGGCACTTGAAGGGTTTAAGGAAGCCTGTGCAGCTGGAGAGAGGCAAGCAACGGGCAGAGTGGTAGTGATGAACTCAGAGAAAAAGCCAGGGGCTAGAGGATTTAGGACTGCGGTAGAAATCACTAGGGAGTACTGAACAAGGGGCCAACATAATCCTATCTTCATTTTAAAAAGGACACCATGGGCTGTGTAGAGAAACTGCAAAGGGGCAAAGGCAGAAGCCAGATGATCAGTTAAGACTACTGTTGAGGTTCCAGGCAAGAGACAGCTCTGGCATGAACTAGAGAAGACTGATGTTTATATTTCGAACTATGTTCCAATAGGTATGGTAAATGTAGGAAACCTAAGTTTTACATTTACAGAATGTAAAATACCTTGCCCTAATTACCTGTTGAAGATACTGTCCTTGTTCACCCTTCTCGGCAAACTGTGGGAAAGCCATGTGCAAAAACTGCAGTAGAATAATAGGTGGAATACTGGAAGAAGTTTTATCCATGGAATCAAACAAATCTCTAAGGGCTTAAAGACAAAGCAAACAATGCCTTAGTAAAATAGTCACATACTTAATACATGCGACTGTAAATTAATTTTAATTAATACAAACAAAAACCTACTTAATTTTTTTTTTTTTTTTGAGACGGAGTCTAGCTCTATATTCCCCAGGCTGGAGTGCAGCGGCACGATCTCGGCTCACTGCAACCTCCACCTTCTGGGTTCAAGCAGTTCTCCTGCCTCAGCCTCCTGAGTGGCTGGGATTACAGGAGCATGCCACCATGCCTGGCTAATTTTTGCATTTTTTTAAGTAGAGACAGGGTTTCACCATGTTGGCCAGGCTGGTCTCAAACTCCTGACCTTGTGATCTCTCCACTTCAGCCTGGGATTACAGGTGTGAGCCACCACACCCAGCCGCTTAAATATTTTTAAGTGTATCTACTCTGACAATTGTTGGACTCTCAACAAGAAAAAAAGAAATCATTTTTAAATCTTAAAGAATTCACCAGAAGACCTTACAAAGCAATCACTAGTTGTAAACAACTTCAGAGCCCTGCCTCTCTCTTTCTTCTTGCCAGCCTTTGTCTTCCTAAACAAAGCAGGGTGTTTTAATTCAGTACAAAGAACACATAACCTCTGTGTAGGGACCAAACAGGCATAATGTAATCGTTCTGCTACTCTGCCAAGATCAGGATAGCAGGTCACCTCTCCCCACTTACCTCCCTTTAAATCTATAATTGGTTCTCATCTACTCAACTCCTGGAGATTTAAATCTGGGTCCTTAAACAGCTGACTCTACTGGACAGCTAAGAACCAAAATTACTAATAATTTACCTTCTTCAGAAAACCTTCTTTCCACTTAACCCCTCTCAGCAGCATGAATCTCACAGTCATGGACTAGTCTGTTCTCTTGGAGTTCGAACCATTTCTCCTCTGCTGACTTCCTAGTGATCAGACCTTGCTCTGCTTCATGTACAGCAAAACTCTTCCTCTAGCTTACCTCAACTTGTATGTTTTATTAATACCCAACATGTGAAATGTCACCTATCATTATTATACAGACTGAACCCACCAAATACCACAGCATCTTAGCACAAAGCAGGGGCTCAAAAAAATGTTACTGAATAACAAAACTGAACACAATGTTTAAAAAATATTTTTGGAGGGAAGGCTGAAATTTAGGCATCACTACTAAGCTAATTATTTTTTTAAATAAAAGCCTACATTTTAATAATACTTTATATACTACTCAAAAACAAACAGATGATTTAAGATCTAGTATATACCATCAACAGAGCATCTCAAAAGTATTTCATCAGTTTAAAAGAAAAAGGTCAAGAAGAAAAGTAGATTAAAAGATACTAGTAAGACATAACAACTAAATGCAATGTGGGATCTTAAATTGAATCCTGAAGCAGGAAAAAAAATTTTTAATGGACAATACTAGGATAGCTGGCAAAATCTGAATAAAGACTGTATTTTAGAGTACTGTGTGAAACTCCCAAATTCTAAAAGAAAAGTTTGTTTTTTGAGACAGTGTCGCAGTCTGTTGCCCAGGCTGAAGTACAGTAGCACAATCTCAGCTAACTGTAATCTCCGCCTCCCAGGTTCAAGTTATTCTTGTGCCTCAGCCTCCTGAGTAGCTGGGATTACAGACATGTACCAACACAGCCGGCTAATTTTTGTATTTTTCGTAGAGACGGGGTTTCACCATGTTGGCCAGCCTGGTCTCAAATCCCTGGCCTTAAGTCATCTGCCCGCCTCAGCCTCCCAAAGTGCTGGGATTACAGGCATGAGCCACAGCACCCAGCCCAGATTCTGAAAATTAAGAATTATCTTGTGGTTATGAATGTCCTTATTGTTAGGAAATACATACTGAAGTATTCAGGAATAAAACACCTGATGTCTGGCACCTTATTGTAAAATGGTTCAGAAAAAAATTACATGAATAACGGAAAAACGAGAAACCAAATGCAATTAAAAGTTAGTAACTGGTGAATTCTTACAACTTTTCTGTAAATTTAGATGTATTTCAAAACAAGAAGTTAAAAAGTCAAGAAGCAAAAATGTAAAGAACAGTATTTTTCATCGCACCAATACTATTAGCTGCATATATGATGCTGGAGAAGCTGCTGAAATTCTAAATTATTCTAAGATACATAAGCTGTCAAATGAAGTAGCTATAAACGATCACACTTTCTCATTAAAAACTTCAACAAGTAAGTCTACTTTAGGAAAAAAGGTTAGAGTAAAATCTCTCTAACTGCAAATGACACAAAAGAAACCTGTTTATAATATCAAAAATCAATGGTTGACAACAGTGAGATAACACTTCATACTTCTTGGATGGCTACAATCAAAAAGACATATAATACTAAGTGTTGGTAAGGACACGGAGAAATCCGAACCCTTATACCCTTCTGGGGGAAATGTAAAATGGTGCAGCTCCTTTGGAAAATTCTGGCAGTTCCTCAAAAGGTTAAATACAGTAACCATATGACCCAGCAATTAATTCCACTCCTAGATACATACCAAAGAGAAATGAAAGCATTTGTCCACACCAAAACTTGTACACGAATGTCAGGAGTATTTGTAATAGTCAAAAAGTAGAAACAACCCAAATATCCATCAATGATGAATGGATAAATGATATGTGGCATGTCCATACAAGGCACTCTTATTTAGCAATAAAAAAGAATGAAGTACTGATACATGCCACAATATGGATGAATTCTGAAAACATTATACTAAGTGAAAGACACCAGTCACAAGAGACTACACATTATCTAATTCCATTTAGTACAAAAGTCCAGAGTAGGCAAATCTAGAGAGAAGGAACACACAGACAAATGTTTGGGTAGGGCTAGAAACGGGAAAGGAGGTGACTGCTAGATGTTATGAAGTTGCTTTTTGGGATGATAATGTTCTAAAGTTAACATTTTAGTAAAATTTGCACAACTCTGTGGATAAACTAAAAAACAATGAATTATACACTTTAAATGGGCAGAATTTATGATATGTACACTATATCAATAAAGCCATTAGAGAGAGAGTTAAAAAAAAAAAAAAAGGCATGGCTGTAAAACCCTATTGACCTAACCCAAAGACTTAACAGTATTAAAATGTCCAAAATTACGTGAGGGGTATATTCTCTTATGCAATGAAGAAACCAGTTATTTCTATCCTTTAAGATTACTATTTCTCCTCATACACATCACTTCTTTACACCAATACTCACTAAGACCCTCTTTTATAATGATGCATTGATTGTGATAAAACCCGTCGCTGGCTCTCCCCAGTCAACCCCAAAGATATATTACACAAATCAAACCTGAAGCCAAAATCATAATTTAACCAAAAAAATCCAAAGATTATTTTTCACAAAGGACAGACATCACTGATTTATAATCTGGATGATAAAATAAGTACCAAGTTGCTTAACTTAAGTATAACGTACACTCCAAGCTTAATGAGGTGATGTTTTACAAAAGACATTCTGGAAACTGCAAAGGATTTTGAGTGAAAAATAAAATGTCTTACTCCTATTAAAAAGTTGTATATTTAGAATACAAACCTGCAGTAATATACTGCGCTGAAGCCATTTCCCCTGAAGCTCTTAAGGCACCTGCATACCTAGGAACATTAAAGCAGAGTTAAATAATAGAATTCAATTCATTCTAACACTCAATGGGAAGCAGCCAGTTAAAAGGAGTTATTACGACACCCTCAACTGCAAGTCCCGCGGAGTTGTTCCCACCTTTCCTTTTCTTCTCTCCTGGTCTTGCATTATATGGAGAAAAAAAGGAATGCTGAAAAGGGAATTTAGATGGAGCCTACTTTAAGCTCTTTCCCTTTGTCAAACGCATATAAAACAAACATTTTATTTTATTTTTTATTTTTTGAGACAGAGTTTTGCTCTTGTTGCCCAGGTTGGAGTGCAATGGCAAGATCTCGACTCACTGCAACCTCTACCTCTTGGGTTCAAGCAATTCTCCTGCCTCAGCCTCCCGAGTAGCTGGGATTACAGGCGCACGCCACTATGCCCAGCTAATTTTTTTATTTCTAGTAGAGACAGGGTTTCACCATGTTGGCCAGGTGGTCTCGAACTCCTGACCTCAGGTGATCCACCCACCTCAGCCTCCCAAAGTGCCGGGATTACAGGCATGAGCCACTGCACCCGGCTAAAACAAGCATTTTCTCAAAGTACTGTGAAACAAAACTATCCATTAATTACAAAGAAAATAAAATAACACAATCTCTGAAATAACTTGGAAGAAATAAGCATTAGATCAAAAACATTCAGCATTAGCTTGCTGTGTATCGTTAAATAGGTCACTTAAGGTTTTAGGTCAGTTTGCTCATCTGTAAACTGAGGAGCTTCTATTAAATGATTTCTAAATTCACTTTCAGCTTTATGATCCTCACTTAATTTACAAACTGGCCATGCAAAGGAAATATTCAAACCGCAGTCGTTACTCACACAAAGTCTTATGACAAAAGCTCAGAAATTATCATTCAGTTAATATCAAACATTGAAGTAGGAGGGAGACTGCATATGCACTATGATTAAACTATGTGTACACACTATACACCCATTAGAGTGATTAAAATTAAAATAAAAAAAAAACTAGTATCACCCAATATTGGCAAGAATGTGGAGCAATCAGAATTACTGATCTAGTCAATAGTAATATGAATGGATCTCCAAGCTAGATACTGAGTGAAACAAGCCAGAACAAAAGAAAAGCACAACCTGTAGGATTCCATTTATTTTACGTTTCAGAATGTGCAAACTAATACGAAATCAGTAGTTGCTGGAAGTGGGTGGAGAGGATAAGGATTAACTGAGAAAAGGCACACACAAGAATTTTCTGAGATGATAGAAATGTTCTATACTTTGACAGGCAAATGGATTACAGAGAATTTGCATTTGTCAAAACTGATCAAACCAAACACTTAAGATATATGCATTTCACTAGATGGGAATTATATCTCAATTTAAAAAGCAAAACCTCTATGCTTAGGTAGTATGAAAGAAATCACAGAAAGTATTGTGTTAAATTGTATTCAACTGAAGGGTTTTGTTTTTCTCTTTTTCATTTGTTTGCATCTTTCGGAAACTGCTGTGACTAAACAAACTTTCTTAATTTTTCAATAAACAATAATTCACAATAATGCCTGAATTATGTGTGTTAATTTTTAAAAACCTGAAAATCATTAAATTTCCCTGTTAAGACATTTTAGCAACTTCTTGAAAGGCATTTTTGAAATTAAAATGAAGTACTAATATAGCAGACATATCCCAGAACATCACTTGGGAATGTAATTAGCTATATAATTGCTGCTGTTACTGAATTTTACTTCTTGTTATAGGGTAACATGAATATGTAACTATTTCTACATTTATGGCAAAGATAACTAATGAATTATCAACCTTTTTTTGTAACTAAGAAAAGTCATATGTAATTTAATATCCAGAAAACACTTCCCATATTAGAGCAATAAAATGTAATTCCTAATTAATGTAAAACCATCTATTAAGCCAAATAACATTAACACTGAAGTTTATAAAGAAAAACTTAGAAAAAGAGAAACTGACAGAAATACTGAGAGGTTTTACAGTCAAAAGTACTGAGAATCTTATCTCTGTCAAGTTGATATATAAAAAGTACTGACATAAAAAATCTGAACATAATAAAATTAACCTAATGTCTATTATACTTTGACACCTACAAAGAGAGGACATTTTGACTTTTCTAGTCCCCATAAAATATTCAATCATACATCAGATCAAAAAGACAAACTCAAATTTCCAAAATAGGCCAAATCCTTACCCATGGTGAAATAAAATACATTTATAACATATGCTTTCATATATGCGTTTCTAAATCCACTGGCTAAGTAACTTGGCTTAAACTCTTGGGGGTGGATGTGGAACATATGAAAAGCACATATAATGCTAATGAAAATACAAATTGGTATCTCCGTTTATGAAACTGGTTGGCAAAACATATCAAAACTGAATATATACATCCCTTTATGACCCAGCAGTTTCACTCATATATATTTTGTGCATATGCATACATACTCATATACACCCAACAGAAGCAAATGCATGTGCCCAAAAATGTACTAGAATATTCAGAGCATATTTTTTCATAATCACCAAAAACTGAACATAAACCAAATATTTATCGACAGAAGAATGGATGACAAATTGGTAGTATAGCACACAATGGAATACTATACAGCATGAATAGAAATGAACCACCAATACACAGAACATGGATACACTAAACATCACGAGCCAGACCCATTAGCCAGTCATCAGTCAGACAAATGGGCCCAGTTTGTACACTTCTTTCACAAAGAGTTCAAAATTGGTAAACTGATCTATGAGATCAGAAGTCAGGATAGTATTTCCAATTTGGAAAACATAAACAGTGGTAGTGATTAAGATCTGTGAGGGGATTTTTAGAGTGCTGGAAGGGTTCTGCCTTTATTTTGGGTACATGGATGTGTTCACCCTGGGACAATTCATTGAGCTGTACACTTACAATTTGTATACTTTCTGCATGTTATAATTCAATAATCAAAAATAAATGGGCCAGGCGTGGTGGCTCATGCCTGTAATCCCAGCACTTGGGAGGCCGAGGCAGATGGATCACGAGGTCAAGAGATCGAGACCATCCTGGCCAACATGATGACACACTGTCTCTAATAAAAATACAAAAACCAGCTGGGTGTTCTGACACGTGCCTGTAGTAGTCCCAGCTACTCATGAGGCTGAGGCAGGAGAATCACCTGAACCCAGGAGGCGGAGGTTGCAGTGAGCCGAGATCGTGCTACTGCACTCTGGCCTGGAGGTAGAGTGAGACTGTCTCAAAAAAACAAAAAAGAAAAACTGGGCTAAAAGGAAAAGATAACAGACTTTCTAGTGGTTTTTGTTAACATTTGAACAGCCTCATCTAACAAACAGAGAACAAGCAAAATCTCAGAACTAAATGTTTTCATTACTACACAAGAGTAAGTAAACAATCCAAATATGAAACTTTAAGTTAGAAAATAGACAATAAAACAAGCCTAAGGTAAACAGAAATAAGAAAAAGATAATACAAAAAGTAGGATGAATCAGACAAATCAAAAAATTGAATGAACAAATCTAATAGCCAATTCTTTGAAAGCTAAAATGCAAATCTCTAGCAAGATAACACAAACAAAGGGAGGAAAACACAAATAAAACAAATAAAAAATAAAAATACAAAAAAAAAAATACAGGTCCAATGGTAGAATAACTCTTAAGCTGAAATAATTTAAAGACGGGACAATTTTGTAGGAAAATATAAATTCCCAAAACTAACTTTAGAAGAGAATAAGTACATTTAAAATACCCCAAAGGCCGAGCACGGTGACTCGCGCCTGTAATCTCAGCCCTTTGGGAGACCAAGGCCGGGGCATCACCTGAGGTCAGAGGTTTGAGACCATCCTGGCCAACATGGTGAAACCACATCTCTACTAAAAATACAAAAAATTAGCTGGGCGTAGTGGCGGATGCCTGTAATCCTAGCTGCTTGGGAGGCTGAGGCAGGAGAACCGCTTGAACCCGGGAGGCGGAGGTTGCAGTGAGCCGAGATCACGCCACTGCACTCCAGCCTAGGCGACAGAGCGAGACTGTCTCAAAATAAAATAAAATAAAATAAAATACCCCAAAAAAGCTGAGTGCAGCCAATTTCATGGGCAAGTCTTTCAGCAGCAGATCAGTCCTATAAAAATATGAAAGAAAACAAAAGTTCCAGGAAAAGACGGACATAGAACTAGCATAACTCTAACACCAAACCCTCACAAATCAAATAAATAAATAAATAAATAAACAGCCAGAGGGAGACAGAATGTTATACATCAGTCTTAGTAACAAATGACCCCAAACATCCTTTTAAGATGTTCCAGCAAATTAAATTCAGCACTATATATTGAAAGAATACGAATGCATCAGGAATATAGTCTATTAGGCTAACTATTAACCTAATGTATCACAAATAGATCCAGTAAGAAAAATCTTAGAATTAGGTCAACAAACAACATTTGACAATTTTAACATATATTTCTTATTTTTAAAACATCTCCAGTAAACAAATGATGGAGGAATACTTTCTTAACATTCTTAAGAATATTTCCACCAAACCTGAGGGGAGGACAAGAAGGAAAAAAAAAAAGAAAAAAAGAATATTTCCACCACATGCAAGGTCAATATTTAACCCTAAAACACAACAATCTTATTAAAATCAAAAACAGGAGAATTCCACAACCATCTACTATTTAACACTATGTTAAAAGTTCTAGCCAGTGAAACACAAAAGAAACACGAAGTAAACTGCCTGAAACAGACAATACTAACCTGAGTAATGGATTTGATTACCTATTTAGAAAATCCAAATATTAATAGAAAATAGGTCTTATTTCCTCATAAATATAAATATCATAAATAAATCATAATCATAAGTATCATAAATAAAATGTGTTTTCAGGGTAAATAAATGTGTTTTCAAGGTAAATAAAAGTATATTAAAATTTTCAAAGAATATAAGGACTATTTCAGTATTAGGGGAAAGTACACCTTGGAACCATGGAAATCTGATATTTGAAATTAGTATGCCTGATTTCTTCCCATCAGCTAGCAGGGACAATAACAAAATGATCAAGGGAAAATTCATCTAACAGTACAAAATACAAAAATTCAAAACAGCTGGAAATAAAACACGTGAAAAAAATCCATCTTACTGAAAGTCAAATAAGATCTGGAACAATGGGGAGACAGCCTATATTCCTGATGGGAAGGCTAAATATTGCAAAAATGTCAATTTATCTGAAACTTATGGTTTCGGATAAACATTATGGTCAAAATCCCAAAGGCTGACATTCTCACTATATATCCATTTAGAGGGAGAAAGGTGTATTGAACAACATGACCATGAAGTTCAAAGAGATACAAAATATGGATCAAACTATCCAGTAATACACTGAAAGAAAGAAGGATGCATTACTATACACCAGAGGGTTAAAATGGCATAATACAAACACATATAAAAAATCAGATCTCAATAAATAAACCCAATTAGAAAATCTAGGACCAGGTCTCAAAAATATGTAATAATAATAATACATACGATAAAAGATCAATGTGTATCAATATACTATGAATGGTAATTGGAGCAAAAAAGAGAAACCTAGATTTTTACCTTGTAAGAGAGATGTAAGTCACCAACAAACTCACCAGTAAAAAGTAGTTCAACCTTACCAGTAATCAAAAAATATTTACCATTATAATATTTTACTTTGATGAATATGTACAGAATGTAGCATTCATATTTTTCTACCTTTTGGGATAACAACTGCCAATATCTAAAAGGTCAAACTGTCCACTCTAATTTATTAACCCACCAATTCCATTTCCAGAAATTGATCCAAAGAATCCTATGCATCAAGATGTACTGCAGAACTGTTAATATGTAAGCATAAAAACAAAGACGTGAGCACAAATTTAAGACTGTTCTAATTGGTTATAAAAAACACATATACTGCTACACATATGTTTAAAGAAAAAACCCAAGTATAACACAAATCTTCATCCCTTTCTCTTTTGAGACTGAAGTCTCACTCTGTCGCCCAGGCTGGAGTGCAGTGGTGTGATCTCGGCTCACTGCAGCCTCCGCCTCCCGGGTTCAAGCAACTCTCCTGCCTCAGCCTCCCCCTCCCAAGCAGCTGGGATTATAGGCCCCCACCACCAAACCTGGCTAGTTTTTGTATTTTTAATAGAGATTGGGTTTCACCATGTTAGCCAAGCTGGTCTTGAACTCCTGACCTTCAATGATCTGCCCGCCTCAGCCTCCCAAAGTGCTAGGATTACAAGCATGAGCCACTGCTCCCAGCCTATCTCTTTCTTTTTTTAAGAGACAGGGTCTCATTGCATTGCCCAGGCTGGAGCGCAGTGGCATCATCATAGCTCACTGTAGTTGCAAACTCCTGGGCTCAAGCATTCCTCCCAGCTCAGCCTCACGAGTAGCTGGAACTACAGGTATACACCACCACACTCAGCTATTTCTTTTTTATTGCAGAGATGCGGGTCTCACTATGTTGCCCAGGCTGGTCTTAAACTTCTGGCCTCAAGCTATAGATTCAGCCTCCCAAAGCACTGGGATCACAGGCATGAGCCATCACATCCAGCCCAGGGCACATCTTCAATCTGTATGAATTAAATGTATGATGCATTTTCATCATATCCTGACATAAGGGCTGAGAAGATGGCTAAGAAAAAGTGAGTATCAACTATGTAGACTTTTCTGTTATTTAAAATTTTTTTGTCAAGATCAAGTGGAAATCAATTACTTAGAATGAAGATTTGTGTGCCAGATGTGGTGGCTCACACCTATAATCCCAATATTTTGACAGACCAAGCTGGGAGGATTGATTGAGGCCAGGAGCTTGAAACCAGCCTGAGCAACATAGCCATCTCTTGTCGCTACTTAAAAAAAAAAAAAAAAAATCAGCTGGACATAGTGGTGCACGCCTGAGGTCCCAGCTACTCAGGAAACCAAGTCAGGAGGATCCTTAAACCCAAGAGGTCAAGGCTGCAGTGATCTGTGATCGTGCCACTCCAGAGCCTGGGCAACAGATCAAGGGCCTGCCTCAAAAAAAAAATAATAATTTAAAATGTTTAAAATTTTTAAATGAAGATAAGCCCTCAACAAGCTAAAAAGAATAAATAATTTTAAGTAGCATACGCAATTCCACACGCAATTTCACACAATGAACATATCCCCTAGACAGCTGTGAGATGAAATATGGGGCTTTTCTGTTCCCTCCGAGTGTCTCAGTTCTTGCATGCCTCTCATATGAGCATCTCACTGAACTGAATGAGACTCTAGTGTTTAAAGATAAATATTTTCAGCCAGGCACAGTGGCTCACGCCTGTAAACCCAGCACTTTGGGAGGCTGAGGCAGGCAGATGACTTGTGAGGAGTTTGAAAACAGCCTGGACAATATAGTGAAACCTGTCTCTACTAAAAATACAAAAATTAGACATGGTGGCACACACCTGTAATTCCAGCTACTTGGGAGGCTGAGACAGAAGAACTGCTCAAGCCTGGGAGGCGGAGGCTGCAGTGAGCTGAGATCACACCACTGCACCGCAGCCTGGGTGAGGGAGTGAGACTCTGTCTCAAAAATAAATAAAAAAAAAATAAGGGAGAAAAAAAAAAGATGAAACTGGGTACGCTTTGAGAGGTGGGGCTTGCTAGTCTCCAATACAACAGATATGGCAATGTGATACTGTCTTTTGAGGAGTAATGTATAGAATTTTGGGATGATTTTTTGTAACATAATAGTTTTCACTCTAGGTTCTAAATTGAGAACCTAACTCCAGAAGTATGATGAGATTCTACTGTTGGGCGGCATTAAGCAAGCCATTTCAAACCTTGTTTTTACCTGTGGCTATAGTTCTTGGTCCTTACTGCCTCTTAAGCTAATCCAGTCTATTTCTCTTGAATACACTTTCCTTCTACTCTCCATCATTAAACATCCCACTTATTTATTATTTTCTTTTACTTTATTTTATTTTATTTATTTTATTTTTTGAGACAAGGCCTCACTCTATTGCCCAGCCTGGAGTGCAGTGGCAAGCTGATGGCTCACTGCAGCCTCGACCTCCCGGGCTCAAGCAATCTCCCACCTCAGCCTCTGAGTAGCTAGAACTATAGGCACACACCACCTCGCCTGGCTAATTTTTGTTTTGGTTGTTTGTTTGTTTTGTAGAGATGGGGTTTTGCCATGTTGCCCAGGCTAGTCTCAAACTCCTAAGCTCAAGTGAGACACCTGCCTCGGCCTCCCAAAGTACTGGGATTACAGGCACGAGTCATCGCACTCAGAACCCATACCTCCCACTCTATAGAACCTGCCAAAGACAAGTTCTGCTAAGTATTTGTGAGGATGATCTTCCTCATCTCCAGCTGTAAAACACCTTTCATGGAATGGTTTTCTGCTCTTTCATTCTTGTTGTTATCAGTGCCATTTTTCCAAAGACATACTACCATCCACGACATCTTGTATCAATTAGGTTACTAAGTGCACTCTCTTGAGAAAATTTAGAATTCAAAAACTACTTCTTTTGTTTGGCATCAGAGGTTGCTAGAGCAAAAAAAAAAAAAAAAAAAAAAACCAAAAAAAAAAACTAAAAATAAAAACCAAAAAGCAAAAACAGTAACTTTCACTTTTTATTTTTTTAAAAATAAGGAAAAACAAAAAATGCTTCTTTTGGTTTCAGGAAAATGGAACCACACAGGATGAAACCTTCCCTGCTTATAAGGAACTCTTTCCAAAACATAAAAGAGCGCTCTCCCAGGAGGAGCCTAAAAGGCATCCAAGAAGAAAACAGTGAAGAGGAAATCTTGGAAGCGAGCCAAGGCCATCTCCACCAGCCATTCCCACGGGTGCTAGCCAGAAAGCTACCCCAGCAAACTACCTATTCAGATAATTTGCAACTGAGACTTAAGGAAGAGAATATGATTGCATGATATGAGTACACAACCTTCAAACAAATGAGGGAAGAACAACCCTTACATCCAAAAAGAACAGAGTTAAAAGGCCAAACAAGGAAAACAAAAAAAAAAACCTTTAAACAAAAATACTTCAGAGCCTCAGAAAAATAAAAGCAGGATTTAGATTCAAAAATTAAGAATAAGGAGTTACAAAAAGAACAGAAGGTCATGATAAATAAGCAATGAAACAAAGCAGACGTATGAATCAGTAAAATGTAAGACAGAACTGAGGCATTTTCCTGGAGCACATCACATAAAATTATAAAAATTTAAAACATGGAGACAAGTTAGAAGACTAAAAAACAGATCTAGAAATTTTAATATGTATAAGAAACCAGGTAGAGGAGAAGCAGTATCTAAAGAAATAATGACCAAGAAATGTCCTAGAGTTTGGGACAAGAGTCCTCAGACTGAAAGTGCTTACTGAGTACTAAGTAAGATAAATAAAACCCACACTCTCACATTCTTGGAGCACTGGGGGAAAGAAAAAAAAGGAGAAAACCCTAAAAGCTACTAACAGAAAAGAATAAAAATCAAGACTGATGTCAGATCTCTCATCAGTAAGCACGGACACACAAAAATAGTGGAGAAATAACTCCCAGTCACTGAGGAAAAATGGCTTTGACCTAGACTCTTGCCCCAAGCAGTATTATCATCCAAGGATAAGAGGAAAGGGTAAAATAAATCAATATTTTGGGATATATATATAAAAGACACAGTAAGATTCACCAGGCAATTTTTAAAGCAAAATTAAAATAAAAACTGTATTAAAGAACAAAATAATAATCTTAGCTACCTAGAATTCAGAGGATAATTTGAATGTCAGTACTCTGCTTAAAATTTTCCAATGGCTTCTCTTCGTCCACAACACAAAGTCCACACTTCTTAAAAATGACTTCAAGATTTCTGGCTGGCCCCTGCTAATCTCCCATCTAGCACCTTTTCTATATCCATTCTTCTCCAGGCAGTTGCACTGAGTATGCTGCAGTCTCCTGCCTCCAGATGCTTGCTTAAATACTATTTCCTCCAGTCCACTCTTACACTTCCCTAACCTCTCATCCAGGCTGGCATAATACCTAACTGTTTAAATACCAGTTACTCTAAGAGTCTTCCCAAACTATCCTTAGATACCCCTTATGAACCTCCTTAGATGTTCTCATAGCAGCCTACATTTCCCATCAAAGCAGTTCTGAAACAGTACCTGTTTACTTGATAGTCTTTCTCTATTAGACTGTAGGTGCCCTGAAGACAGATACTGTGTCTTGCTCACTGATAATACATCAGCTGTAATCTATGCAGTTTCTCATAAATACGTGACAACTATTCACTTCAGAGAAATGTAGAAAACTTTTAAAGTCACTCTTTCAGATTTCTGCACAGTCCTTCTCTCCCTTCTCTTCTGCTCAGTTCTATCACAACATTTCACAAGAGACTGAGGGAAAAAACAAAAATCAATATTCATAAAGCTGTCTAGAATCCAAGTTGTAGTTCAGAATTCTGTCATAAAGAACTGACAATTTATGTATCAAGACAGTTGTATAAATTTCGTCAGAATTAAGTTACATATTTTTTAAGTTACATTTATACTCACTGGAAGAAAGGACCCTTATTTGTAGACTATTTCACAGGTTCTCGAAACATTTGTAATTAATTCTTTACTCTTTTCCTTTCATACGATGGTATAAAAACAAAATGTTCTTTCTTTTTGAAACCAGTACTAAGGATAGACATATATATAAATGGAAAAGAATCCAGGGTCCAGAAATGAACCTATACATTATGATCAACCAACTTTCAAAAAAGGTGCTAAGACAATTCAGTGGGGAAACAACAGCCTTCAACAAATGATGCTGGAAGAACTGGATATACACATGCAAAAGAATAGGCAAATACCTCCCTCTCTCTCACCGTACATAAAAATTAACCACAGGCCTCAATAGAAGAGCTAAAAGTATATCAACTCTTGAAAAACAACAAAGAAGTAAGTTTTTGTAACCTAGAATTAGACAGTAGCTTCTTACATATGAAACCAAAAGCATATGTGACAAAAGAAAAAATTAAAATTAAGATTAAACTACATCAAAATTAAAAAACATTTGCAATACAAACGTATCATGAAGTAAAAGGACACTGCATACAACAGACTTAGGAAAAAAGATAAATTTTTTAAAAAGAAAGTAAAATGACAGCTTATAGTATAGAAGAAAAGATTTGCAAATTATCCATTGGGTAAAGAACTTGCATATATGTAAAAACACAATTGAATTTTTAAAAAGACAACCCACTTAAAACACAGGCAAAAGATTTAAACAGACATTTCTCCAAAGAAGATATACAAATGGCCAATAAGCACATGAAAAGATGCCCAACATCATTAGTCACTAAAACAAAATGTGCATGACAACCACAATGAGATACCACACTTCACACCGCTAGATGGCTTAATCAAAGACAGAAAATACTGGCAATCTTCTCACATAGCTGGTGAGAATGTAAAACAGTACTGTCGCTTTGGAAAATCATTGTGGCAGTTCCTCAAAACGTCAAACGTAGTTACTATTATGAAAACGTTCATCTACACAAAAAACATGAACGTTCACAGCAGTATTACTTATAACAGCCAAAAAGGAGAAACAATCCAAATTTCCATCAACAAAATGAATGGATAAATAAAATGTGATATATACATAAAATGAAGTATTACTCGGCCATAAAATAGGAATGAGGTATTATATATGCTATAACATGAATGAACCACGGAAACATGCTAAATGAAAGAAGTCAGTCACAAAAAGATCACATATTCTGATTCAATTTATATGAAATGCCCAGAATAAGCAAATCTATGACAGAAAGTAGATTAATGTTTGGCTAAGGCTAGGGGTGGGTGAAAGGGTATAACGAGTGACTGCCAGTGAGTATGACACTTCTTTTGGGGGAGGTGGAAAATGTCCTAAAATTGACTGTGGTGATGGTTGCACAAACTTGTGAATACTGTAAAAATCATTAAACATTTTAAAACGGTGAATTGTATAATAAATTAATTATATCTCATTAAGATGCTAAAGAAAACAAAACAAAACAATACTACTCACCCAAATGTGAACATCCCTTACCCAAACAAGACTGCAGCCTTACCTTTTAAGGGCATCTTTGAGTTCAGGCACAGAACGAATACACTGAACTGTGGCATTCATGTAACAAGTGTTACCAAGGTTTGTCAATCCACATGGTAACTCCATCTAGTTTAAAAAAAAAAAAAAAAAAAAAGGATTAAATCATTAAACCATTTTTGCAAAATGACATGACATATATAAATCACTAAAATTCTCATTTTGAATCAAGTACCATTTACTAGCTTCTACCAATTTATATTCTGCCTTCACTCTAAAGAAACAGTTTTATTTCTCCCCTCCAAAAAATGTTTACTTGGATCATGCTGGCCATCATATTATGTTTTAGTTTCCTTCTTAAAAATAAGAGAATAATCATACCAGTCTTGCCTTTTTGGCAGGTTTATCAGGAGAAGAGAATAGGCAAAACATGCATAGAAACACTTCAAAACAAAAAGCAAAATAAAAGGTTGGGTACAGTGGCTCACGCCTGTAATCCTAGCACTTTGGAAGGCTGAGGTGGAAGGATAGCTTGAGGTCAGAAGTTCAAGGTCATCCTAGGCAACACAGCAAGACCCTGTCTCTACCAAAAAAAAAAAAAAAAAATTTTTTTTTAAATTTGCTGGGCATGGTGGTGCACGCCTACAATTTTCGCTACTCAGGAGGCTGAGGTGGGAGGATCACTTAAGCCCAGGAAGTTGAGGTTACAGTGAGCTACGATCATACCACTGCACAACAGCCAGGGTGACAGAGCAAGACCCCATCTCAAGGGAAAAAAAAAAAAAAAACAAGAAAATGAATGAATGGCACTCAATAAATGCAAGGTGTTAAAAAAAAATTTGACACATGTGTTGGCCAGTTTCTAAACTGATTTTGCATTTATTCAGGATAAAATGTATATATTTTCCACATGAAGGATTTAAAAAATTTAAATATCCCAGCATTTAAACTACTCTTTGACCCTGTTTTCTCAAAAATAATAGTAAACACTTATATAGTACTATCTGCCAGAAACATATTTATTACAGATATTAGCTAAATACATATAAGTTAAGCCTAAATAAATTCACTTGGAAGTCTGAAAACCAGTAGTAAGGTGTACAATACCAAAAACAACCCTAACTGTGCATTACTTAACCACAGAAGGACTCCCTTAATCTAATTAAAAATAATAAAACTCTTATTTACAGATAAAAACATCTATCTTGGTATTAATGATTAAGTCTTCAAGACATTTAGATACTACTTTCTGAAAGACACTGTAATAATGGTCCTTCAAAAAGTAGTATCAAACATATAAAATCTGGCGTGTCTTACAGCAGATGCTAACTGTTCTTCCGTCATGTCTTCTACGAAGACAGTTTTGGCTGAGGGTTCTTCTGGAAGAGCATCTGCTGACCCCATCATTAGTAGAGTCATTCCCTGTTTTTAAAAAAAGTTATTTCATGAAAATCCTTAAAAGTTGGTAATGTTTATGTCAAACAAAAGAAGCCAGGCACAAAAGAACACATATTACATAATTCTATTTGCCAAAAAAAGTAAATCTACAGAAAGTAGATTAGTTGCTGCCTAGGACTGGAGGTGGGAAGAGGGAGTGGCTTTAAATTGGTACAAGTTTCTTTCTGGGGTAATAGAAATGTTCTAAAATTAGATTGTGGTGAAGGCTGCACAACTCTGTAAATACACTACTAAAAAATCACTGTATTGTTTAAAACAAGTAAAAAAGCCCTGGGGTGGCTGTTTGAGGCCAAGGCAAAGGTGTAAAGAAACTTTTTAGTGATGAAACTTCTAAATCGTGATTGTGGTGGTGGTTACGTGACAATACAGAATTGCCCAAAGTCATCAAACTGTACATCAAACACAGATGAATTTTACTCTATATAAATTGTACCTAAATAAAGCTGAAGGAAAAAACAAATACTGCCATAAAAACACCTAATAATGTTTAGAATATTGTAGCAGAGGGAATTTCTCAAATGATTATTAACATTTAGTAGCATCACCTCTCTCCATAACAAACTAACAACTAATAAAATTCAGACCAGGCATAGTGGCTCATGCCTGTAATCCTAGCACTTTGGGAGGCCGAGGCTGGTGGATGGTTTGAGTCCCATTCAAGACTAGCCTGGGCAACATGGCGAAACCCCGTCTCTACAAAAAATACCAGTATTAGCTGGGTATAGGGGTGCGTGCCTGTAATCCCAGCTACTTGGGGGCTAAGGTGGGAGGATCACTAGAGCCTGGGAGGTTGAGGCTGCGGTGAGCTGTGATCTCACCACTTGCATTCCAGCCTGGGTGACAGAGTGAGACCCTGTCTCAAAAAACAGAACAAACAAACACTAATAAAATTCTTTCTGTGTCTGTTGTGTAACTGTAGTGATTGTTTACATTTAAAAACAAATATTTTTAGAGCATTAAATTCTCCACTACTGAAAAATATCAAACCAAATACAGAGTAAATTTGTTCAAAATATCCAATTACATAATTCTACACATTAACCTAAGTAAATACTTTTATTGAATACATATGCAAACACTCCATACAATCAATAGAAGGACAAGGAAGACACTGTCATTGTAAAGCTCATAATCTTAAAATATGAACAACACCTTACTCTCTTACTCAATATCTTAATTGGAAGGCACGAACACATGAGACAAAGAAAAAGGTAGGACCAGAAGTGGAGGTTTAAAACAAAAACAAAAACAAAAACAAAAAAACAGGGAGGGAAAATGATAGCCAGAAGACTAAAAATATCCAGATGATGATTAAAATTAGGAAATTAGTAAGGCCAACAAATTCAGTTAAGAATACCTACAATTATATCTAAAGACCTTTATTCTATCACCTTTTATTTCTACATAGACATCTTATAATATCATTACAAAGCAGTAAAGCAGTACTAAGCCATCACTACAGAATTTTTTTTTTTTTTTTTAGAGACAGGGACTCACTCTGTCACCCAGGCAGGAGTGCAGTGGCACAATTACAGGTCACTGTAGCCTCAAACTTCTGGCCTCAAGTGATCCCCCCATCTCCCAAAGTGCTGGGATTGCAGGTATAAGCCACCCTACCAGGCTAAGAATCTTTTTCCAAAGACAACTGTCTCAGGAGCCAACTATTTAAAGAATATACTAGCAATAACCAGTTGGAAAACACAATAGAAGAAATGCCAACGTATATCTAAGAATAAACATAACAAGAAAAATGTAATACTTTAATAAGAGAATAAAGCTTTACTTAAGGATAGAAAAAAGCACCTAAGTAAATTGAAAGACATGACAAGTTCTGTACTTGAAAAATTACTATAAAGATGCAATTACAGTTATATAAACTTAATGAAATTCCTTTACAAAACCTTGCAAAATGATTCATTCATGTAGCAAATTTATACCCATGATAATAGCTAAGAAATTTCTGAAAAAGAATAGAGACTAAAACAATGCCCTTAAAAATTATTGGGAAAAGGGATTATATCATGAAAAACATTGAGAAAAACTGTATAATTTAGAAAAAACATACTATCAGCTCTCCACTTCATACCATACCACAATCATAATGAATTAAAGGTAAAGATTTAAATGTAAAAAAATTAATATTCATAAAAGAATGCAAGTGAATCCAAAAACTCATGCATTGTTGGAAGATTTTCTAAAAGTGACATAAATATTAAAAAGACTGATGTAACATAACTAGCTACACAAATCTTAAAAATGTATAAAACATTTGAAAACAATAAACTAGGGGAAAAACTACACCATATATACTAAGCACTCAAAAAAGCAAATCTAGAAGAAAAAGCAAATACATACGACAAAAATGGGCAAAAGAGATTAAAAAAAAAAAAGGCTTAAAATTAAAGAACTAGGTAAGCTTCTACCTTAAGCTAGAAAAAGTAAAAATAGGCCTGTAATCCCAGCACTTTGGGAGGCCGAGACGGGTGGATCACGAGGTCAGGAGATGGAGACCATCTGGCTAACATGGTGAAACCCCATCTCTACTAAAAATACAAAAAATTAGCCGGGCATGGTGGCAGGCACCTGTAGTCCCAGCTACTTGGGAGGCTGAGGCAGGAGAATCGCGTAAACCCAGGAGGTGGAGCTTGTGTTGAGCCAAGATCGAGCCACTGCACTCCAGCCTGGGCGACAGAGCGAGACCTTGTCTCAAAAAAAGAAAAGGTAAAAATTAAAACCAAGCCACGTGTGGTGGCGCACACCTGCAGTCCAAGGTAATCGGAAGGCTAAGATGGGAAGACTGCTTAGCAGCTCAAGGCCAGCCTAAGCAACATAGCAAGATCCCATTTCTAAAACAAACAAAAAAAGTCACTATCATTTGCCTGGGTTTCAGCATTTCATTCAACAAAATATGATTATATAAAAATTCAAAATTAAAATTAAAATTTCAAAATTAAAAAACACTAAGACCAAAGTAGAAAGAAAGCAAAGAGAAAAAATTAGCAAAGAGAAAAAATTAACAAAGTAATAAATGAACAGGCTGAAGATTTTTTTTTTTGGTGGGGAAACCATCAATGAAAGTGATAAAACTCTGGCTTGATGATAAAGGAAACAGACAAATCATAATTTGCCCATACTAGAGAGGAAAACGGCACTACACATTCTAGAATTAAAGGATAATAACATTAGAGTACGACAATCAATTCAACAACTTAAATTAAATGAACCAATTTCTTCAAAAATACTGATTATCAAGCTGATATGAAAGAAAACATAACAAAAATAGTTCTACATTTATCAAAGACGCTAAATTCTTAAAGTCTTCCTACAAAGAAAACTCCAAACCCAGACGAAGTCTAGTGAACTAGGCTTCACAAGAGAATTTTAGTGAATCTAGGCTTCACTAGAGAATTTTAGGCAACATTTAAAGAAAAAATACCCCAGTGGAGTGGCAGCAGAAATAAAAAAGAAAAAATACAAACAGAAAAGAAGGGATGCTTCCTAACTCATTGTGTAAGACCAACATTACATTGATAGCAAAACCAGATAAAAAAAGAACACAAGAAAACTATAAACCATTACCTCTTATGAAAAGAGACACTAAAAACCTTAACAAAAGATAAGCAAATAGAATCTAGCAATATATAATGTACAAGTGGGGTTTATCCCAAGAATATAAGTTCTGTTTAATACTCAGAAGTCGGTGTAGTTTACATTAATGGATTAAATGAGAGGAAGAAATGATATAGAAAAGGCACTTAACAAAATGACAAAATTCGACTTCCATTCATGACGAAACCTCTCAGCAAACTAGAAGCAGAGTTCCTGAACCTGATGATGAGCTTCTATAAACTACCTCCAGCCACGATGGAGGCTTTTCTCCTAAGGTCAGGAAAAAGGCAATGATGTCCACTATCAACCACTTCTACTCAGCACTGTTTAAAGTCTTAAGCATTGCAATAAAGAAAAAAAGGGAAACAAAATGCACAAAGATTAAAAAGGAAGAAATAAAATTGTCCTTATTTGAAGACGACATGTATACCTACAATATCCTAAGAAAGTAATACATGAAATAAAGTCAGAGCATACAAAGTCAATTATAAAAATTAACTTTATTTTTATATACTAGCAAGCAATTGGAAAATGACATTTCAAAAATACCACAGCTGGGTGCACTGGCTCACACTTGTAATCCCAGCACTTTGGGAGGCCAAGGCAGGAGGATTACTTGAGGCTAGGAGTTCGAGACCAGCCTGGTCAACACGGCAAAACCCCATCTCTACTAAAAACACAAAAATTAGCCTGGCATAATGGCACATTCCTGTAGTCCCAGCTACTCAGAAGGCTGAGACACGAGAACTGCTTGAACCTGGGAGGCAGAGGCTACAGTGAGCCATGATCACGTCACTGCACTTCAGCCTGGGCAACAGAGTAGGACTCTGTCTCAAAAACAAAAACAAAAACTTAGCCAAGCACAATGGCCCATGCCTGTAGTCCCAGCTACACAGGAGGGTGAGGTGGGAGAACCCCTTGAGCCCAAGAATTCAAGGCCACAGTGAGCTATGAGCCACTGCACTCCAGCCCATGCGACAAAGCAAGACCTCGTCTTAAAAAAAAAAAAAAAAGTACCACTTATGATAACATTAAAAACCACGAAATAAGCCAGATGCAGTGGTTTATGCCTATAATCCCAGCACTTGTGGAGGCTGAGGCGGGCGGATCAGGAGTTTGAGACCAGCCTGGCCAACATGGTGAAACCCCGTCTCTACTAAAAATACAAACATTAGTCAGGCGTGGTGGCGGGTGCCTGTAATCCCAGCTACTCAGAAAGCTAAGGAAGGAGAATCACTTGAACCCAGGAGGCAGAGTCTGCAGTGAGCTGAGATCACGCCACTGCCCTCCAGCCTGGGCATCAGAGCGAGACTGTCTCAAAACAAACAAACAAACAAACAAACAAACAAAAACCATGAAATACTTAACAATATGTGGAACAAAATATGTGTAAGTCCCAACATTGAACATTGTTGTGAGAAATGTTAAGATCTAAATAAAGGAAAGGTTTACCATGTTTGTGAATTAGAAGACTCAATACCGAGATGTCGCAGACTGACATACCCATTCAATGCAATTCCAATAAAAATCACAGCAGGCTCTTATGGAGAAAATGACAAGCTGAATCTAAAAATATGCAAGAGACATACAAAGATCCCAGAATAGCCAACACAACTTTAAAAAAGAAAAACAACTGGAAAACTTAGACAACCTGATTTCAAGGCCTGAAGAATCAAAACAGCAGGGAGTGGGTACTGGTGTAAAGGTACATATAAAAATCAATGGAAGAAAACAGAATCCAGAAATAAACCCATACGTTTATGGTCAACTGATTTTCAACAAAGGCACCGAGGAAGAATGGAAAACAATAGTCTTTTCAACAAATGTTGCTCACTAAACTAAATATTCATGTGAAAAAAATAACCTCAACCACTGCTTAACAGCAAACACAAGAATTTACTCAAAAGAGACAATAGGCCGGGTGCGGTGGCTCACACTTCTAATCCCAGCACTTTGGGAGGCTGAGGTGGGCGGACCACCTGAGGTCAGGAGTTCGAGACCAGCCTGA